>NC_136623.1:33934391-33971891 GCF_933228915.1 Telmatherina bonti | reverse complement strand
AGCAGCGATGGTGATGTGCATGTGATGGAAACATACATGAGATGCGTGAGGAGCGATTGGCTTTATGATTAAAAAAAGCTTTGTGAACGCCGATCATGTGCAGAGCCAAAGGCACATTCAAGGAACTTCGTCTTTGAGCAGAACTCATGGCGAAAGAAGGGATAAAAGAGTCGAGCTCGGCAGAGGACACCTCTGGACTTTTTAATTATAATACATATAAAAAAACTTTGAAGTAAAGATCATTCTTTAATATTTTCAACAAACTAATATCATGCTAGTGTTAAAATAACTTTAGTCCATTCGGATGAGGATCTAAGCAAGTTAAACTAATGATTTTACCTTGTCTGTCCAGTGTTTGGACCACTAAATATATCTGGTGTTTCAAACCTCACTTTGTTTTCCATTTTCACAGAACTACAATTTCATAAATTCCTTATAAAACAATAAAAATAACCACCTGAAAACACTTTTCTGTCTCTGTGGAGCCTTTTTGTGGAGCTGTTTCTTAATGAAAAGCCTCCTCTGCTGATTGTTGGGGCAACATTTAAATGACACAAGGACATGTAAAACTTTAATTCCTGTTTTCTCTGAACACCAGACTATGACTTTTTTTTTTATTAGAATTTATTTCGAACAACAAAAAAAAAAAGACTTTTAAAAAGAACAAATATTGGTTACAAGAAACAACAAATAAAAACAAGCTTATTAAGTTCGAAAAAGGGTTTTAGAAGAAGTTGGACACTTATCTCGTCCAAAACCCCCTTATCAATGACACCATAACATTTTCACATCATGGAAAATATAGTAACACACATTAAATTCCATGAAAATGAAACTTAAACAGTATACAGTGGTAATACACACAATAAATCATAGAATTCATTATACATTGCTTTCAAAATATAACCTTATTTGCTTCATAACTTTGAATTATATATAAATTTTCCTAATGACTGACATGATTTTATTTCTTTGCTGCAGCTGTTCCAGAGCTGAACTTCTCTTGTAGAAACACAATGGAGTTAAGCATTTGTTCTCACAGCTGTTTCTTTTTTTTTTAATTGGATGTTCCTCTCTGGCCAAATATACTCTCGTAACTGGAAAAGCTTTTGGATGCTGCTGGGTAATTGACTTTGTAATTTGAAGTCCCTTAAATTTTAAGAGGTCCACAAATTTCAATACTTTCAATTTAATGAAAAGAGAATTTGTTGGTTCTGTGTTCCCCCAGACTTTGACACAATATGTCATATATGGTCGTATGAAGGAACAATACAAAACAAACAATGATGACTAATTTAAAAAATATTTCACTTTATAAAGAACTGAAATGATTTTATATAATTTGACTTAATATAGTTTATATGTTTTCTTCCAACTTAGTTCTTAATCTATCATCACGCCAAGGAATTTTACTTCTGAGACTATTTCAAGTTCTATGTCATCTATCACAAGTGTCTTATTGGTGTTGATTGGTCTATTCTCAAATATCAAATATTTAGTTTTATTTAAATTTGAAGTTAATTTATTTACATCAAACCAACTCTTCAATTTATTCAAGTCATATCCAACAGTTTCCAAAAGCTCCTCCAAATTGTCACCACAACAAAAAAGATTAGTATCATCTGCAAACAGAATAGTCTTCAACAAACTAGATACTTGACATAGATCATTAATGAACAAAATGAATAATAATGGTCCCAAAACTGAACCTTGCGGAACTCCAAACTTTATTTTCATTCATTTTGATTGAACTTGGTTCATTCCAACATATTGTTCTGTCATTCAGATAACTAATGAGACAGCTGAGGGCCACACCTCTAACCCCGTATTTCTGAAGTTCCTAGTTGCTTGTGTCTAAGTCTTGAAATCTGTCTACTGGTGCAAGTAAACACACTTACTGACTGAACAAACCAGTAAAGTAAAAGCCTGATGGCTTAAACGTTTTATCTGAATGCTAAATATCTAAATCTCCCAAATTACAGCATCATCTCTTATTATTTTTTCTTCAACTCCAAAAAAATTGTATTGTCAAAAAAGAAAGAAACAAGTACCAAACATACAGACACCATGAGAGTATCTGCACTGTGATGAAACTGTGGAAGATACGATTCCTTAATCAGAGTTTGAGCTCAGATTCAGACCTTTAAGTGCGTCAAAAGACACAATTCTCCTCATTCATGTGTGAAAATTGATATTTTGTAGAATATTATGACTGATTGTGGGTGTTTTCCTAGTGTCGACATATTTGCTCTTTGCATGATAGATTAATCTCCTAACCAGAGCTAAAACAACTTTTCATCCAATGCTTCAGATCTCTGTATTTGGCAGAATTTTAATGATAATCCTAATTTCAGTTTTATGCTCAAAATGAACAAATAATGCAAAACTGACTAAATCTATCAAAAGAAAATGAGAAAAAGTGGAAGTACAGAAGGTTTTATTGTAGCAGTTATTATTTCTACCCGTGTGTGTGTGTGTGTGTGAGTGAATGTGTGTGTGTGTGTGTGTGTATGTGTGTGTGTGTGTGTGTGTGTGTGTGTGTGTGTGTGTGTGTGTGTGTTTAGGGGCGTTGTTAGTTTCTCTACTTTCCACACAACTGACCTTTAATGAATTTACTGTACAATGATGTACAAATACAACACATTCTACTAGAACTACAATGTTTTATTGTTTGTTTCTTTTCTAAATCTTGTGAAATGTTAAATTATTGCTTTTTTTTAAACTGAGTGAACATTTTTAGACAAACAATACAAATCTTATCAGCACAACATGTGTTGAATTCTAATGTTATTCAAAAGAAAAACCAAGAAGCAGTTCATGAGATGAAGATGGATAAAAAAAATCCCAATTTGAACACATGCAGTGTTCAACTCCCAAGATGCAAAGCAAAAAATACTGTAAAGTCCTGTCTTTTTCCCCTCTGAGGAATAATACTGTAGAATACTGTTATCTTCCATCTAAGTTGTTTTACCAACCTAAACAACAGTAATGAGCTGCATTTAACAATAACAGGAGAATACTGTTGATATTTTGGGGTAAATTTACAGAAATTTATAGCAGTGTGACAACATGGTTGGATTACTGCAACGCTCTTTCTTAAATAAAGTATTTTTCATTTCATTCTCTTTACTTTGGCGTCACACAAACATGTTAGTCCCGTCTGCAGCTGATACAAGATGCTGCAGCGTTTATCCTGTTTTGGCCATATTGCTCTGACTCCCTGTTCATTTTAGGATTCATTTTAATATATTTTTGTTTGTTTTTAAGTCTTTAAATGACCTTGCCCCTCCTTACCTCTCTGAGCGGCTACAGATGCAGGCTACTCCCCTTCCTGGGCCCTTCGGTCAGCAGATCAGCTGTTCCTGGAAGTCCTGAGAACGCAGAGGAAGCCTGGAGGCAACAGAGCCTTTTCTGTGGTGGGATCAGCTCTCTGAAACTCTTTACCACCACAGGTCAGACAGGCTTCATCCCTGTTCAGTTTTAAATCTCTTTTTAAGACCCTTTTCATTGGCATTTTACCCAAAATGAGTTTGCTTTTATTACTTGTATTGGTTTGACTGGTTTTATTGTTTTATATTTGATTGTTTTATTGTTTTATGTTTAAATATTTTTAATTATTTTATGTTCAGCACTTTGTTCAGCAGTAGCTGCCAGAAAGTGCTTTATAAATAAAGTTGGCTTGGCTTATAGTTACGACTGATCTTTAATAAATGACATTTTGAAGAGGCCCAGTGCATTTCCTTACCTTCAAGCTGATCACATATTGATGACATATATCACACCCATTTTCTTTGGTAAATCTATTCAGTTGCTTGTTGACACAAATGTCTAATCTGACATTTAGTCACGTGGTCAGGCTGAAGTTCAAACTGAGCATCAGAATCAGGAAGAAAGAGGTTTCAAGTGACTTTGAACAGCATGGTTGTTTACAGAGAGGATCTGAAGAAGAGAAAATATCCAGTGAGCAGCAGGTGGTGGTGTAGTGGCGTAGCAGATATTTTCTTGGCCTCCTTTGGGCCCCTTAGTACCAACATGACATGTTTTACATGTCTTACACATGTTTTACACAGCCTACCTGAGCGTTGCTGCTGACCATGTCCATCCCTTTCTGAGCACAGTGTAGCATCTTCTGATGGAAACTTCCAGCAGGATGATGCACCATGTCACAAAGCTCACATCATCTCCAACTGGTTTCAAATGTGACAAATCTGCATTAAATGTGTGATGATTCATGTCAACATGGAGCAAAATCTCTGACAAATATTTTCACCTTGTTGAATCTATGAAACCAAGAATTAACCCTTTATAGCCACACGTGTTATTCTATTCTACAGTCATTTAGTCGAAGCTTTTATCCAAAGTGACTTACATATGAGTGAGAACAACACAAACATGAAATCAAACAGTAGAGGACATCGTAGGAAGGTGCTAGTGGACTGTCCAGTTGGACGCAGGTCCTTACATGAAATGCTACAAGCTTTTTTGTTTTTGTTTTTGTTTTCTCCCTTCCCACCCCATAATATCACCTATGTTAAAATACAAAGAATTCATACCACAATATTTGTTGCAAAGAACTGAGCTAATTTATCCAACTTTTCCAACAAATATAGCTAAACTAAGTGCTAAAGTGCTCCTTGAGTCTTCAGCTTGTTCTTAAAAGTAGACAATGACTCTGCAGAGTCACAGTTTAGGAGGTCATTCCACCATCGTGGCACAACAGAGGAAATTATATTTGATACATAAAGTTTCTGAGACATTTTGCATGATTTTATGGTAGAAACTTTAGTCCAAACATCTGACGTAGACCATATAACACTGGTCTCCTGGTCCCTGGTCACACCACAAAGCAGACACTTTTGCTACAATAGTACTGACATGGTAGTAAATGGTAAAAATACCAAAAAATCATTTAAAAAAAAAAAAAAAAAAAAAGCTTTTCTATTTTGTTAAAAAAACAAAAAAAACAAACAAATAAAGATTAAAAAAAAGACCTTTTTGACAAGTGGTTCGAAGGTTGAGCTTTAGAGGGTTAAGGCAGGTCTTGAAGGTGGAGTATGTAAGATTTTTAATATTTTCAAAATAAATTAACTAATAAAATAACTAAAATCATAATCAGATAGTTTTTTGAACATGTAGGTTCCAGTCTGTTCATATTTGATGCTTTATTGAAATACAAGTTTAATTAATGACAAATGACAATAAGCACATTTTTTTACTGGTAGGCAAACATTTAAGGAGGGTCTTTGTCATTAATTAAACTTGTAATTTAATAACACATCAAATATGGACAAACTGGAACCTACATGTTTAAAAAAAAAAAACTATCTAATTGTGATTGTAGTTATTTTTTTAGTTAATTTTTTTTTTAAATATTGAAAATCTTACATACTCCACCTTTAAGGA
Source organism: Telmatherina bonti (assembly GCF_933228915.1). Taxonomy (NCBI): domain Eukaryota; kingdom Metazoa; phylum Chordata; class Actinopteri; order Atheriniformes; family Telmatherinidae; genus Telmatherina; species Telmatherina bonti. The sequence continues at coordinate 33,966,488 of NC_136623.1, read as the reverse complement.
AAAAGGGCTCCAAAAAGGCTCTAACAGGATGGAGCTAATAAAATTCCCAGTGTTTCTATGTCAAACACAATTAATAAAAAAATAAATAAACCAGCAGTCCAACACCTGATCTTGATCAGTCTTATTAAGGTAAAAACCCACTGACATTATGAGTCAGTGGGTTTATGTGGGATTTGGGTTCTTGTACAGAAGGTTCCCAGGGAATAAATGTGGACAGAAAGAAAGGGAGGGAGAAAAAGAGAGAGTGATCATGTGATGAAGTGAGCTTGCGATGCTGTGCTGTGAGCTATACACACACATACACACATTCACACACACACACACACACACACACACACACACTGTGGAGGCTTGGATCACAAAGGCTAAACACACACCGTCTTATGACGTCTGGTAGCAGAACCTGAGCGTCAGGCGGAGAAAGCAACACCGTGTTCTGCTTCCAGAGAGCCGAGCATCAATGCCCCCGGATTTCTGCTCTCACATCGGCCTGGACCTCCTCTCCTCATCGGGCCTCCTGTGCTGAGATAATGAAAGGATGGCCGAGCAGCGCTGCGGCGGGGACCATGGAGGACTGACGGACGCCGCTGCAGCGCCTCGTCGGGATGTGCAGCAGCATCACACCGCCATGAATTCACCGGAGGAAGCCGGAGCGGGGGACCTGTCTCTGGAGGAGATACTCAAGCTTTATAACCAGCCCATTAACGAAGAGCAAGCATGGGCGGTGTGCTACCAGTGCTGCAGGACGCTGGCGAAGGGACACCGCGGCAGGAGGAGCTCCGCTGCCGCCGCCTCCACCGCCGGAGGTCAGCCAGCTGCTCCGCAGAGGATAGCCGGTCCGGGGGATGTCAGGATCCAGAGAGACGGCTCTGTGAGGATGGATCATCAGGGCTGTGAAGGTAAAATGTTACATAAGACTTGGATTGATGAAAGGCCATGTGCATTCCACACAGGCTCAGGTGATTGTTAGAAATAAACCCCAGAAAGGCGCGCGAGTCCACGCGCAGCATCATTTGTTTTGAAGACGCAGTTAGAATATTAGAGATCTTCGATGGTGCAACCAGACCTGTGTTCATGTGGAAATGGGCTCACACAAACCCTAATTCGCCTCATATCAGAGATTTTACATTTGAGGAGCTTAATCCTCAATTTAAGGATGAACCAGCAGTCCAGTCTTCCTCACACACCGATCTGATCCCTGATACAGGCTCCATCACACACCCTGATCCCTGATACAGGCTCCATCACACACCCTGATCCCTGATACAGGCTCCATCACACACCGATCTGATCCCTGATACAGGCTCCATCACACACCGATCTGATCCCTGATACAGGCTCCATCCCTGATACACAAAGGAATGCCATCTCAGACCCCTGCTGTTCTCACCCTTGTGTTTCCACTAACTCATTTCCTCCCCGTTAAAAGCCACGTGTGTGTGCACATCATGTGATTTCATTTTTTATTGAGTCAGTCTGTTTTTGCCATCTCAGATCAGACCAGGGTGTTCATTTTGTTTGATCTGATTCAAGCATGTGACAACAACCCAAATGTGGGCAGTGGTCTGGATGACTGAATAATACCTCTACTGCATGTTCATTGCATCTTGTGGGCCTTACTGTGGTAAAATTGACATTTAAACCTTTTAATATGAATAAAGAGCTTCAATAAAATAATCCTGATATGAGGGTAAACCATCGCTAGTGTGCTTTATTTTTTTCTTTTTGTTTCTTTTTGAAGGAATAAACCAAGATTCAATTCAAAACAAAGCTGATGACATACAGTGTGTGTGGTTTTGCCTCATTTAATAGGTGTGTCTGGAAACAATACACTTACATAACACACACATCACTTTAGCTTGTCACTCAAGGACTTGGCATGTTCATCATCTTCTATTATTACATTCCCTCACATGGTGCTAGATCAAGTAAAAGCCCTGTAAACAATCTTAGTAATGTGTCTACCTGATAGTCTAAGGACCTAAGGGATGTGCTCTTAACCTTTCTTAACATTCCTGAGTCAATGTTATTGGTCTTGATTCAATAGATGCACCGCACACTTTGTCTAATCAACTTGTAGGAGAGAATCTGAAAGGAGCAGCTGTGATGCTGCTGCTGCTGCTGCTTGTGATGCAGCCAGAGTCTATATGGTCAGAATGAATGGGCTATTTTTAGCAACATGGAAGCAACCATTTGAGGGGGGGGGGGGGGGGGGGGGGTCTGATCCTTTATAACTCTATATGCAAAATGCAAAATGTACCGGTTGAACTGCTGGAGTTGTGAATGGTCGTTATCATTCTTGCTTTTTGTCGGTTCAGTTCTTCATTAAGGAGGAATTTAGCTAAATGCCAGGCTTTGTTTTTGTTTGTGTCGTTAGTAATCACTAACAGCGCATCTTCGCAGATGAGCATGTCTGTGTTTTGTGACTCCTCTGGTGACGATGCAGTCATGTGAAAAGAAAAGCACTCTCACTTTCAGCTCTAAAGTTCTGCTAATCAGGAGGTGATAATAGAAGTGATCTCCTCCTGACCAGGTTGTAAAATGAACCAAACACAACTCCAGATGAACAACATGACATATTACACTGTGCCATTAAACTCATTTAACACAGAGTGGCAGTGTGAAAAAGTATGATTGATCAGCTCATAGAAGCGCTTTTAGCAGTAATAACTTAATGTAATTGATTTCTACATGACATTGTAAGTCTTTGGTTCACTTTCAATGGTGCTGCATGAGGTTTTGCTTCTGTAGAGTTCTCTAAAGCAATTTTCTTCAACCTTTTTTGAGCCATGGCACACTTTTTTTCACTGAAAACTCACAAGGCATGCTACAAACCTTTTTTTTTTTTTTTTTTTTTTTTTTTTAAAGCTCATATTATTAATATAAAGTCCAACTTGTCAAAGTTGCCTTGAACAGAAATAAGATAAATACAAGAAAAGGAAATATTATCTTTCACCTTGGCCCTGGATAAACTCAGAACTGCTTTTTAGACCAATCAGGTGAAATTGGATAATTTCTCAGGGCACACCTGATGATCTATCACTAGTGTGCCACGGCACGGTGGTTGAAAAACACTGAAAAGGTCTAAACAGAGCATTTTAATCAGGCTGAGCTCTGGATTTTGTACCATTGCAACATCTTAATGGTTTTCTTTTAGACATTCTGTTGTAGATTTGCTGCTGTAATTGGGATTAAAGACTTGCTGTAGGCCCCACTTTCAACTAAGCTTTACATCTGAAACAGATGACCTCACATTTACCTTTAAATAGTTTAAAGCATTCATGGTTGCAAGGGGTTGATGTCCGGGGGATGCAAAACAAGCCCACATCATCAGACCTCCACTTCTCTGCATGACAGGTGTTTTAGAGGGGTTTCTGTTGGTGACGTGTGTTCGGTTTACAGCATACTTGCTGTTAAATAATCTCCACTTTGTGGTTCAGAAGCAACTTTGCAAGTTGGACAGACATGAACATGTTAGGGAGAAGAGGCTTTCTCGCAGCAACCTTTCCAGACAAGCCATATATTTTGTTATTATACCGTCATGAACATTTCCCATGTTACCTGAAGCCTGAAGAGTCTGAGGTGTAGCTCATTGTTCGGTGTGTTTCTCTGAGCATTGCATGATCTGACCCTGGGGTGAACTTGCAGGAATGTCCACTCCTGTGAAGATTATCTGCTGAATGATCATGGTCTGATGATAACACGCACCTGAATGCTACAGACCAGGAAAACATCTGCTTTCATGGATTAACGCGTCGTGTCGGAGTTACATTTGTTATTCCTACGCGAACAGTAAAAGTGGACTTAGTATTAGATATGCTGATTCAGCATTTTGCCTCAGTTAGCGTCAAATAGTGACACACTGTGTGTTGTTCTGCATGTCAGGATGGAGATAACTAAGTTTAAGTTTTAGTTTATTTAGTTTAACAACTGGTCACAGAGGAACATATGCTTTAAACCAGATTGTAGTTTACTGGGCTTTTTTCCATCTGCACTCCTGGGAAAACACAGAGAAACATTACACATGAAAAATTCAAAACATATATATATATATATATATATATATATATATATATATATATATATATATATATATATATATATATATATATATATATATATGTATGTATATATATATATATATATATATATATATATATATATATATATATATATATATATATATATATATATATATATATTTATCATTAAAGTAACATAATAAAAACAAACATCTGGTAGAAATAGTTGTCACAACATCTGGTTTTAAACAGTTAATTTTTTTAGTTATATCCTGATATGTAAAACATAGGAAATAAAAAAAAAGCTGTACTGTGTTTATCTTCATACTGGAACGTAGATTAACGCCAGATGTAAAACATGGATTATACAGAGATTAAGGCTCTAATATTCTGTTACTTAAATAAATGTGTTCAAGCTAATTTGCCACTGAAACGTCTTTTGGATCAAACTGACTGTAAAATGGATTCTTTAAACATTTAGCTTGTTTATTAACTTGTTATTAATTTATCAACTGGTTATTATACACGTCATTATACACTGTTTCTTTGGATGTTTTTCCTTGTATTTCAAGTCTTGTTGTTGAAATGGAGTTAAATTCGTAGTTGCAGTGAGAGTTTTTTGTTTTATGTAATTATTTTTCCATCATATATGGCTACTCTGATTAATTAAATATACGGTATATATCATATTTATTTTGAATTTTCATATTTTCATAATAACTGATCAGAGCTAGCTAGTCTTAGCTAAATACGTTGTTTTTTGTTTAAAAGTTTGGCTTGGAATTAGATTTAAATTATGTTTTAAAAATGTTTTGATATTTAAATTTTATTCAATGAATTTATTTATATTTTTCTAAGCATAATTATTTTAGATATATCCTTCTGTTAGTTTAATCACTTTCATTTTAGCTTTAATCATAGGAATTTGTTCTAAAATCTTATGTCCATTTATCACATTTATTCAATTCAATTTCAATTCAATTCTTTATTTATAGAGCATCTAATCACGGCAATGCCATCTCAAGATGCTTTACAGACAGAAAAAACATAATGAAAGCCAATTCATAATAGCCTATATAAGGAAACCAACAGATTGAGTTGGAGGATCCAATTTATGTGTTTAAATATACATTTTTGCAAATTTCATTCTGTTTGGTGTATTCTCTTAGTGTTTTTTTTTTGTACATTTACGTACTTTAGTATACATTTGCTTCGTGTTTTTACCCAGTGTTTCTGATTTTGGTTTTGTTTAGTCTCTACACCTTTATTTATGTTTACTTTTCTGCAGTAAACCAACCTCTTTCAGCATGTTGTTCATGACATGTCGCTTCTTTTATCGACCATAAAACTTTTTGGCCACTTCTTACCCCTCACATCCCCACATGGTCAACTGATAACGTCAGATCAGGACTTTATAAGTCATTTTACCTGCAGAGCTGGGTCTCTCAAAACACATTTGTTTTTAATAATTCTCAAGGTGCATAACAGTTGTTTTATTGTCTTTTGGGGGGATAAACATTGATCATGATTCCTATCATCTGTGACGTTCAGCAGATGCTCCCTCTCCATGGTAACAGCTTTGCTAGTCAGGGTCATTCATGTAAATAATGAGATAAATCAGTGGAAAACGCTTAAAGGATTTAGACTTTTGAAGCTCTCATCTGCTAAATTGGCTTCACATTAAATACAAACATGGTTAGTTTCAGACTTTGTTATCAGTTAATTCCACTTCTCCCAGTTTTCTGTGACTTATGGAGTAAATCTTGTCCATCTGTGCACTTTTATTTATGTCTGACCTCATTATGGAAACTTGACCTTATAACTTTGTAAAGATTAATGTGATGAATAAATTTCATTTAAGGCTTTTAAAACCTCCTCAATTTTTCCAGGCTCATGTAGAAGGTAAATGTGATGATCTTTCCCCCGTTGTTCCCTAGCAGTGCTCAGAAACATGGAATTTACACGTCTCATATCGGCTGATTCAAGCTGAGGTCATGATGATGTCAAAGTTGCATTCCTGTGCTTTACAATACAAAACTGCATTTGTTAAAGGGGGTCATCTGTTCGCTGCTTGTTTGGTCACGAAGCAAAAGCCGAACTGAAATTGCCCCGAGAAACATTTAAGTAGGTCTACCTTTTGAAGGGAGTACATTCATGCAACACGGCTTCTTGGAAAGAGTGTCATCATCACTGGTCACATGTAACTCAAACTAATAAAGAGACTAGAAAAGAAACAGAGCTTTTAGTAAAGCAGATCTGGTTTGCACAATGAAAACTACTTCAGAAGTCTTCTGCTGAAAGCACTTTGATGAGAATGTGAACTCGTTAAAAGACTTTTAACCTAAAAATCTTAAATATGATGAAAGATGTTGCAGCAGAAATCTTTATAACACAATAAAAATTCTTAACAACTCCTTCCTTCATTAGTAGTAAGGCAAGTTTATTTGTATGTCACCTTTCATGTACAAGACAATTCAAAGTGCTTTACATGAAACATTAAAAGCATTACAGAACATAAGCATTAAAGAAAAAATAAATTGCAAAATCATATTAAAATCATAAATTAGATTAAAATAATTAAAAGCAGAATTAATTAAAAGTCACTGTGCAGATGTCATGCATAGGCATATGAGAAAAGAAATGTTTTTACTCTGGATTTTAAAGTAAAGTAAGCTTCATGTATTGACTTAAAATGTGTATTAATCCACAGTTAGGAATTGTTCCCACACTATTTCTTACCATTTTCATTGTCTTTACTGAGCTGTTTTAGGAAATCACTGATCCTTTTAGTAGAATTAAACTAATTGGTTCTGATTTAAAGGGAATAAAGTCATATAGAGTTACCACAACAAGATTGTTTGCTTGTGCTTCAAGCTGTGCTTGCACATAAAGAATGTATGCACCATTAGTGGATGATGTTGATTATGTATAGGAATAAATAAGTTTCTTATTTGCTGTTTTCTTGGTTCTTTGCAGGTAAATTCAGCCCTTGCACAACAGCTGAGGTGAGTATTGTTTTTGTTTTCCTGCTGTGCTGATTTTATTTCCCCAACTTGCAGATTTTACATTTTACATAAAGTTATGTGAGCATACTTTGTCGTGTAAAGTCTCGTAGTTGTCACTGTGGCGTGCAGGTGAGCAAACAGGAGCCATAGATGCAGGAAAAAAGATGTTTTTAATCCCCAAAAACAAAACTGAGGGTACGCAGACACAGAAGGTTAACAGGACTAAACACATGCACACACAATGTTACGTTTAAATGGGAGTTTTAATTCCTGTTTAATTCCAAATAAAAGTTGATTCTGGTTTAAACTAATGAAAAACGACCATGTAAACACTTAACTCCTAATGCAAATTTCGATTGGGAATTCAGCTTAATTCCGATATAAGTGTCTGGTTTATTCTTATTTTAATTCTGAACTATGTAATTCCTCTGTCATGTAAACCTTCATTCCGCTCTAAGTTAATTCTGGTCGTTCTGAGCATGCTCGTTACCTTGTCCTGTCCCGATGACACGCGTTGTTTTGCCTCCCGTGTTCGGTGGTCTATCTTTCTTCTCCTTCTCAGTTGCTGCAGAAAGTGAAGTAGTATGCTGGTGTTGAGCTGCTACTTCACATTTATAATAAAACTAGCGGTGAAACTGGAACTTATTATGTAGTTTTTACAAGTTACGACTGAAAAGACAAGAAGCAGGGAGCCAACTTTGTTTATTTCCGGTATACGTCATATGTCACGTGCACCCTCTGTCCAATCAGAACCCTTCCCAACCCGTTGCTCTAAAGAGGAATTAAGTAAGGACATGTTTCATGTAAACGTTCATTCTCAATTAATTTTGTCATGTGAACTTGTAGCAGAATACGTTCACTTTGAATTATTTAATTCCAAATTATTTATTCTGAATTAAAAAAAAAAACACCATGTAACCGTGGACCATCAATGGGGAACAGAAACCAGAACAAGACCCAGGTGAAATGGATGAAACCAAAGAAATCTAATGAACAGGAACAAAGGCTACACAAGAAATAAGACACAAGTGAATTAAACAGGGAAAAACTACAAACTAAAACAGGAAACCAGAACTAAAGATACAAAACACACATCATGACAGGCGTATCTGCCTGGTTGGGAGGAGGAATAAGTTTCTGGATAAGAACATGCATCTTTAGTTTTAATGTTTTGAACAAAGTTTGGATGTAATCAGTTTGGAAATATAGTTTACAAAGCTTTTACTGATTACGTCAAAGATCTTAGCAAGTACACATTTCTGAAAAGAAAGCAACGTCTCATTAAGGTACTTTTGAATGGAAGTCTGTGGTTGTTGGGAGATATAATGATGGCTTAACTGCTAATGGCATAAATTTCCTCATAAATACCGGCGAGGTTTAGTTGCATTAGCTTGTTCAAGCAAGAAAAGCCAGTCTTAACAGCAGAGTTTGCATTTAGAAGAAAGTGGGGACCAGAAAGATTCATTTAAATCCTGCTTGTTCCAGATCGTGTTGTAGTAAATGTGAATTCTGATTCCTCTAATGCAGCTAGCTTCTCCACTTCCCTGCATCTTAAACCAAAACCTTCAACAAATTAAACAAGTGCAGCTTTTCTTTTTTCAGTACAAAACAAACAAAAACAAATCGCAGGCTGTAAGTCTCCCCTGCAGGTTGTTTATGCAGAATTTGCAGCATGAAGCACAAGGACAGATGAAGCCATTTTGTTCTACTAATATATCATTAAGCTGATTTATTTAAGATGATCTTTAATGCTAACTAACTTTTAAGGGCCATTTGAAAATTATCTATAGATGTGGGATGAGATGTTTTTTATAGTTTTCTAATTTATTGTACAGCCAATTTTACAATAAAGCTAACATACAGTAAGCTACATGATAGAGGTATTGCTTTCCTGATGTTACTCGTAAGCAAAAGCACATCTCCCACAACAATTTTGAACTCTTGAATGAATGAAAATTATTTTATTAATTCCCAAAGGGAAATTCAATAATCTGACACTCCACTATTGTAATATTGTATATAAATAAAGAATGATGGATTACTTTGATGATAAAGAAGACAAGCTTGTTGAGAGTTAATTATACCTACAGGGATGAATCCTAAAAATCACCTATAATATTCATAATGTGACATATTTATGTCAATTCTGTTCAATTCAATTCAATTCAGTTTTATACGTATAGCGCCCCTTCACAACGTCATCTCAGGCACTTTGCAGACACATCAATTCAAAGCAAATCATAATAAACAGATTAGTTACTGAAAGTCAACAGACTGCATCAAACATTGATCCAGTTGATTGTCCTGAGGATGCACAAGGCGGCATTTTGTTAAACCTTTCTTGTCTGGTACACACCGCCACCTTCCACGGTTACTTTAGTTTGTAAACGTTCTTTGTTCTGAACTTTAGTCTAAACCGATCAGTGATTTTCTAAAGACTTGACCGAGCTCTGTCAATCACAAAAGGTCGTATATGCCACCATTTTCACTGGCTTGTAAAGGACTCAGAAGAAGAATTACATCCATTTTTGTGAAATAAATTATCTGCCTCTTCAAGATGTGTGCATATGGATCCACAGTTTAGCTAAAAAAATGTCTGAACTACTGCTTGTTTGACTTGGTCATCTCCTCCCTCAGAGCCAGTGCTCCCAGCTCCTTTCTCTGATTGATTGGTTAGAAATGCCTCCCAGCAAGGCTTCCTGTTTGATGAGCACTCCGGGAGAAGTTTCAGAGTTAATTAAAGGGTTTTGTGAATCAGCCCCTCCTCTGCACTGTATTATAATCAGCTGGGATAATAGCTTCTGAAAGTACAGTGCAGAGCTGCTTGTTACTTTTGCATTTTAGCAGTATTTATTATTATTATTATTATTATTGTTCAGATTGATCCAATTACCAATGTTTAACCATTATCACAATATCTGAGAGTTATTCTCCTCATAGCGACTCACTAAAAGATGGAGTGCAGTGAATCATTTCACCCCAGTGTTGATCCTTTTCCTCTCACTCCAGTTAACAACCACGGCCAGAATATAAGATGGGGTCAAAGCTGTTAAATGGATCCAGTCAGAAAGTATTTCATGTCTGTGATGTTGCACTTTGACTGGAGATTTCCTCCTGGTTCAGTGGAGACATTTTCTATGAGATCTGGATATAGCTTGCATTGTAATAGAGCTTGAAACAGATGGAAAGTCAATGAACAACGTAAGCACATGCACATACAGTCCACTGGAGAAGCAGTGAATGTGAAACTGCATAGACAAATCCCTGCTAAGCAGCTTTGCACCAGAAATCAGTTCTCACAATGCAGTTTGTGGCAGAATAGCTGACAAAACTACCACAAGTTGGTGGAGTTGCTTGATGCTTGACAGCTTCAAAGGCCTTCGGCTGGCATGCAGCGTGGATTTAACCCAAAGCTGGATGAACAGGAGCACATGTGTAGTCATGGCTGACACATTATCTGCACATGGCTTAGAACAGCATGAACTCTTGCAAATGATGCAGCTGTGGATGTCAGATGATGTTTTCTGCATAGCCAACGAGCCGGGTTCAGCAGGCTGTGGTGTGAGTTTGCCAGCAATCATTACTAACTTTAATTTCAGTGAAAATGGTTTGAGTTTTATATGCAATCACTTAAACTATACGGTGTTGCTGGTTTTAAGCATTTTATGACCCTGGTGCTGTTATATAGTGTAACCTCAGACATGTGTGGATTATGTTTCATCACACTCCCCTCCGTCAGACATGCTCCATGCTCTCGTAATGCTAAAGCTTTTTAGTCTGGAAAAGGATTGTAGTATCCAGTGTGAACAGAAAAGTCACACAGCTGCTATGAGCTTTTATTTTTTCTAAACTATTACAATAATTAATGCAAGAATTTATGTTTCTTGTTGGTGTGCATGAAGGTATTCCTGCTAAACAAAACTTAAAGGCTGACGAAGGAAGTGAATGAGTCTGTGCGCTTTGGTTCAGGTGTTACACGTCTGCCAGGAAAACAACAGCAACTGTGACCATCATATGACAGTGAGTCATGACAGTATAGTCAGGCGGAAGGAATCACAGAGAGCGATTGTTTGTGCATGAGACGAAATGACTTGGCTTTTGCATATTATCATTATAAGAATACTTTTTTTTTTTTTTTTTGCAAAGCTGAGTTTGGTTGTCGAGATTATAACATTTTGCTTTACATTATTATATATTATTAATTAACTGTTTTGTATTTATAATATTTCATTATATTATATGATTATTGTAATTAATTATTATACAATAAGGTGATATAATAAAAGTCCAGAAAAAAAAGAAAAAATGTGGAAATGTAACATTTCTGTAACATTCAGTGAATTTTTTTTTTTTATGTAATAAAGAAAATTACAATTCTGATTGTGCAGACAAATAATGATTATATAATCCATGTGTCAGTACCATTAAAGGGGTGCTATGATAGTATTTGGAGTTTTCTGAGCTTTCTACAGTGTTACAGTGTTGAATCCTCATCAGACATGTGAACGACGCTGTTTTTTACCACCTAAACGCATGTTTGAGTTTGAGTTTGAGTTCCAGCACGCTCTCCGTTCAGTTTCCATGGCGATGAAAAACGAGTTGTTTTAGAGAGTTTTTTCTACTTGGGAATCCTTGTGACGTCCCGGGGGATAAGGTTCAGTGATTGGTTACCTTCTACTGGTTAACAAGGGCATGTACAAATACATCAGGCGGGTGGAAAACGTGGGATAAAGTTATTTCCAACGATGGCTGGTGAGTTTACCAAAGAGAGACATCCTGCTGCATTCGTTGCTGTGGGTTGCTGTTTTCCACTTCGTTTTCAGGCTCTGATTCAGGTTCCAACATGTAGGGCTGTATGCTATGTGTTGACATTGTATTTTTTATTTTTTTTTATTGAGTTCATATTAGCCTAATCCTTCTGTTTATGAGATGTTACAATGACGGCGAAAGCAGGTGCGGTGGGCGCTCCCGATGTAGTGCAGTGGCAGGAGGCGGGGCTTAATGCGGAAGAGTCTCAATCCACTCGTTTTGCCCACAGGCTGATCTGACAGCCTACGGAGAGGGTCGGTCTGAAGTAAATAAAGCCATTTGTGACAATAACTCGATCAATCCCAGCCGTTCTGGTCTCAGAAATAAAAATAAATTAGCCTGAAATGCACATAATAGTTCCACTTTAAGTATCTAGAATGCTTTCATTACTCAGTCTTTTACTTCACCTGTCACAAAGTGCACTGTTGGCTGATAATATTATATAATTATTAGATATGTTATATAAGATGTGCATATAATAATGTGTAATGTGAATTTTTAATGTGTTTTAGAATGTTTACATACATACATACATACATATATAAATAGATGGATAGATAGATAGATAGATTTCAGACAAATAAGCCATATAATTGATTAAATGTGAAGATATTGGAGGTGGTGTTCAGCTTTGCCCAACAGAAGAGTGTGATCAGATTTTTAGGACCAGTTTTAGAAGAAGACAGTAAAAGCACCACAAAAAGCCTCTAATTTAATAACAAACCAATGCAAAAAAAAAAAAAAAAAAAATAAAAACCCAAAAAAACCCCAAAACACTTATTTTGTATTTTAATGTAAATAAATGTGTTATTATGCAATAACGAACCAATAAAACCATTTCCCTCACCCAGTTTAGGTCGCAACGCCTTGCTTGACGACTGCTTTAGTCCTAAAAAGAGTTGGGCTGAGGTTGTGATGCGTTTGCAGGACAACAGTAATTAACCAGTATTGGGACGCCAGTGTGACACAGATTTCCTGGTGAATCACAAAGCCGTTCCAGCAAACCGCCTCCTGTCTGTGGCAGGAATTCTGATACTGGAGCCAAGCTGTTTGATGGGAGTCTTGCTCAGGATGACTGCTGCTGTTAATCTGTTCTCCTACTGAATATACTTTATTTGATATCCTCATCCAACTCTTTCTTCCTTTTCCTTCTTATTTTCTTCTCCTCACACTTCCCTCCTTTCCATCCCATCATTCCGCTTGGTTGCTTGAAAGCCTGGGAACCAGTGGACAGAGACATATTTAGCCTCACAGTAATGGGGAATTGTATTCTAGAGGGCTGTTGGTGCCAGTTTGCAGGAGTTTGTAGCACTTGTCTCGCTTCCTTGTTGTCTTTTATTCCGTATTTAACATGAATTATTATAGCAGTTGTAGGAAACGTTCCCTTCATGTATTTTACAGATTGCCATTGCTACATGTAAAGACAAGTTGCGAAACTTTCACATTTTTCTGTTTGGTTTCAGGTCAAAACGTCACCTGGTTCAGCCTAAAAATCCAAATTATTTCAGGATCAAAGTTAGAAGTATAATGTACCTTTTTTTCAAGCCACCACTGTCATCATAAACACCATTTTTACTCTCTGTTGACTACACCTGCTCGTTCCAGTGCTGAGATGCCATGAAGTCTATCCCAGCTGGGACTAGGTTTTCGGTAGGGAACACCATGGACAGGTTGCCAGTCCATCACAAGGTCAAGACAAAGAGATGAACCACTTCCACGCACTGCTAGGCAGAATATAGAAACAACAATCTACCTAACCCACACATGCAAACTCCACACAGAAACGGTGATAAAGTAATGACAGGCCGGATCTGCCTGCATGTATTTGTCATTTATAAAGTGGAGGAAGGTAGTTAATTATATGAGAGTTAGCTGATTTTAAGACAGCGGACCAATGAAAATGTCCAATTTATCACAGTCCTTCTAAATCTGACCAGCCACCACTCGCTACTCTTATCTACTTTACAGATTGTTATGCTTCTAAGAACATGGTTTCCGAAACCCTGCATCTTACTGAGCAGTGTTAGGCTTAGATATTACAAGATACTCTAGAATTTCAATTCAATTCAGCTTTATTTGTATAGCGCCACTTCACAACAATGTCTCAGGACACTTTACATACAGATCATTTCAAGTCAATTCATACACAGCCTATAACAGAAACCAACTGATTGCATCGAATCATAACTTATATCCAGTCCCCCATCCTGAGCTGCACGAGGCGGACAGACAAATATACATGCTCAGAGCACACAGGTTTAAATATTCATGGTTCACCAGTAATATCTCACATAAGGACAGATACAGCCATTTACATATTTGTTGCGACCACACAGACGCCGTCTTAAACCAAACTGAGGCTACAAAACGTAAAAAATGAAAGCAAAGAGTTTGTCTGTTTTGTCTCATTTGGCATTTTGACTCTAGTTTGAACCCTTCAAGTGATGATTTTAAGACAGCTTAGCAAATGTGCAGATAAGCAAGAGCCTGAAATTCTAGTTCCTTAGCTCCTAACAGCATTGTCCTGTCTGGGCAGCGTGATGCATATCTGTCATCTATAACATGCTGTGACTCTCTGCAGAAGAGTAATTCCATGCAGTAACTGGAGCTTATAGTTGCATCCTGAATGAGTATTTGTGTGCTTGCAACGTGTCATGGATCTGGGTGGAGCTCAGACAAAGAAGCCACATTGGGCCACCCCCCACCCATCCCCTCCCTGAGCTAACACAGATGCCGTGGAAGGGGGGAAATAGAGGGCAGACCTCTCATGACTCCCCAATTTAAGAGTGTCAATCAACCTGCCCCTCATCTTTCACTGGCCTCTAACCTTCCACGTTTGCTCCCCCTTTCCCTCCCCCATTCTAGCTCCTATCTGTCCATGTGGTTTCTCTCGGTGCTTTATATGCTGTCTCTTCCCCTCTTAGTCTGTTCTTAGTGTCCAGAGCGGCAGATTAATCCCCTGTGTGATTTCCCACTCTTGTCTTTTGTCCTCTTGGCAATGCTGACTTCCACCATGACTTTCCAATTCTGCAGCAGATTGCAGTAAACAAATGCAAGATTTCTTGACCTACATGCATTACCTCTGGAATGACAAATGAGCCATGTCTGTGTATTTTTTTTTTGTTTTCTATAAACTATTTTCCCCACATGACACATTGGTTTGTTATAACCGTTTGCTTGAACAAATCCAAGACATCAGCATCTGTTTTTCAGATGACTAGAGATAAAATACAAATTTAACATTTCCTAAAAAATTCAAACTTGAAGTTCCCTCATTGGATGATATTAAACAGATCATGCCAAAATGTCCATTTTGGAGACTTTTGAACAGTTTGTCTTTTGTTCTGCTCCCCTTGACTTTTATGGGTGACAATAAGGACCTGGAAATTCAACCACACACAGGAATGTTAGTAGAAAAGAAACAGCTTTTTATTAAAGCCAGGGGATGAGTCTGATAAGACCAGACTGGTCCTGTGGATCAGAGGGAAGCTGAAAAATCCACAAGGTCAGGGATCAGGCAATGGTCAGTATCCACAAGCAAACTGTACTTATCAAGGTGACAGGCGTGGTTCAAGGTCCAGAGGTAAGGCGAGGCTCGACAACCAGAAGTCCAGAACAAGCAGGATGAGGGCAAATCCAAGCATCAAAATTGTTCCGCAATGTAGAAGTCAGTCAGAGACCACATGCTTTCAACTGGGCAGGAAGATGTGCTGATAATCTGACAGATAAGGAGAGAATTAGGTGAGGTTATGTAATTAGAGACCCGGTAGCAATTAGGGAAAACCAGGTGGAATGAGTTGTACTGATTGTCAGAGTGGAAGCCATGACAGAGTGGAGATCAGATGATCCCAGGTGAACTGAACCCACTGATGAACCCAGGCAGAGAACATGACACAAACATGATGTTCACATGTTGTACCATGATTTGTTTAAGGTTTAGAGCTACAGCATCAGCAGCCTCCCCAAGGGATGTTCATATTGTTGTTAAAGAAGTCATTATCAAGAGTCTGGATGAGTGAAGTTTAACAAAGCTTATTATAAAGAATTAAAGGAGAACCTCGCCAGATTCTCGGGGAGTTTGGTGAGGTTCTGAAGACCCGAACAAAAGGAAGGATGTTTTCTAGCCTAGAGCAATCTGAAGTCCCAAACTGTGTCATATGAGAATGATAAGACAGCCTTCTTCTTACAGTCCTTTCCACATAACAGTGTCTAATCGGCACAGATGCACTGCCTCATCGCCGAGTATCAGCACAGTGACCATTAAGGATATATGTACAGTACATCACCTGTACAGAATGAAAAGGGTGTGATTTATTCATTTATTATTAACTAATGAAAATGAATAATAAGGATAAGACTAAAAATTTCTACCACAAGTCACTCTGAATGTTTCTTTTCAGGGAAGCCCAAAACTTTGTTGCCATATTCGTTTATTCTTCATCAGTAAAATATATACTCATAGATATGATAAATATTCTAACAAATCTCACAAGTGTTCCCTTTACTATGCCTCCAAAACTATTAAAATAGACCCTGTGGTTGCAGAAATATACTCACTTAAATATGGGCATGTAAAAGTTGGAGCAGAGGCCTAAAATATGTGCAGGGCTCAAAGGTTTAAGATGTTTGGCAGCAAAAACTTCTGCCAAACATGCCAAGCTAACAATGCAACCAGTTTCTGCCAATGTCTAAGAGTAAGTAGTCACAAAGTGAGAAATTGTATGTCCTGATACACGTGTTCCTGATACACAACGGAGAACGTCATTCAGTCTTTTTAACACAGGAGAAGCTTTGTTTAGTTTTGACCTACAAAGTGGGAGAAGCTGAAACGTTACAGCTTTGAGGACTTGTGAGAAATTAATTTTTAACTAACCTGGATTTACCTTTTTTTTTAACTCTGGAAAAAAAAAATCTAAGTAGTTTGTTAGAGTAAAAGTACTCTGTTACTCTGATCTACATTGATTTTGAGTGATTTCTGTCTATATTTTATCCAGTCAGAGTAATTTTAAAACTGATCTCTAGAAAGACACAGATGTCTCTGAGGGTTTTTCTCCTTGCATCAGTAACAAGTTCAGCAGTACGTCATTTTCTCCTGCAGCTGGTGTGTCAAATATAGTAAAAGACCATTGAGTGTCCCTCTGTAGCTGTAGATGGAGTGGATGGAGCTTTCTGAGTCATGTGGGCAGCAGAATTACAGCTTAGACGTGGCAAAAGAGGATCATATTGCATAACAATAAAACAAATCCATATACTTGTGTTTATCATGTGGCAGATTAACAGCAAACCCAGGAACAAAGCTAGAGAAACTGTACATGTTTGATAAGTAGTACAGAATGGGTGGATGGATGGCTGGATGGATGGATAGATAGATGGATGACTAAATGGATGGATAGATGGATAGATGGATAGATGGATGGATAGATGGATGACTAAATGGATGGATGACTAAATGGATAGATGACTAAATAGATGGATAGATGGATAGATGACTGAATGGATAGATAAATGGACGGATGGGTATATGACTAAATGGATGAATGGATGGATGGATGGATGGATGACTAAATGAATGGATGGATGGATGGATGGATGGATGGATGAAGGGATGGATGGATGGATGGATGGATGGAAGGATGCATGGATAGATAACTGGATGGATGGATGGATGGACGGACAGATGGATGGATGGATGGATGGATGGATGGATAGACAAATGGATGAATGGAAGGAGCACATAAATGAAATATTGTTGTGATCTTTGCACTTGCAGGCGATCGAGTCTCTGGGCATCATGATCTACAAAGCTCTTGACTACGGCCTGAAGGAGAATGAGGAGAGGGAGCTCAGTCCTCCTCTGGAGCAACTCATTGATCTGATGACCAACATGGCGGAGGATGAGAAGGACGCCTGCCCTGATGAAGGTTATGAGGCCACAGAGGAAGAGGATGAGACAGACGACCCTAACAACATCTCTGGAGTTCACAGCTACAGAGACATCCTGAAAGTAGGTGGCGAGGAGATGGAATCACTTATAGGAAAGTTTTCCTGTCAGTCTTGTTTTGGTGTGGAGTTATTGGTAATTGCTTTGTTGCAGTTTGGCTTGTTTACCACAAGAGAGAAAAAAACCTGGAAAATTACATTTCACATTGGCAAATCGTCCACATTGTGCTGGTATCTCCTGAATAATTGCTTCATACAGGGTTCAGCTTTTACAGTTATCTTAGTGGTAAAAATCCAGCTGGTTTTTATTGCATTTAAAACTGTCTTAGCCTGCAGACCCGTGTCCTCTTTGACATTTTGATTTGATGTTGCAGTGGCTTAAAATAAAGTCAATCTGCTTCTGCTGTAGTTTAACATCTTGATCTGATTTTGAGTTGTTGTATCCATAAACAGAACACGGCAGTGCTGTTTGTTTGTTTGTTTACAACAGGAGCAGAACAGCAAACAGCTTTGCCTCTTTTTGCTGCTGTGTGTTTTCCTCCAAGGTTTTGCTGACTACTGCTGCAACCAGTTAGCTTCTCATTCCCTCAGTTCCTGATAGCACATACAAAGAAGCCACAAGTCCAGCCTGTAAGGCACCTATAACATAGACCACCTGGCCAAATAAATAAAAAATAAAAAGAAGAAAAAAGTGGCCACACAAAAGAAAAAGTCACACAAATATTTTTTGGACCACCGTTAGCTTTGATTACAGTGATGTGGCACTGTTTTTTATAAGCTTCTTCACAAGATTTATTTCCATCCAGAGCGGCATATATTTTTCACTAAGATCTTGTATTGATCCCAAAACTCTCCATAGGGTTCAGGTCTGACCTGTGGTGGCCAGTTCATGTTTGATAATGATCTCCCGCTCCCTGAAATAACATCTTCTGCTGTTTGAATGTATTCAGATTGTCAGCTGGCCTCATGTTTTTTGGGCACATCATTTTGCTGTTAAATTGATCACCATCATTCAGGGATTTTATTCCAGCCACATTTCTTCCTGGAAGATGATGGTCATCCACTGTTCTTCCAGTTTTTAACAATACGACAGACATTCGTAACCCAGGTTTTGCATCTCCTTACATGCTTTCTCTGCTTGATACCTAAACAGACTAACATCATTTCCATGACCACAGGTGTGTCTTTGTTTAGGAAATGAGAAATGGGAAGCTACTTACTGCATCACTTGGGGTTAAATACCTTGTTGTCACCTGAAATATTATTGCCCCTGCAATACTTATCCAATAAAAGGCTTAGTTTTAATCTTAGTTGCATTTAACTAAGTTTTAATCCTAGTTTAATTTAATTCATGCTTAGTTAAATTCAGGTAGTATGTTTTTTTCTTTGGCCAGGCAGTGTAGAGCATGCATGTAAGATCTAAACAATGTTTCAATAGCATGATGCAACAATTTAAGTGGCATCAGTAGAAAATTTGGTTAAAAATGGTAACTGTCTAAAGGATGTGAGAGCATGAAGTTAGCATGGCTGTGGATCAGAGGTGGCAATTCCTGGTCCAGAAAGTAAAAGTCCTGCCATGTTTTTGGATCTAAGTGAGATCCAACATCACTAACAGGACCTGGCAAATAAACTCTGCTCATTAAATTCAGCTCGTTTGGTGACAGAACAGCTGCCACACAGGACTTTTACTTTGTGGACCAGGATTTGCCACCTCTGCTGAGGATACAGATTTACAGCCACATGTAGCTCTGTTGTCCACTGAAGCAGAGAGTCACTGTGCCAGTCCTCACATGGCCTCATACTGTTTGCATAATGACCACGTACCCAGTGACAAGCACAAACACGCAAACACACAGCAACCCTGCTCTACAAGGCGGTATACTGGAGCAGACTGGCTGGCCCGATGGCTGGCTAGCTGTCACTTTAAATACTTCTCTCTGCATTTCCCCTACGCTATATTCTCTCTATGTGCTTCATCACGTTCACTTTTGTCTTACTGTACTTAACCTCAGCGACACAATAAACTGCTTTTAACTTCAAACCACATGTATGCAGAAACAATAACACTTATATGTTAGAATAACTGCAACATTTGCTGCTATAGACGTGGGAGGATTGCGTTTATAGAGACATTCCTGTCTGCTGTTCATTGTGTTTAGTGAGATATTTGCAGTCTGGACAAACGGCCGCCAAAAGCCTGCTGAGCGGTAACCAAAGGTGCCTTCTGTTCCTCTGAGAAAAAGCAGCACATATTTTGTCATCACTGTGTCTGTTTGTGTAGAAGCAGCACAAATGACCTCAGGCAGAGCTGTCTTGTGCTTCTGAGTAGTGCTCAGGAGCAAAAAAAAGAGAGTTATTTACACATGTTTTGGGGGGCTTTTGCTTTTGTGAGATGCCACTATGATTCCTTACCACAACTTCAGTCAGTTTTCTGAGGAGTACAGACAGTAAATAGCTTCATTCAGGGAATCAGAAAACAGCAGCACACACAGTAAACCCAAAATCAGCCAGCAAACTGGTGAAAATACACAAATATTTTATCAACAGTTTCATTAAATAGTAAAACTTCCCTTTTTAGTTTGAATTTTGCTGTAAAAATGCAAAAGCTCCTGATTAAAATAATTTAAATTCTAGCTTCTAAGTAATTAAAAAAAACTCCAGAAGTAAAGATTTCTTTTGCAACATATAAAATGTTCAATACAGTAGTGCTACAGCATTATTTAATTGTTTCTTTCATTCGCCTATAACTGTAAAAGTGCTAATTCAGTGCAGTTCAACCCAACTTTATTTATTTAGTTTCATTCAAAGCTAAGTTTTCTCAAAGCATTTTACATTTTTTTTATCAGTCTAATTCATTGTAGTTCCATTATGATCTAATTAAAACAAACCCATTACATCAGGTGTGTCCAAAGTCGGTCCTCAATGTCACTGTCCTAGAGGATTTCCTTGTATTCCTGCTCCAACACACCTGGCTTATATTAAATGGATCCATCAGCCATTGAAGTTCTACATGATGACTGATATGAGTCAGGTGTGTTGGAGCAGGGATACATGGAAAACCTGCATGATTGTGGCCTTCAAGGACCGGAGCTGGACACCTCTGCATTATGTGATCCAGATTAGTTCACTTTATTAAAACTGTGTTTATATAAGGAAACCAACAGACTGCATCTCTGATTTAGTCTCTGTCTTCAGTAAGCATGGTGCGACAGTGGAGAGGAAAATCTTCCACCAGAACTGGAACCAGCAAGAATTGTCATCTGATGCAGTTGGTTCTGGGTGGAGAGAGGGAAGGGAAATGAGAGTCAACAAGCTCCATTTCTTCTAAACCAGGAAAAAAAACAACCAGAAATTAATAACAAATACAGCGGCAGCTTTGTACGTGTGAATTACAGTAGATAAATTATGATTTGTAGTAATTCATCTCTGAGGCGGTAGTGAGTTATATAAATCTGTTATGGTGGCTGTGGAGATGAGGGATGGTGAAGGTGTGGACCCAAACGCAGAGATGAGGGGAAACAGGGATGATGATTCCAGAAGGTTTATTCCAACACTCAAGGGACTAACTATAACAAGGTAGGGCAACAAAATGATCCAGCAACCAAGGAATGAAACTGGTATAAATACACAGAACAAAACGAGACACAGGTGAACGGAATAGACTGAAACAAGACCAGGTGAACTCAATGAACAGGAAATCAATAAAGCTAAACAACAAACAAGGGAACCAAACAGGAAATACTACAAAATAAAACAGGATACCTGAACCAAGGAAAAAAAAAAGCAACCACCACATCATAACAAAATCACCTCCAAAGCTGAACCAATCATTAAACAGTGCAGTTGTACTGTACATGTATTCATCTCCTTTCATTAAAGAAAAGGCTGAATTTACAACAGTTACTCAAATAACTGGAGACTTAAAAAAGGAACAATAACTAAAAATTAGCAAAAATATAATTTAGTAATATAAGACACTGTTTTTTCATTTAATTGAGTTGAAGAAAGAAAAAACAAACAAACAAACAAACTGGTCCTGGACAAATTAGAGACTTTTCTGTTGAACAGTGGGACAAAATACCTGTCAACAGGTGTAGAAGTCTGACTGAGAGGAACAGAAAACACCTGACTGCAGCGGAAACATTAAAGGATTGTTCAACTAAATATTAGTTTATGAGTGATGTAATATGAAATAAATTATCTTATGATTTTCATAAAATTTTATTTATAATTATTTTAGTCAATTTCAGCTTATTATACAGGCCGCTGTTTTTTTTTCCTTCTTTAATGAAAGAGTATGAATAAATATGCACAACTGTAGATTTTAAAATCTAATGCCTCTCACAAGGTGTACAGACTTACATATTTATATTATGTTTTCTTAGTAGTAACATCAAACAACAAATTAAGCTGTTAAAAAAAACAACTAAATTTTAAAATTTAAATGTGAAACGGATTACATGACATTAATTTTGATGTTAATTTTATTGCGAATGAGATTACCATCAAGACAAACTTTTATTTTGTTAACTTGCTCATCCAAAGCTCATCCTGCTTTGTCTGATTTTTTTATTCATTTACTCTCAAAGCACAAAATGAATGAATCATATTCGGCTCTAAAGCTTGTTTTAACATGTCTCATTTCTCTGTCGTAGCTGTGCACAACTCATCTTCCCAGTCTGTCAGACGCTCCCAGTCACTACCAGGCGGTGTGTCGGGCTCTCTACACAGAAACCAGAGAGCTGCGAACATTCCTGGAGAAGATAAAGAGTGCCAAAGAGGTGAGTCTTCCTCATCAGCATCATAACTGTGAGGTCATGAAGTTCAGACAGCTGAAGTAAAAATCATTAAAGGCATGAACTCAATCTTTAATGAAATATTACACGGGGATCTCTGAAATTTAGGAGTCAGCTGGACATAATTTCAGAAGATTTAACACTTTGATGTCGTGAATCTCTTTTATGTGGGTTCTACTGGTGGTGTTGGAGAAATCTGCACAACTGGTCCATTAAAGCAGGCTTCTGAATAAAAGCGTTGAAATGGGAAAATAATTTCAGAATTTAAATTTATATTCTCACATACACTCACTGGCCACTTTACTAGTTACTGGGTTAGACCCCTTCGTCCCTCAGAGCTGGTTTAATTTTTGGTGTCATAGATCCAACAAGGTGGAAACGTTCCTCAGAGATGTTGCTCCATGTTGACATGAAGCATCACACAGTTGCTGCCCATCATGATGAGAATCTCCCGTTCCACACATGGTCAGCAGCAACACTCCGAAACCTGGTCACTAAGGTGTCCAAAGTGTGCCAAGAAAATATCCCCCACATATTTACACACACCAGCAGCAGCCTGAAGCATTGATCCTGACGGCAGGATGGATCCATGTTGTCATGATGATTCCAGCTGATTCTGATCCTACCATGTGAATGTGGAGCTGAACTGGAGACTCATCAGACCAGCAACGTTTCTCCATCTTCTATTGTCCAGTTCTGGTGAGTCTGTGTGAATTGTAGCCTCAGTTTCCTGTTCTTACTGACAGGAGGGTCTTCTGCTGCTGGAGACCATCTGCTTCCAGGCTGGACCTGTTGTGTGTTCAGAGATGATGTTCTGCAGATCTTGCTTAGAACCAGTGCTGACTGGACTTCCTGTTGTCTTTCCATCGTCTCCAACCAGTCTGTCCAGTCTCCTCTGACATCAACCAGACATTCTGGTCCAGACAGCTGCTGCTCGCTGGATGTTTTGTGTGAAAATATGAATTGATCAGCACTTCCAGAGTCAGAGTCACTTTAATCCCCTTTATTCCTCTTTCTGATGCCGACTTTGAGCTTCTGAAAAGTGTCCTGATGAATTAACAAACAACTAACAGCAAACAACAACCTGATAAAGTTACTCACACATTTATATTTATACTTAGTTGAAACAAAAGAAATAAAAAATACTGATGTTTAACTAATTATTGCCAAACTTTTAAGATGAGTGTTATTTCCTCTGGTGAAAGTTAAACTGTTTTTTTTTTTTTTATAATAACCATATTTAATAATTATAATTGTACCGTATGCAGTGATGCTCTTTGCTCTGTGTATTGAAGGTTTAGCTGAGCATGACGTATTCCAGACAGCCATTTTCCCCCTCTCATCTCTTTTCATTCTTACATGGACATAGCAGAGACAGAGGAAAAGAGAAAGATGTGTTTTCTGTGTGAGCAGAATCAGTCAGCTGATGCTGAGAGGCATCTGTGGTAATGACTGGGAATAAAGACAAAAATGACCCTCAACTATTCACTTTGACTCTCAGTTTTATTATTTTTTATACATTAATCATAGATTATAGCACCAGTACATTAAATTTAACTTATTAAAAATCCTGGTAACCTGGCAGAGGGGAAATTTTCATGATTTACCTCACATGGCGTCACTGGATGCATTTAAACAGCGTAGGAAATTAGTTTTCTGCAGATTTAGTTGCTTTTAGCATGCCAGACATGATTAAAATAAGCATGCATGACAGCTGTTTTGGAAGTTTGCGTGTGTGCGAAGCATAATAATTTTTGCAGCTTGTCTACATACCACACAGGATTAACGCACCACTCTCTGATATCAGTGTCAGGTCATGAGTCAGAAGGAGCTTGCAGGTGTTTTCCTGTTCTGTTCCCAGATGAGTTTACGGTTTGCACAGTCACTACGCAGAACCTTGATGGAATAAGAGTAACAAATTCAACTCAATTCAATTCAGCTTTATTTGTATAGCGGCACTTCACAATGTTGTCACAGGACACTTTACATACACCTCTTTTCAAGCCAGTCCATACATATCCTATAATAGAAACCAACTGATTGCATCTAATCATGACTTGGATCCAATCCCCCATCCTGAGCTGCACGCGGCGACAGTGGGAAGGAAAAAACTCCCCTTTAACAGGAAGAAAACCTCCGGCAGAACCCGGCTCAGGGAGGGCAGCCATCTGCCTCGACTGGTTGGGGTGGAGACGACAGGAAAGACAGATCAACATGTACAACTGCACTTATTCAGGAAGACCTGCGGAAAAAAGGAGAAATAAGTTAGAGACGGCAATATTGGCATATATTTATACATTAGAGAAATAGAGCGAGGTACTTCTCAGTGCATCAGTAATGGTTGGCTAGACTACCCATATCTAGAAGAGCAATGAGCATAACCTGGACATGCAGACTCCAACTCAGGAGATGTTCATATCCTATAAAGATCATGAAACTATAAGAATCATGGTGTTCAAAGATTACAAGGAGTTTATGTGAAACTTTTGTTTACTTATTGAGTACAAGACCTTTGCTTGATATTAACGCTTTACGTGCCATTTTGTTAAGAAAATGTTAAATTGTAGTATGAATAACTCAAAAGGCTGCAGCTTGGAAGTGGTTAGAGATGAAGGCAGACAGTCAATGAGAAAAATGTCCAACATGAACCTGATGTTATGATGGGAGTAAACTGGCTCATCTCTTTTTTTTATATAGTGAAAGAAAATGCAAATCAGAGAGAGTACTTCATCAGTAGTGAAAATGTCTTTTGTGTGCACTTTCTCTGTAGTCTGCTTCGTATCTCTGACTATGAGCACATCCGCATCAGCTGGTCTTTCAAACACATGACAGTCATCTGCTGGTTAAAGTGGTGACATGTTTTTACTCTTTCTGGAAACAAGCTGTGTTTTATAAAGTTGCATTGCTTGGTGAAATATTTGGGAGTTAGAGCCAAAATAAAGAGGAAATTTTGTCTGCTTCACTTTATAATGACTACACCTTCATTCAGACTCTGCTTGTCTACTAGGAAAACGTGTCCAGATGACAGGCTGTAAGTCCTGAGGAAACTGTGGTGTGTGTGTGTGTGTGTGTTGTGCACATCAGACATAAATGACAATATCTACAGACATGCTGACTCTCATTCTGCCAACAGTGCAGAGCGCAGGTTCTTGTGACTCATTCAGTCAGACATGATTAAAATAATCATGCGTGAAAGCCATTGTAGGGGTTTGCGTGCATGTGTGTGTGTGTGTGTGTGTGTGTGTGTGTGTGTGTGTGTGTGTGTGTGTGTGTGGTATATTATTTTTGCACCACTCTTTGTTACCAGTTGCAGGTCATGAGTCAGACTTTGACAAAGGGAAGGTTGGAGGTGTTTTCTACTTCTACATCCTGATGGTTACAAGGTTTGCTCAGTCACTATGCAGAATCTTACTGGATGGAAATTTGTTAAGAAAACAACCAGGAGTCATGTGATTGTTGAATTAATTGTTTGTTTTTATTATATGTTCACATTCAGGTTCCTCCAACCAAAAAAACTACGTCTTATTGCTGCACATTTATTCTTCAAAGCAAATTTTAAGATCGAGTACAGGAGTCACTTTGGACTTTGTTTTTCCTCAGGAGCTATTGGGAGCTCAGCTGTGGCCTGGAACATTTCCCATCAGGAGCTCTGTGTGTGTGTGTGTGTGTGTGTGTGTGTGTGTGTGTGTGTGTGTGTGTGTGTGTGTGTGTGTTCTACCTCGGGGTTCCTTCCTGCTATGCACTACTTCAGCTGCCCTTTTAGCGTGTGTAATGCATCTCAATGAAAAGCGGGGGATTTGAATGGTTGCATAACTTGCTGTGAAAGAAGCTTTATAGGAAGGAAAGTTGAGGTCTGAAGCAATTGTACACTGAAATAATCAGCAAAACTACATTTACTGAGCCTCATAAACCCCCAAGCATGCATTAAATGTGCTGTGTTTCAAAGGAACAACAGAAGTTGTTGTTGTGTGCCATTTCCTTTGCATATATCTGGGCCAAACATTAGGAATTCAGAGAAAAGGACTGAACCATTGGTGTTTGTGTTTGTGCTTGTTGTCAAACAGAGTTACGCAGGTTGTACGTTTAAAACAGGGCTTTGTGGTTTTTTTGCCTGCAGAGCAGTTAAAAACTGGTTGCATGTCATGATATAATTAACATGCACTGCACGCAGTTTGCACTGCTCAATCAAACTCAACGAGCTTTGAAGTGATCTGGAGTTATGCAGCTCATCTAAATGAGATAATGGTCTTTAAAGCAGTTGAAGCAATCTCACTTTGCTCTTCAGAGGCAGGATTAGCTGTTTTAATGTGACAAACTGCAATATGATGAACCACCAATGTGCTGCATGCGCTGTAGACAAACTGACTTGTGATGAAGCAATCTGCATTTAAGTTGAGGTGGCTTTATGTAACCAGTCAGTGGAGATAGATGTTTCCTGATGGGATGACGAAGAATTGCGATTTCCCTGTGGGTCGAGGTCTTAACTAAGCAGTCAGCTGGTAGGCTCTTGTGACTGTCTTATCAACCATGGCTGTGCTGTTACGTGATGAGAACTGTCTCCCCGCAAAAATTACCCAGAGGGGAAATATTTTCTGTCTGACAACTGCTTGAAAATGCCTTCAGTTTGTCTTTTGTTCCCTTGTTCACACACAAATGCAGACACACAAACACAGCAAAGATCTCCTGCTAAGAGATGCAGAGGAATGTAGATTAGCTCCTTGCTTCATGCAGATCTGTCAGTGTTTCACAGCACTGTAATGGCCTCACGCTGTGCAGGTTCAAACAGGTGTCAGCATTGAGGAAATGAGCTAACTGTAGAGTTCACTGCCTGGAAATACAGACCAGCTGAAAATATTCCTTCTTTTCTTTTCCTTTGACCTCACCTATAAAAGGAATTTGTTTTGAATATGCCCTATAAAAGCTGTGGGCAAATACAGTCTCTTGTGTACTATTTTTCTATTTTAAAATTAAATTGTAGCTGTTATTTATTTATATTTTATTCATTCATTCATTTTCTTAAACGCTTTGTTCAGTTAACGGTCGCGGGGAAGCAGGAGTCTATCCCAGCAATCATCTGGCAAGAGGCGGGTACACCCTGAACAGGTCGCCAATCTATCACCGGGCCAACCCTGTTTTATTTTATTTTATTTTATTTTATTTTATTTTATTTTATTTTAGGATCTGTATTATTATACATAATTTATTCTAAATTAAATTAAATTAAATTAAATTAAATTAAATTAAATTAAATTAAATTAAATTAAATTAAATTAAATTAAAATTGGTTGACTGGAGGATCAATGCTTTGATCTCCATAATTTCTACCTGTTGCAGAGGCGTGTTAAACACATTAAAGCTGAACGATAACTCTACCTGACTTGTGGAATCGTACGGACAACAGTTCAACTGTGCAACCAGCCACAGATTAGCTGGTATCTGTACAGCTGTTTGAAAAGCTGCGTTTTCCTGTTATTAGACACATTTATTTCTGCACAAGGTCAGGTGTTGCAGAGATTTTACATACTGCATATTGTGCATGTAATATGCATGCACACTGGTTTAGTGCAGCATATCAGCATGTTTATGCTTGTTGACATTCAGATCAGACACAAAGAATAAACAGACTGATGGGATCATTCATGTAGCAGCAGAGCAGAACAGAAATGAAAGCTTGACCCTGATTATAGGAGTAGAGATAGAAAAAAAAAGGAGTATGATAGATGTTAAAGGTCAAACCAATGTTCAGCTATTTTCACTTGTGGAAAATATGTGGCCAAATTTCCATTAAAGCCTTTTAATCTTTGGTTTGCAGATGTAAACAGAGGTGAAACAGAAGTAGAAGTAAAAATAAAGTAAAATAAAGTAAAAAATAAAGAAGAAGTTTTTGGATCTACTTGCATTTAGGACAGGTTTTTTCACTGATAGGCTCATCGACCTGCAGTGGAGCTGAGCTCATTAAATTCAGGTTTAATGACTGGTTGGAACAGCTGCCGGACAGGACTTTTACTTTATGACACCTGGATTATAAACCTCTGGATGCAAGTATTTCATATTTTTGTAAGATTGACTTCCATGACAAATCAAATTGTTCTTTGTGAAAAATGAAGTTTAGAAATCTGCCGTCGTGCAGCCAAGTGAAGAAATTTGTTGGGAGTTTGTTATCATGTGCCTGTATTAAACTCTATCAGTGTTTCCATTTACATATCCATGCTGTCGTCTCTAAAAGTAAATTATTAGTTGTGTTATTTGCAAAGATTAGTGTTGCAGGGTCTGAATCCTGAAACCGAAAAGAAGCCAATGTAGATTTTCATTAATCCAGACAGGAAAATATGAGCATGAGGACGACTTTTCCCAAATCTTTTTCTACATTCTTGATTCTAAGAAGCCTCAAATAATAACAAAACACTTTCAAAGCCAGCGGTTTTTCACCTTTTTGCAACACAATAATCCATGTAAATTATTATTTTCAGCCATGTACCCCCTAACCCAGAGGTGTCCAGCTCCGGTCCTCGAGGGCCAGAATCCTGCAGGTTTTCTATGTATCCCTGCTCAGACACACCTGATTCAAATTAATTAGTAGTAGAGCTTAATCAGTTGTGCACGTCATTGGCTGTTTGATCCATTTAGTGGAAGCTAGATGTGTTGGAACAGGAATACATGGGAAACCTGCAGGACAGCGGCCCTCGAGGACCGACTTTGGACACCCCTGCCCTAACCACTGCAAAGTATTTTTTGGTAAGAAAAAACATGAAATACAGCACTTTGTCATTTGTTTGGTTTATTTAACTTTTAACCGAGCAAAACAATGGAAATCTCTACGACGCCTCAACCAGGACTCCATTGTTTGCGTTGTCAAGGTGACAGTGACTGATGAATATGCTTCGACTCGTAACGGATGGGGTTCAATTTACAGGAATGTGGGATTTTAGAAGGAATGAAATGGTGTAAATCTAAATGTAAATTCAGTTAATGAATGTATACTTACCATGGATGAAATATATTAAATATTTATATAATAATAAATTTACATTATTTTTGTTTAAGGATGTTTAAAAGAAAACATAAAAACATGTATGTTTTCAAAACATAGAATGCCTCGAAGTACCCCCAGGGGTACACCTACCCCCATCTGAGAAACAGAGCTGTACACCAGGGGTGCTTGCAGCTCCAGTCCACGAGGGCAACAATCCTGCAGGTTTTTCATGTATCCCTGCTCCAACACTCTTGACTCAAACTAATCGTTCACTGAGCAAAAAAACATTGGCTCTTGGATCCATTTAATGGAAGTCAGGTGTGATGGATGAGGAATACATGGAAAACTTGCAGGACAGCGGCCCCTGCTCTGGACCACTTTGCTGATCTGATTTGTCACAAGGTTGATAGAAGCAGCATCTTCCCACGTCGGGTGTCGATAAACTCAGATCTGTAACGACACAAACTTTCTCTCTTTCCGCCAGAACCTCCGGAAAATGGAGGAGGAATCAGCAGAGGAACCTGTCCGAGATCTGAATGAGCTACAGAACGCCGACTGGGTAAGAAACAAGACCTCAAACTTTCAGTCATAATCTTCACATGGTGGGGTACATAACTTAATTTTCACATTGTGAAATCTAAAAGCAGCCATGTGCCACTCCAAAGTCGTCGTTGGAAATGTACTTCTCTCTGCTGAGACAAGCAGACCCCTGTTTTACAGAGCTGAGCTAACTCATTCACTCTCTAAACATTTGTAGGGTTTTCTAGTCCTCCTCCAACACTGCTGCGTTCTTTCTTCCTCAGGCTCGATTCTGGGTTCAGGTGATGAGGGACCTTCGTGAAGGAGTCAAGCTGAAGAAGGTGCAGGAGCGTCAGTACAACCCTCTGCCCATCGAGTACCAACTCACCCCCTACGAGATGCTCATGGACGATATCAGGTCCAAACGCTACAAACTACGCAAAGTCATGGTGAGTGTGACACATAGACTGTATCTGAAAGATGGACGGAGCCTTCGGTTGTTAAAAGTGAATCCTATGCATAAGACTGCAGTTCCCCCTTCATCCACTAGGGGCTGCAAAACAGAGCAAATCCCCATAGACTCCCATGTTAAAAAGACCAACTTCACAGCAGAAATAAACATGTTTACAGCCTGGTTCAAAAATCCATTTTAGGTTTAATAGGTCAGGTTTACCTTCATGACAACTGTGGGGGGGAGCGATTTTTTTTCTAACTCCTTCGTTTAAAAGTAATTTAATCTCAAAATTTGGCATGTTTAGGGGCAGGTCCTTTTGATTGACTTGTACCCGATTCAAGTCAAAAGAACGTAGAACAACTGCGGTTTTTGGCCGGTTAACAACGTGATTTAGCTTGCTTACCTCCATTAGCTGATTAGCTCCTGTTAGCTTGGTTAGCTCTTAGCTACAGAGAGCTCGATGTCAATCATCCACCATGACGCTCACAGTCCCCCTCTCAGCTCCACCTCTTTGCCCATATATGTATTTTCTGGGCGAGACAACGCACATGCCCCTGCCAAGATGGTGATGGTAGGAACCGCCCACCAAACTTCAACTCAACTCTTCAGAAACCGATGGGTGACGTCACAGAGGCTCCACCCATCTTTTTATATACAGTCTATGGTGTGACAGCGACGAGTTTGGATTACAAGTTCTTGTCTCTTGTTTGCGTCACTGGTTTATAAATCCTGTGGAAAATTTCCGTGAAAACTTTATTTGTTGCATTTACATGGGAGTTTTAATTCCTGTTTAATTCTGAATAAAAGTTGATTCCGCCTTAAACTGATGAAAAACGACCATGTAAACACTTAATTCCTAATGCAAATTTCTATTCGGAATTAAACTTAATTCTGATGTAAGTGTCTGGTTTATTCTCATTTTAATTCTGATCTATTTAATTCCTCTGTCATGTAAACCTTCATTCTGCTCTAAATTAATTCAGGTCGTTCTGAGCATGCTCGTTACCTTGTCCTGTCCTGATGACGCGCGTTGTTTTGCCTCCCGTGTCGGTGGTCTATCTTTCCTCTGCTTCTCAGTTGCTGCAAAAAGTGAAGTAGTATGCTGGTGTTGAGCTGCTACTTCACATTTATGATGAAAATAGCGGTGAAACTGGAACTTATCATGTAGTTTTTACAAGTTACGACTGAAAAGACGAGAAGCAGGGAGCCAACTTTGTTTATTTCCGGTATACGTCATACGTCACGTGCACCCTCTGTCCAATCAGAACCCTTCCCAACCCGTTGCTCTAAAGAGGAATTAAGTGTTTAATGTAAACCTTCATTCTGAACTTTTATTTTCATGTAAACTTTTAGGAGAATACTTTATTTCTTAATTATTTAATTCCAAATTATTAATTCCAAAT
Source organism: Telmatherina bonti (assembly GCF_933228915.1). Taxonomy (NCBI): domain Eukaryota; kingdom Metazoa; phylum Chordata; class Actinopteri; order Atheriniformes; family Telmatherinidae; genus Telmatherina; species Telmatherina bonti. The sequence continues at coordinate 33,934,567 of NC_136623.1, read as the reverse complement.
TAAAAAACATCATGTAACCGTACCCAGTCAGATATCAGTCACTATCTGTGCTGAAACTACCTTATTCCGTTTAAACAAGGCCATGTTTATTTACATTGTACAGTTACTGCAACCCTACATGCCCAAAGTGCTTTACAAAGGAAATAAAACAATAAAAACAATATGATTAAGAAGTC
>NC_136623.1:33614391-33929391 GCF_933228915.1 Telmatherina bonti | reverse complement strand
TGTGAAAACATCACACTCTGTTTCCCAGCATTATTTCCCACCTCTAAGCAAATGTTTTGTCTTGTAAGTGTTAAGTCTTTGCTTCAACTTGCCACCTAATCACAAGCAGTTTCTCGTTGCAGTAATTCGGCCGCTTAGCATGTCTTTCAGTTTTGACACGTCAGGTAAAGTCTTCCTCGCTGCTTACCAGGCTTCTTTTTTTTATCTCCTGCTTTCTGCTTTGTTGTGGCTGTTTATTTGCTCACACACACACACACACATCAGCACACACATTTCATGTCATGCTTCTGTGTTTTGGTCGTGATTGACTGGCTCTTGTCAGTGGAGGTGAAACATGGAGAAGTGGGACACTGCTCAGTAGGAAGATGCTCAGGAGGAGGGCAAACTGAGTGACCTGCTGTGCTGCAGATGAAATCAATGATTTGAAACTTAAACCTTTTGCATGTAGAGATTTACTCCATAAAGTCAGTTTTGATAACTTTCATGCCTCATACCATGAAATTTGCAGAAAATACTACGATTTATCTGCTAATTGGATAAGTAAACGCAGTAAATGGATAAAGTTACAGCATTTAAACATTCTCAGGAAATTCATTTAATTAATTTAGAAGGGTGAAACCCCTTGACTGTCCTGATCCACCTGTAAGGTGATTCAATCTCTTTGAACCAGAGGAGGAGCTGCATTTAATCTCTCCCAACAGGAAAATCTGATGCTTATTTAGAAATCTTCTCTCTTACATAAATCCCTGGCAGTGAGTGGCGAACATGCAACATATCTACCTCAACCTGCTATAAAAACCATAACCTCACTTCTTTCAGTGGTGGAGGAAGTACTTGAATACTATATAATCAGTAAAATTATAAATAAACAGATCATACATAAATATATTTTCCATAGTCCACTCAAGCTGGACCCTATCCCAGCAATCATCAGGCGAGCAGCAGGGTCAGACAACATGTACTGAAGTTTAAATAAAAGCACAACATTAACCTTTTAGCATGACGTAAAGTAAATATGTAGCACTTTCTTTTAAATTTACTTAAAGTATGAAAAGTAAAGGTGTTTATTGAATGTGTTCTATAATATGTAAGTGTGTATGTTAACACATAAATAGTGTGGACTGAGTAATTTTCATTAACAGCGATGCAGATGATGCTACTGGTAATACTGACCAAAATCTCACACCAGTGAAGGGTACTGTTCATATTGTGTTTGTGTTTATATTTGTGACACCGTTCAGAATTGTGTTTTTTAGAGGTGACCTGCAGAGTTAAATGCCATCAACTAAATAATAAAGAATATCGACTCTAACATCCATTTGGAGTGTTTTACCACCAGTTAGTACTGGTGGGCAGATCGATCCAAATATCACTGATATTGATACAAGCGTTAGTATTGATATCTATGGATACTGGTGTGACCACATCAATACTTCACTGTAAGGTTTGGAAATTGTCTGAATCTTCATAAAAATGGATGGTTTAATGGTTTTTGGTGGAATTGGGTCACCTTGGTGACGAGGTGCCTACATGCCCAAAATCGGCTTAATTCTTATTTAATATGGTGAGAAAAAAATACTTTGTTGTTTATTCATTAATGTGTTTTTTAATTCCACATTGATTCCACATATTAATCTATTTGCATTAGTACATTATTCTTGACAGCCCTATTAAAAAATATCAGTTTCTACGATAATAGCCTTTTATTTACGTGGTATTGGATGATACCAAATTTTGCAGTATCACGCACAGTGTCAGTGCTTCTCCTGCCGATGAAGCTGATATTTCCAACGCAGGAGAAGGAGGGTCCAACGTTACCTGCCTGCTTTGACTGGTTTTGACTGGTTGCTACTGATCACAGAAATCCCTTCAAGGTGAAACATGATTTATTTTTCAGTACCTAATTCCACTTATTACACAGTTACCTACAAAACCTCTAAAATAAACTTTAAACAATGTTTAATTTAAATGATTTAATTGTCCTGTCATGACTTCTAACAACCAGAACTTTAAAGGTGCAACTGTTGCTTAGCAACGGAGCCATAGAAATGGTCATGGGTTTTTGTTACGTCAAACTCCAGTCCTCGAGGGCCGGTATCCAGCAGGTTTTTTTTTTTTTCCTTCTACCAACACAACTGATTCATATCAAATGGATCCAGCAGTTTCTTCTCAACCTATTTATGAGTTCCGGTCAGGTGTGTTGGAGCATGGAGACAACAAAAACCTGCAGGTTACCGGCCCCTCAAGGACTGGAGTTTGACTCCTGTGTGCTGGTTGAACAGAATACGTGAAGAATGGTATGAAAGATGTGAATCGGAAGCTTGTTATAAGAAATATCTTTCAATTCAACAGAATTTTCTGCAGTATTGTGAGGAAGCATAGAACAATTTATTACAAAACACATAACGCAATGTGTTGTAGAAAGTAAAGTGGACTAAAAAAAGTAGAGATATTACCTGTAAACGTAGTGACGAAGGCGTAAAAAGTATCGACAGTTAAATCTACCTGATTCCGCCACTGGTTTCTTCTGGTTTCGTCTGATAGAAAAGGAAGGCTGTTTTTCATTCTTTAGAGAACATTTCAGAGTTTTGTAGGGAAAAACTGTACTGTGATGTATGCTGTATAAAGATAAAATATTTGAGCTCTGGTTGGCATCTAAGTCTTGCGTATTTAAGAGTACAGTGTGTCAGAATGACTAACATCCAGTGGTAAAGATAGCCACAGTAATAACTTCACAGATATGAATGGATAGTGGATTCAGTGGTGTCAGTGTGCCGCGATGAATGAACTACTTCAACATTGTTTACATGTGTACTTTCTTCTTTTATGGTCCTTTTAAAGGTGCTTTTTATCCCAGACAGTGATGTTGCACCAATCAGACAAAGCCAGTACTGCACTTCATACACTGAGGTGTTTGTCCATTCAGAGACACTGTAGTAAAAATGGTGGCATAAATATGCCAGCTGTCATGTCTGTGGACCCACAATAAAGAACATAAAAAGTAGAATTATTTTAGCAAAGCAATAAGATAACATGAGAAAAACATGCTTCAATGAAACATAAACTTTTTTTCTGATTTGTTTAAAGAGTAAAAAAGCTTTGTGAGATTATTTTTAATGTTGGTGGATGTGAAGACAATTCTAGTTCTGTGGGAAATCTCGTTGTAAATGTGAAACAAAGTTACAGCAGATGAGATTTTGAATGATTAGAAACTTACTAACTAAATGTCAGATGTCACATTTGCGCAGAAAAGGTTCTCAGGACCTGCCAACAGTATTGTATGTATGAAATATATGGGGAAAAAAAAAATTAAAGCTGTGTTTTTGTTTTAACTGTTGGGACAAGACAGAGTTGTAAATCCTGTTGTTTTATTCTTTTTTTATTATATCGATTTTAAAAGTATCATTACAGCTGAGTATTACAGCTTGAATTTACTTCTCGGAAAACAAATAAAGAAATGTATACCACTATTTATGAACATAAAATCTTCCTTTTGAGGACATATTTTTAATATTTATTTTGACTGAAATTTTCAAACTTCTGGCTGTCATTATGCAATGCCTGAAAAACTGTTTTAGTTGTTGCCTTTTATCTGTAGAGTCTCAGGAAGTGTTACCTTTGTTGAGGCTACAATCTCTTAAGTGCAGCTGCTGTAATGTGAAGCTGAAGTAGAAATACGTGCCACCGCTGTTTCTCCAAATGTCCTCAACTTTGCACAAAACACGTCTTTCATGCAGCAGGATGACTTTGCAGAACTGAATGGTGCAGATGGATCAGTGGTTTGTAAAGCTGTGAAGCAGAGTTTGTGACGATTAGCAGTGGAAAATGTTTTCTTTAAACTTGTTGGAGATGATGAGGAAACAGAATTAAAACATCTTTGACTGGTTTTGGATCCAAAACTTAAATTCGACAAGCATATAAAGAAAATATCTAAAATAATACAAAATAATATAAACTGCTTAAGATTAATCAGAAATTACATACCAAACAAGGCTGCCCCGTTGTACATACATGCTACGATAGTTTCTCATATATCATACTGCATGACAACATGGGCTCAGGCCGCTCCAACTGCAACCAAACGTCTAGGTTTGCTATATAACAGAGCTTTAAAAGTTATGGATAAAAAACCAATCCATCATCACCACTGCAATATCTTGAAAAAATACAATCTGATGAGCTTTGACTGCTTCATCAATTTCTCCTTTATTACATTCATTTTCAGATGTATTTGTTCTTTAGTACCTGAGCCTCTAAGCATGCGTGGAGAGAAAAACCGCAGCAGAGTTACCAGAAGTGTGACAAACCACGACTGTAAGATTCCCTACTTTAGGACTAGACAACCTTTGCTGTGAAGAGCTCTAAGTTATGCAACGCGCTCCCAACAAACCACAGGACCATCCCGGATTTTAAAAAGTTTACTTCAGGACTTGAGAACTGGATAAAGACAAATCAGGCCTGCACTCATCTTTAGTATTGTAACCTTTCCTTGTGGGTGGTAAAACGGTAGTTTTGATTGAATGTATTGACAATGCTCTTATTTTAGACTGATTTTTACTTAATTTTACATTTGGGTGTATACATACGTATTTGTATTTTGTATGTATATCTAAAGGCACGTATGTGTATGTATTTTTAATTTTGCAATGCAATGTAAACTGTGTGTACTTTCTTGTGTAAAAGCCCAACTAGAGACAGGCATTGTAAATTAGTCTTGGCTAAAATGCTGCAGTATGTGCTATCATTCATGGAGCATACTTGTCCCTATCGAATAAAAGTTAAAGAAAAACTAAAAACACTGCTGAAGCAGGTTCGATCGGAATAATGCCGCACTCCACGTTCCTCCTACTGAAGTCAGTGTCTCTACTTTACATCCTCACTCGTGTATGTTGTCTGATGATCTGTGTACAATCTTCCCTCATCGATCTTCTCACACGATGAGCACTTTGAATGCTCCATGTTTTATGAGGAGATGCTGCAGACTCCCTGACATTTTGATGAACTCTAAAGTTTTAATCAACATCTAGAAAATCACATTTCAAGAAGAACAATGTGTGAAAAGATTAAAGCTGTGCTGTGTCTCACGTCTTGGCAAAGCATCAGATACTTTTTGTACCATTTATTTATGTTTTCTAGAGCAGGAGTCGAATGGAGAAACACTTCTGAACAAAATGAGCATTGATTCAGATGAAACTATCTGAGAGATTATGCAGAAAGTGCTTTCTTCCTAACAGAGTGGAAAAATTCAACTTTAAATTGTTAAAAGAATAATTAAACGTATAAAGATGAAGAAGACAGAGATTCAGCACCACTCAGTCGATGTACTCCTCAAACCTAGAGGAAAATATCCCAATTTGTCTCTGAAATATTACTTTATTACTTTAGCTCACAAGACATGTTTTAGATTATGTAAAACAGCAACTTGTTTTATTTTCAGAAAAAAAAATCAAATCACTAAATTAAATTGGCTGGACAATAAAAAAAAAGTATGCATCATAATGGCACCTCACACATCCTCTGTACTCATTCAAAACCTGCTGCAGTTGATGGTTTTTAACTTCATGCATAGCTTTCAGATATTTGAGTATTATAATCATAATTAAAATTACTGTTGTAACAACATCACCTCTTACAGAAAAGTCACGGATAGACGTCTTTATGGCTGGGTTTAAGTATTTCCATAGACATCATTACACAATCCAGTGACTTTATGATCGTGTCAGTTTTGACATAAAGCACTCAGGCCAGAAAACAAGTCCATTTTTAGCTGAAAGATCACACTTTCACACCTCCAAACTATTTTATGTCCATGCAGCTGCTGTCATTCAACAACAACAACAAAAAAATGCTTGCAACAGCTGGAAAGTATGAAAATGTCTTTAAAATGACAGAGCAGGATAAAAGACAAAGTATTCACTCAGAAATAGTGAAGAACTCGACTCGATTCACTGCATCAGTAAGCAGATGGTCTGGACATAAGCTGCAGGCATACTGAATGCTGATCTGCTTGTAGCTGTCCTAATAAATTAGCTGTCCTCTTCTAGGTTTTGGCAAAACTCGCAGTATGCCACAGGATTTGTTCCGTACAGGGACAGGTAAAGTATGCGCAGTGCTGAGGTTTGGAAGGCCTTGCTTTCCCTTTAACCTGATGGAAATGTCCATCTCCCTGCTTGGCTGTGAACTAATAACTTAGAGACTTGAATGCTGAGAACTGGAAATAAAACAAAGAATAAGGATGACGTGTAAAAGTTGAGCACCTGTTGATGTGGCGTCTCAGGAATGTTAAGTTTTAATACTGAAGCTCTTTATCTTCCTCTTGTAAAACTCACTTGTCTCATCCTCCACCTCGTCCCCTCCCTCTTTTTACCTCCTTCCAAACCATTTCTTCAGGTTGCCTTTTCCGCTTTGCGCTCTGACAAATTGCAGCCAGTCAGGCAGCATGGCAGATGTTCTGTCACCACAGAGTGATCATTTCCTCCAGTTTCAACAACTCAGCTTCTCCCAGATGTATATGCCAAGAGGGAGTCATGCTCTGTGTAACACTGACCTGCTCCTCTGCCTCCCCTCAGGACAACTCCCCCCCTACACAACCTCTTTAACCCTCAGGTGGATCTTAAAACTCCTCTCAAACGAGCTTCATTGCATCCCTCCATCTAATTTCCACAACGATTCTAAAACCTTCCTGTACCGAGAATTAAATAACTAACAGAGATTAAAATGGAAAAATGGGAAGGATGCACAGGAGCAGAAGAGGAGGTGTTCTGAGATTCATCTCAGTTGCTTTCCCTCTCCGTCTGACTGACCATCTCCTGTGTGGGTCTGTGCAGATGAGTTTAGTCCCTACATGGGCAGGAGGACGTCCAGCACCTTGTCTCTGATCAACGGGTCGGCGTCTCCCCGAGCAGAACCCACTGGCTCTCAGTCTGTCCCTCAGAGAAAGAGACTTCTGAAGGCTCCCAGCCTCGCTGAGCTGGACAGCTCCGACTCGGATGTAAGTGTCTCTGCATTTAGATGGATTTTTTTTTTTTTTGGAGCAAATGATTACTGAAGCGTTTGTGTTATTTATACATTCAGGATGAGCCTGTTGGGCGTATATCAGCCAGCAGCTCGAGTGTGGCGACGTCTTTGATGGATGATACGTCCCCTGAGTCTGCACTGGGGAAGAAAAGTGAGTCAGGAAATATATCTACACCCCCGACACGTCTCAACTCTCAACCTTAGATTGATAGTGTTCAATGTTTTTTTCATCTTACAACCTCGCCAGTCATGATTGCCTCATTCATTTCTTTTCTCCTGAGTATTAGTACGGAGAGAAATTTGTTTCTTTATTATCCAAATAAGTTAGATTTGAAACCAAAAATGATTTTTGAGAGCAGAAAAAAAAAATTGAGAATCAAATTTTTTTTTTGTAGAGATAGAAACAAATTAGATTCCAATTAAAAAATATATATTTGAGAAAGCATACTTCTCCAACTTCAATCAAAACTACTTTTTTCAATCAAAACTAAAGTTTGTAAGTAAAAAATTGCAACCATTGTGCATAAAAATGAGTCCTTTTCTCTTTACAGTTAAAAACGTTTGGTTACAAGTTATAAAGTTTCACCTGGCCATCACCAGTCATTGACTTTAACTTTGAAACCAACCAATAGAAACTCTGCTGTCACTCACCGGCGTAGGCCCCGCCCATCAGACGCAGTAAAATTTTCAACCAAAACTTTAGAATTTGCAAGCAAAGAGGACTGATTTGCAAACAAAACTTTACAACTTGTAACCAAATGTTTTTAACAGTAAAGAAGAGGACTTATTTTTATGCACAAGGGTTGTAATTTTTGACTTACAAACATTAGTTTTGCTTGAAGTTGGACAAGTATGCTTTCTCAAATTTTTTTTTTTTTTTTTTTTTTTTTTTTTTTTTTAAAACTGGAACCTAATTTGTTTCTATCTCTACTAAGGAAAAAAAAATTGATTCCCACTTTTTTTTTTTTTTTTTTTTGCTCTCAAAGATCATTTTTGGTTTCAAATCTAACTTATTTGATGTGATAATAAAGAAACAAATTTCTCTCCATATATTAGCCGAGTCCTGACAAAGCTGACCGCTTGGTTCCTTCTTTGCCTGATTTTTCTCTTTCTGCATGTCTTATCCTCCATCTATGAACATCAGCTCCACCCATGTTCCTGCCCATCTCCTCTACACCTCAGCCGGAGAGGCGCCAGGCCCCACCAAGGAGACACTCCATTGAGAAGGAAACACCCACTAACGTCCGACAGTTTCAGCCGCCCTCCAAACAGAACTCCAAGTCTCTGGTGGGTACATCTTCAGCCACCCTCAGAAACGAAGAATTAAATAAATATCAGATGGTTTTATGCCATTAGGGGAAAATACCTCTACATTTTATTGTAAAACAGTTGAACTTTAAAACCAATAATTTTTATTGATCTAAATCTCATGATGCATCAAAGAGTCACTGCTTTTCCTTGTTTCTCTGGATCTAAAGGGAAGTGTCGCCAGTTTAGTTTTATCTTAATAATCTGGAAGCAGTGGGAGTCATGGATACTGTGAGTAAATATGGTGAGAAGGACTAAAAATGGAACAAGGCAGCTTGAAACTAAACACACACCAGCCATTTTACTTGTTTTTCCTGTTTACATGAAATTCCTCCTCCCCTTTGTTTCATTCCTCTCCATCTGTTGTCACTTCATCTGTTAAATACTTTTTATACCAGACAGCTTCCTCTCTCATTCAGGTTGGGACGATAGTCGCCTTTCCCTCCTGGATCCCCTTCCTCCTTCTCCCTCTGCTCTCCACACTTCATGGAGCTCCTACACTATGTAGGCGTGTGTGTTGGGGTTGGTGAAGGCAGTTTTTGCTCTGTGCAGGGGTGTTTACATGAGACGAAGAGCATCAGCCGAGGTTTGCTGATTTGTCAGTATTTCTGGCATTTCATCTGAATCCTAATGATTCCAGCTTCATTAGAGATCACTCACCTACAGCATGAGCCGGCTTATGAGTGTGTGGAAAGATCTTGTGTCTTTATTGTTTTTAAATGCCTTTTTATCCACTGTTTGTTTTAATCCTTATGATTTGATTTCATCTTGTGCCGCACTTTGAGTTTCCCGTGGCATGAAAAGTGCTCAAGAAATAAAGTTTGATTGATGTGAATGCCAATTTTTTCTTATTGTCCCAAATTGGGATTGAACCCATGAACTTCTGTATTGAAGCACACCGATTAACTCACTACGCCACAAGTACTCTTGGTTGCACCTTGGAAAGACTTGCATTTTTTCCATTTGGGACAGGAAGGCCTTTTTTCCCCACTTCCAGCAGGGTGTAATTAGCGGGATTGCAAAAACATGTGCAAGGTTGAACTAAACTCCAGTGAACAAGTGAAAGACTGGTTCTTATACTTATGCAATTTCATTTAAATCATTCAGCATAGTTCAATAAATGGGCATTCACAGTTGCTATTATTTCAGTAATAGCTGTTTCTAGTTTGATTTGAATCTGCCGTAGCACAACGATGATAAAAGGCTCATGTAGTGACCAATATCACTAACTTCTTTGCTTTTTATGACTTTTACACACTCTAGTCTGAGTTAATAGCTACTTTGCTTCCAATATAGATTTAAATTTGCAATTATGTTGAGTAAATTCATAGTTTAGGGTTTTTATATGCATTTGCAATGAATTATAAGACTTTGTCTATCAGTTTTAGCTTTTTGTTTTTAAAATAGAAAATAATGAAACGCATGATGGGGAATTTATGAAGTGGAAGCGATGAGCTCACTAAAGCATCACAGATCCAGTCAACACTTTCAGGCCAGATGCGCATCTTAAAGAATACTTAGCGTGCATTGGCTACCCAATTCCTGCATCGATCACCACGTCATCACCGAGTTTCTCAGTCCGAGCTGCTTGTGTCAACTTCCTCAGTGGGTCCAGTAACTCTGAATACTTAGTGTGTGTTAAACATCCAGTTCCTGCAACGACAGCCATGAAACCGTCAGACTCCTCCATTCAAGCTGGCTGCACAGACCTCCCCTAGCCTTTCTCTCAGCTGCGGTTCGGATCTGTCTCCTCTCCTTTTTGCTGCTTTTTCTACACCTTTACACCTTCCTCAGCCCAACTCTCCAATCACCTGCTGGAGTACGCTGATCCAGATTACTCCCAGCTGAAGTTAATAAGTTATTGGGTCAATTGTCAGACACCCTCCTGCCCAATCAGATAACACGCAGGGATTCACAGCTAAAACCAATAAGGCTACAAGTTTGTCCCCTTTCAGCTACACTATTCAACGATGGCGATGCAACATTGCCCTACACTACCTATATTTATAAATGCACTACCTGTGCATTTATAAATAACTTATTGTGAGCTTTCATTTGGATGTAATTGTGATTAGACTTTGGTGAATTATGTATTTATGAAATAAATCCTTGATTTTTGTTAAAAGCCAAATTTAGTGACACAATACCTTTAAGGTTTACGAAGAAAACACACTCATTTCAAAGCAAATGTGTTGAGCTGACGAGAATGCACTCGAGCAGATTACAGAGAATAGTTTAGAGCCCTTTTTCACTGTTGATGAAAGACTTTATCAGCTATTTGCAGATTTATATTTACTTAGGAAACGAGATGAGCAAATTCACTCAAAAACTCAGGTTCACATTCAACATGAACCTCTAACAACTTCCCAGCTCCTGCCTTTTGAATTCTTGATATCAAAATGCAACATTTTCTCTGGAAAACTTTGGCATCTCAAGGGTTAATTAGTCTGCTGCCCTGCACTGCTGCAGGAATCAGGTGTTCACTCCCGGTGTCTCTGCACAACAAAGACATTTTTATAACCCAGGGGTAACCAGGACCGACTCAGGTTGTCCTGAAAGGTGCAGAGAGATGGCTGTTTGTGTCCTGAATGAGAAACACTAAGTCCTGTGTGTTTTCCAGGGTCATGCACTGCTCTGTGTGTGTATGAGTGGCTATGTTGTACTATGCGCTGTGGGGTCCAAATGTCAAAATGCTGTTCTTCACAGAGTATAAATGGCTTTTAGAGGGTCAGGACCAGGCTTTTAGGCCTATAGGGTTAGAGTCAGTGTTAATGGAAGGATGTTCGGCATTCGGGTTAGGATGAGCAGGAACGGTCGCATCTGCATGTAAACAGAAGTACAGAGATGTGTGTGTTGTTGTTGTTGCAGGAGGAGTTCTGTTTCCCTGTGGAGTGTCTGTCTCTGACAGTGGAGGAGGTGATGCATATCAGACAGGTGCTGGTAAAAGCCGAGCTGGAGAAGTTCCAGCAGTACAAAGACGTCTACAACGCCATGAAGAAGGGAAAGGTGACGTGCTTTTCTATCTATTACATAACCATCACTTCCTGTACGGACACTCTCTGAATGAGCCGGGATGTGTATTTCCAGCCTTGGGAATCAGATCATATACATTTAGTCTGAATAAGTGTTCTTATTGTATTCATATGTTTTTGTTTGTTTGTTTTTTTTCTTTTACAGCTTTGCTTCTGTTGTCGAACCAAGAGGTTTTCCTTTTTCACATGGTCCTATATCTGCCAGTTCTGCAAAAAGTAAAATGCCTCAGATATTTATCATGTTAATCATGCATAATCTGTGTACTTATTGTATAAAGAATGGTTATTGCTTTTATTAATCTCCTCTCTTTTGCTGTCCAACCTTCCTGTTGCAGGCCTGTGTGCTCACAGTGCTGTAAAAAGGTATGTCAGGCAGGAATGAATCAGCCTGTGCAGAATGAAATAACATTGTCCAATTACAAAAAGTCAAACTTCAATATTTTTGCTTCAGTACTCTTCTAAATAGCTATTACTAATGTTATGTATCTAATCTCTTAACAGATGCGGCTGCCATCCAAACCTTATTCCAGTCTGCCCATCTACTCCATTGGCTCGACCAACACTCTCCCCAGAGAGAGAGTAAACGCCATGGCTGCTGTAGGACAAGGACTCTCTGTGGCTGCAGACCCGGAGCCGTTAATGGCAGCAGGAGGGGCCACTGCATCCCCCACTTCGAAAGGATCTGCAAAAGCAGCATCTAAAGGAGCTGGAAAAGCTGCAGGAGCAGCAGCTGCTGCTGCTAAAGCTGACAAATCTTCCGGGAACCCACAGCGCCACGGCATTCAGAAGACCATGTCCAAGTAAGAGATGCGAGAAGCTTTATTCACCTTGTCAGGAAACATTTGTTCTTGTTTCAGATAAATTTGCAGTTGAAATGATGCCTTAATACTAAAGTTTTAAAACAGCAAAGCAGATGTACTCAGATGTGACTGCAACATGTAGTACATGTCCTCTCCAAGCAGCTGCTTGGTCCACTGGGATTCTCCAGACGGTCAGTCGCTGACATCTAGTGGAGAATTTCATCATTACATGGCAGTGTGTCGTCAGCTGCTTGTTGTTTATAATGCTTATAGCTCTTGTAAGACCTGCAATTCTCCTTATCATGCTTACAAAAAACAAATTAGGAGATTACCAATAAATATACTTTAATTTTGGATTGTTATTTTACTTACAAGCTGCATCTTTTTAATGCAAAACTAAATAAACAGAGAAAAGTTAAGGGGGGGATATAAATTCTGGACAACAAAGGGAAAAAAGAACTTTACAAGCCACAAAAGGTACTTTTTGTGGCATATAAAGTCACATTATTTCTTATGATAACATTAGAAGAAATGATTGACATATTGAACATACCCTACATCATCCATCTTCTCAGTGTCTACCATGGAGACACTTATAACCACGATAATGCATGGTGGTCAGGGAAGGGCTCAGTTTCCCAAATATTTAATAAACACCCAGTAGATGGATGTTCAGAGACATCTGTGAAGAGACTGGAGGTATATAATGGGAAGAGTGGAAAGACTGGGACGAGGCATGTTGGAAAGCGCATATAGCCGGTTGATGCGAACGTATACAACTCCAGAAAATTCATTCATTCCCTGTCAGAGTCACACCTGATATCTCTACCAGGTGGAACATGTGTTTTTCTACCAAGTTTCTGACAAGATGTAAAACAATCAAAGACAGATTCAAACAGCTTCAGTCCCACAGTGGTTTAAATCCGCACGATTTCAGGCTTAACATCATTTTCATCAGACTCCTTCATTTACCGGTAACAGGAGCAGACTTTACACACCACAGTAGACAAAAATAGAGTTTGATTCAGAATCATGATCTCTATCCAGGAACTGTAACTAATGGAGCTGTGTGTTCCTTGTTGAATTGTGAAGCCAGTTTTAAGTCTACATTTCAGATCAAATCACCCTTCAAATACCTTGTTAAAGACCCCGTTAAGCCTGCATGATGAACGCGACTTCTGCTTATTTCAGAAACTAAACGACGAGTCTGACAGCATCCCATCCTGTTATTTCTTCCATTCAGGTTTTCCAAGCATGGCTCTTTAAAATCTCATGAAGAACTGGCGCTTCCCCCGGAGCTGACGGAGGACTGGGCCACCATGGAGGTGTGTGTGGACTGCAAGAAGTTCATCTCTGACATAATCGCCTCCAGCAAGCACAGCCTGTCACTGGCCACCAAGAGGGCTCGCTTAAAACGCAAGACGCAGTCCTTCTACTCCCCGAAAGGCCGGGAAGACTACAGACCCTCCGAACGAACAATCAATGAAATCTGAAACTGCTTGAGCGTACGTCAGTCAGAGAGCAGTCAGGTTCACAGAGTGTGTGTCTATTTCTTTTGTTTGTTGTTGTTGTTGGGCTGTATGCTTCTACGAACAAGAACATTTTTCTTTTGTAACATTAATATATCAAAGTTTATCCTACAACTGCAGGCCACAGACTTTTCAGCTCTGAAGGGGAACTTCTTCTTTCTGGTGGCACAATGTGGTCCTGCTCAACTCACATTCAACTCAAAGCACAATTCAGAGCGAGCTTGTGTGTTTAAGAAACTGAAAACAAATATAAAGCTGTACATTTTATATGGGTTATAATTTAGTTTTTTACCTCCGTGCGTGTGTATGTGTGTGTGTGTGATAAATGATTGCTCAGAGAAAAACATCGCCCTCGCTTTTTTGAGTTTTCGCTGATGATGCTCAGGGAGACCCTCCCTCCTCAATGCTACTGTCAGCACACCTGAAAGCATGATTCTGCTCATATAGAGGCCACGAAGGAAAACATTCCCTACGCTTCTTACCCTCCCGAAACTACGACATAAAAACAACATTTAAATAGAAAAAAGCATCTACTTTTAAATGCTTACTTGTGCCAAAAAACACTTTCTTTCTCATCTGTCAGTGACTGAGGTAAATGTTACTTCCTCTGTGGAAAACCTGTGCAGATTAAAGCCCAACTTAAAAAGGAAGCATGTGAGATATCTGTGGGTTCGAGGGTTCGATATCAGCAGTCTGGTGCTCTGGACATTCAAAAGCAGCATATCAAAATAAACAAATTAAAGTCAGCAGAGGCTGAGCTGTTGACATGTTATCTTTAGTTTTACTGTCCTTGGTTTTTTTTTCTTCTTTTAAATGCCAGTTTTACAAAACGGTCCAGAACTTTAGACACTGTTTCCAGAGGCTGTGAAGTGCTCTTGAGTGTGCAGTCAGTGCTGTGGTTGTACATGCAAACATGTTTAAACATCGTAAGAATAATGCGTGGGGTCGTTAAGACTTGCCTTTCTTTGAGAAACAGATACCGTCTGCATATTTTTGCATTTTAAAACGTATCTTGATCATTAAATATAAAATGCTTGTTAATTCCTTTTTATCTTTACATTTCTTGACTTGTGTTTGAATGTTTGCATTGTGTAAAGATTAGTCAGAATAAAATGCCTCATGTACAGATAATGTAACCCAGTTCACTCTATAGGCTGCAAAAAACAACAATTCTGCACTGTCCTGCTGTTCAGCACACACAGTAAGTCTTTTTACAATGCCTTCATGATTTCTGTTGCTCCTCCAAAGCTGGCAGGAAGTAAAAGTCTTCTTTATATTTTTATTCTTCATCACATCCATCATATTCCTTCTGAGATGTTTCTGCCTTAAAAGTTGCCTTTTATGATCACTCACACGTTAAACAGCCATCTACTGTTACTGTACATACTTTGTTTCTATTGTCTTTTTTGGTTTTTGTAGACAAAGTGTGTGTTGCCTCGATGAAGACAGCGTTAATGGTGACACTACTGTAGACATACGTCTCTGAGAGGGGGGAGTACCGCCCCTGTATTATGTTCAGGTGAAAAGTAGAGGAGGGTGAGTTGGAAGTCTGCAGAGGAAACCTTGCAGTGTGAAAGACAGCATCATGCATGTACTACCGTGTTGCTTGTACCCTCAGTCTATATTACCTTTAATCTGTAACTCCTTGCAGAGAGTGCAACAAATGATGAATACAACAATAAAATTAAATGCAATACCTGACTATTGTCCCGTCACTTGTGTTTGTGTGAATCAAAAGAAAGCAACTTCAAAGCTTCAAAGCATGTTGACGTTGTCAAGACGACTTGCTGAAGCTCAAACCGAGCATCACAATAAGGAAGAAAGATGACTTGGCAGTTTGTCATATTACTTTTGAGCCAAAGAGCAGTTTCCAATTTATTTTTCTAAATGTAAAAAATGATGCTTTCTTTCCAGAAGGAAGGGTTTTAAAAGTTCCCATTTGATCTAAGAAGCATCTACCACTTCACTGCAAATGATTCATTAGATAATGCTGCTGATGCTGTCTGGAATTGGAACAGCTGTGTGACTATTTCTCAGCTATTTATCAATATTTATTTATTGTCTGGGATATTCTGGATCTAGTTCCTCCATAAGTTCCTGAGACCCCTCTTATCACATATTTATAGATTATTTTACATCAGTCTGCTGTTAAAGATGATGAGATTGGTGTGAACATCTAGCAAAGGAACCGCAGTGGCATGATGGTGCTGAAAGTCAGGCAGTTTGACTTTGCTGAATGAATACACAATACAAACCTTTACATGTGGTGCCTCCATTCATTTGGGTGAAGAGCAAGTAGTTGAGTCATCAGAGCAAGACAACTGCTTGATAAAAAGTTTGATTTTTTTTTCACTTCTGTACCATTTACAGCGTAAAACCCAACACTTTTTCAACAAGCACTGTGTTTTCAAGGTGGCTTTGCTCACTTTTTGTTGCAACTTAACAAACAGCATCGCTTGTAGGAATGCATTAAGTTGAGACTAAAACCCCCTCTGCTGGAACAATGGGAGCAATCCTAACGAGATAACAGAGTCCTGCATGTTTTATATTTTAATTTCCAGATATATTTCCCTGTTATAGTTGCACGTCAATTGGTCAAATGATAGATGTACACATGTATAGATGTATAGATGGATAGATAGATAGATAGATAGATAGATAGATAGATAGATAGATAGATAGATAGATAGATAGATAGATAGATAGATAGATAGATGGATAGATAGATAGATAGATACTTTATCCATCCTCAGGGTGGAAATTCAGGAAAACATATTAGAAAATAATATAGTAAAACATACAATGACAAAGCTCTTTGTGGCTGGAAGGAATGGCTTTGTCTCATTATGACTACAGAGATGAAGAAGCCTCTGGTTGAGTAGCTTTCGTGAAAATGTTGTCTAGATCATATTTTACCTCTGTTAATTTAATTTATGTCATGTAATATGCTACGCATGACTATGTAAGGCGTTTTAAAATAAATTTGCTATATAATAATTAATTGCAGAGCTCTGTTGCAACGCCGTCACAATCTGTCCTACTGTGTCAGTAAAGGAAAAGACAACTCTAACTCTCTTTTCATCCTCTGCTAGAGACTGGAGAATAGTTTCTATCGAAATATCTTAAATACAGTTACCACTTTTTTTTTTTTTTGTGCGGCAGTTCATTTATTTTATTGTCTGGTATCAATCGGTAAAAGCGAAGGTTTAAAAAAAATAGATCGTAAGAGAAAAGGTTGCGTTGCCATGGTGATGTGTAAACGATCACTTCCGGTTTGTAATTCATGCTGTTTCTTTCGATGGATTTTTTAAAATATATATTCTGCCTGACAGCTGCTTGCTACGAAAGGAAGTGAAGTAAGTGACTTTTGTTATCTTTGGAGGCGAAAAGCTGCTTTCTCTTTATCATGAAACAGTTACTAGTACCGTAAGTTGGTAACTTATAAATGAAGGGCAGCTTTGGCTCACCATTTTAACATTATGGAGTCAGAATGGACCTTAAATTTATTATAACCTGAACAAGTGAACCTAATATGATGTTCTCCAACAGGGTGTTTCACCAAAGCAAGGGAACCTATCGGTCACTAGATGTTCAGGTTTAATAATAACTTGTATTTAAACAGTCCATCATGTTGGTCACGTTTTGGCATAACCAGACCAGGACCATAAATAACACAAGTTGATGAGACATTGTCACGTTGTTGTGTAACCAAGATTGTTAGTAGCTTTTGTTTCAATAATCTGTTTTAAATGGGGAAATTGCCATTGTATGATGATACTTAATGTCCTACATTCATTACGTCATGTCAACTTTTCACCTGAAGCGTCACTGTGTGGTCCAAAGGATGTCTTTATCCAAGATTCAGAGTCTTGGAGTAGCAGTCGTACTGGAGGACTGTTCTCAGCAGCTGGACATACTGGGACATGCCTTTTCAGTGCAGATCAGCCAGAAACAGAGCTCAGTACCTGCACAGGTGATCGTATTGTATTTATCACCAGTAAAACAGTGTTTTGTCACTCTGATCTTACAATAATGAGAATTTATTTCAGATTTGTAAACATGATGAATGTCCTGATGAGCACTAACTTCTGGGTTTCTATGTGTAGGATAAAGCCAAGCTTTTTAGGCTGGTAAGAGACTGGTGAGTAACTCTAGAACGCCGTTTTTGTTGCATTCACTGTTTTTTCTTTTAAAAATGACATTTGTGTTTCTGCAGTCAGTCGATCTCACAACAGCTGGCCAGCCTACGTTTTGAGCTGGAGGAGAAGCAGAGTTTCAGCTCTTTCCTGCAGGTTGTGGAGGGAAAAGAGCAGAAAATCAGCAATAAGGAGAGAAAAAGGTTCGCTTCTGCCTCGAGTAATCGTAATAAGACCACCCTTAATCTTAAAAAGCATATGTAATCAGAAAATTTCTTCATCCAGAGAGATAGACATCGAACTGGAACAGAAAAAATTAAATCTGCTGAGACAACAACAGGAGTTGGCTGAAAAGACTGAACAATTAGAAGTGAGAAATTAAGAGTCTGTCTCTGAACGAACTGCTAGTAAATGGAGCAATATGAAAACTTTTCCTGTGCTGTCTCCATCTATAGAGATTGTCCAGCTTCTGTGCACATCTGAGGGACATGGCCAACCTCAAGAAGATGACTATACTGGAAAGAAGCATGGAGAAGCCAGTGCATAAAAAGAGCTGTGAGGCCGAGAATCAGCTTGAGGCTCAACTGGAGGTACATCAGTCAACTTAAGTCTGGGTCAATGGAGTCCCTCCCCTTTCAACAGGACAGATCAAATACTGTTTCTAAACTGTCTCAATCATGATCTTTTGACTCCATCTCTTTCAGCTACTGCAGAAAAGGGTGAAAGAGGAGAGGAGAGTTCATGAGGAGTCAGAAAAGTTCCTGAAAAATAAGCAGAAGGTCAGTAAAGCAACAGTACTTCATAAGTGGGAGTTAAAGCAGAAAACCATTTTAATGCTGTTAGAATACAATGAATGCAAAGCAGTTTATATTAAATCTATTTTCTGGAACAAGTCCTGCAATTCATGACTTACAATTAGTATTGTTTACATAACCCTTGGAATACATTGTCAGATGTTTAGTGACATAATCAGGCCAAAAATAATCAGGAAATTCTCACTAGATCTGCTGAGCCAGAGTACAGGGGATCAAACTCGACCGTGTTGTGATGCTTTGGATGACCTGATAGTGGCCACTGGGTGTGTTCCTGGAGCAAGATGGATCTTGAGCAGACTAGAAAAACAAATGGAATGGGGGAGGATATCATTCAAGTCAGAAAAGTCAAGATGTTTGGTCCTGAAGAAAGGCAAAGTGATCATTAAGTTCTGACTTTTAATCTCAGGAACACCAGTTCACACCATTTAGGAGGTTGGTCAAAGAACATCAGCAAGACAGGCCCACCAGGCAAATCCAAGACATGGATTTACCAGTGAGGGATTCTGCCTAGAAAACTGCTCCAGCATTGCAGATTTACAAAATAGAAAGTGTCACTCCAAGTAAGACCCTATGTGCTTCAGCTCTGGAAACCAATAGACTTGAAAGTGTCCAGAGCAGGGATGGTAGGGAGAGGAGAGGTGTCAGTGGAGTGTAGAGGTGGAGAAGTTTAGCAGATTAATGGGAATAAAACAGTAAGGTGCCAAGACTCGATGGGAACAAGTTGTGGAGAGGAAGCTCATATTGACTGACCTTTGATAGACAGAACTTTACTGCATTTAGTTCAACACCCATCCCATCTAACATGCCCCCTTGTCAGGAAAAGGGGACCCTTGAGTACATTTTAAGCTGCTGCCCAAAAACTCTGGAGGAAAGGCAGATACCACTGGTGTCAGAAGCACATGTTAAAAACCACTGCAGACAGCATCTGCAGTGCTACTTCCACCTGTAGAAGGTTTCAACTTAGGAAGTATAGGATTAGCTTCATAACAACTGGAAAGAAGCCAAAAAAACAACAACCAGAGATGCACCAGGGCTTCTCAGCAGAGGCTTTGCAGGACGGGGTAATACACTCTGCATCTCAGATGAAAGGAGGAGAGTCATCTCTAACAGCACAGAGACGGCAGAGAGGCCTCTAGATGGCTCTGGATGAAGAGCAGACCTGTGGGTAAGCTCTAAGGACACATGCTGAGGCCTGAGCAACCTCAGTAGGGTCACCTCAGATAGAGTGTGTGATGTGTGAGAGTCCCGAAACACCCAATGATCTCAACAACAAATAAGAGAGGTAATGAGCAGCAGCTGCACCTGGCCGAGGGAAGTACAGGTGGAGCTAATCTGCGAGTTCAAAGCTACAGTACTTTTTTTTGCGAATACTGTGATTTTGGCAGCTTATATACACACACACACACACACAGACACACACACATTATATATATATATATATATATATATATATATATATATATATATATATATATATATATATATATATATATATATATATATATACACATATATATATATATATATATATATATATATATATATATATACATATATATGTATATATATACATATATATGTATATATATACATATATATATATATATGTATATATATATATATATATATATATATATACATATATATATGTATATATATATATATATATATATATATATATATATACATATATATATATATATATATGTATATATATATATATATATACATATATATACATATATATATGTATATATATATATATATATATGTATATATATATATATGTATATATATATATATGTATATATATATATGACTCTCTTAATGTCCATCCTTATTGCCTTTAAATAGGTTTATTTAAAGTATATAAATAAATATTTCAGCTCTCTCTCTCTACATATATATATATATATATATATATATATATATATATATATATGTATATATATATATGACTCTCTTAATGTCCATCCTTATTGCCTTTAAATAGGTTTATTTAAAGTATATAAATAAATATTTCAGCTCTCTCTCTCTACATATATATATATATATATATATATATATATATATATATATATATATATATATGTGTGTGTGTGTGTGTGTGTATAATGTGCTGCTAGGGTACTTTTTTTTTTGCGAATACTGTGATTTTGGCAGCTGAGACAACTTCTCCTTTCACACTTTAATCCTTTCTCTCCTTTTCATACCTTCTCTTCCCCTTCGAGATTCAGCATTTCCATTTCAGGACCGATGATCAAAGTAAAAATAATAATAAAAACTATTCCTTAATATCAAGTCATATGTAAGACATGTCTCCCTTGGCAGAGTAAATCTGTCTGGCTAAATATGGCGTGATGCTATGATGCTGGACAGGACAGGGTAAAAAAAAAAACAAAAAAAAAAAACTAGATGATGCACACTAGAAAGAATTGGCACAGACTTTACACAGTTCTTTTTTTGTTTTCTCTGATGTTGATAATCACCTGCATGATTGAAATAGTCAGTAATGTTTTGCAGCAGCAGTTGATCCATTTGTCTTTTTTTAAGGTCACTGTTCGTTTGAATGTAATAATTATGAATATTCACCACGCTCTGTAGCTGATGTAGATTTGCTCTTCAGGAGCTGCAGCAGGTTCTGCAGGACTGGCAGCAGAGCACGAAGAAGATGCTGCAGGAGAAGGAGGATCAGCTCAACAACATATCCTGCAAAAGAACACTGAACTTAGACAGAATGATGGAGATGAGGAGGAAGGTGAGCAGCTCCCAGCGCTTAACAGCTGTCCTTGCTGCGTAGCTCAATGTTGAATGGGATGTGATTGGCTGTCTGTTTTCAGTTGAGGGGGATGGAGCAGGTGGTGATGGAAGACATGGAGGAGCAGGAGCAATTGCACCAGCAGCAGGCAAAAACCACAGCTGCTATTAAGGTAACAACTTCCAGTTCAACTGCCCCTTCACATGGCTTAGAGACACATTTTGTCCTCAGGGTGACTGACAATGTCCTGCTGTTTGCAGCTGCAGGCCTGGTGGAGATGCTGCATGGTCCGCCGAGGCCTCGGCCCTTTTAAAAAAGTAGAGGAGAACAAGAAAGGCAAAACGAAGAAGAAGAAAGGAAAGAGCAACAAATGACAATTCTCTAACAATGTTTACTCATGTGACATGTACAGTTGTGCTCATATTTATTCATACCCTTTCATTAAAGAAGGAAAAAAACAGCTGCCTGTAAAATAAGCTGAAATTATCTAAAGTAATAAATAAAAATTTTATGAAAATCATTTAATTATTTTCTAATATACTTTTTTTAAAAATCAAACAAATAAGATAATTTATTACATATGACATCAGTCATAAAGTAATATTTAGTTGAACAATCCTTTAATGTTTCCGCTCCAGTCAGGTGTTTTCTGTTCCTCTCAGTCAGACTTCTGCACCTGTTGACAGGTATTTTGTCCCACTGTTCAACAGAAAAGTCTCTAATTTGTTCAGGACCAATTTGTTTGTTTGTTTTTTCTTCAACCCAATTAAATGAAAAAACAGTGTCTTATATTACTAAATTATATTTTTGCAAATTTTTAGTTATTGTTTCTTTTTTAAGTCTCCAGTTATTTGAGTGACTGTTGTAAATTCAGCCTTTTCTTTGATGATAGGACATTCAATAATAGTATTTAGTGGGATTTTTACACACAATCGTCTGTAGAGTTTACAGAGATGATCGGAAGAAGAGGAAAATATCCAGCAAGCATCAGTTGTCTGGACCAGAATGTTACTGGTGTCATAGGTCAGAGAGAATGGGCAGACTGGTGACAGACTGGTTGATAGAAGGACTCAAAGTTTCATAACAATGTTTCATAACAATGTCTCCAGCAGCAGAAGACCACACCGAACCCCACTCCTGTCAGTAAGAACAGGAAACTGAGGCTACAATTCACACAGACTCACCAGAACTGGACAATAGAAGATGGAGAAACGTTGCTGGTCTGATGAGTCTCCAGTTCAGCTCCACATTCACATGGTAGGATCAGAATCTGCTGGAAAGGTTGTTATAACAATACTTGCTAATGTGACATCATACTATTAACACTCATCAAACAGAATGTGAGTCTTTAAATGTCTTTATTAAGAATATAAAATTTTCACTGTTTTACAGATGAGCACAGATTACATTTAGAATATCGGCTTCCTCATGTAGCAGGCACAATATAAATAATGTTTACTCAAAAACCTTTTATTTTGTACAGCATTTTAAATATAAATGACAATAGACACGAGACAGCTTTAAATAAGTTTACATATAGAGAGATCTATAGATCTATATATACATATATAGATCTATATATACATATATAGATCTATATATATATATATATATATATATATATATATATATATATATATATATATATATATATATATATATATATATATGTATATATATATATATATAGAGAGAGAGAGAGATAAAAAATAAATATCTTACAGCAGTAAAGACTACTAACTAGTCAACTATTAATGACCACAGGTCATACACTTCATCATTAGTCTTTATCGTACAGCATGTTTGTGCAATCACACAGTAAAACAATGAGCTGATAAAGTAAATCTTCTACCCATTACACAGGAATGAATCATTTCGAGCTCTGCCCAAGAAAATTTCCCGCTGTTTCCTATCTGCAAGCTCCCACATTTCACAGAGAAGCAGAACACCCAGCATTGCAACACAGGAAACATGCTGGCTTTGGGGACCAGTCTTAGGATACAAGGTTTTTGGGTAGTTTACATTTTACTTGTGCGCGCTGGAACTTTTACAATCGTAAAATGATGGATGGAGTTCCGTTAGATGTGACGGGTGAGACCAGCTCCCAGTCGTGTCATGAGATCAGAGCATGAGTGTCAGTCAAGTCAAAATAAAGGAACTAAAACAACAGTCCAGTGAGTTCAGCAGGAATTGGATCAGGAGTACTTAATTTACATTTTTAACTCAGTCATGCTTCTCCTTAAGGTTATTTCATTTGCTATTTTTTTGTTACATTAAACATAAACTCGACCGTTTGATCGTCTATATTTATGTTATGTAATACAGTATCCTTTTTATGGTACTTAAACTCAAAGAATGAATAATACTATAGAAAAATACTTAATTTTTAATCCTAAAATGGTGAATATTACACCAAAAATAAATAAAAACCAACAACCTTGAGACAGACTCCTGCCCTAGACGACAGTGTTTCCAGTGTGTAGTGTGTCAGCTCTGTGGCCGAAGCTTCACACTTGTGTTTCAGTAGAATGGCTGGTTATGCTCAGCATGCATGTAGTTGTTGTCTCCGATAATGACGTAGTTGAGGTGCGAGCTGTCAATGCTGATGTTCAGATGCCCCTCCGGTGGCATTGCATGGCAGGAGGTAGGGGATGGAGGAATGGCTTGTGCTTCTCCCTGCTGTCCATGGCAGCACCTACACCTCGCTTCAGCTGTAGGAAATCAGAAAGCACAATGTGAATGCGTGTGACACGATTCATTCCTGTTAACGGC
The DNA here is from genome assembly GCF_933228915.1 of Telmatherina bonti. Lineage (NCBI taxonomy): Eukaryota > Metazoa > Chordata > Actinopteri > Atheriniformes > Telmatherinidae > Telmatherina > Telmatherina bonti. The sequence goes on along the minus strand of NC_136623.1, from coordinate 33,905,224 downwards.
GACTTTAAGCTATCACCCACCATGCTTTTGCAGCTCAGATCCCTGCATCAGAGGCTGACATTCAGCCACCGCAGATGGGTTGGAATCCCCGATGGCGCAGTTGATTAGGGTGGAGTTGCTTATGTTGACAATCATAATGGTCGACGGAGGATTCCTCAGTGTTTCTGTTGGTGAGCCAGCAAGGTGGAGGAAGGACAAAAAGGGAAGAGATTCTTAAAATAGGAAGTTGTTGTCCAAGAGTGGCATAATTGTAGAAATGTAGTCACAGTCAGAGTTTAAGTTCCTGAATATAAAGACGGTGCTAGTTTCTGTGGTGCTAGACTACTCTATTGCTTTAACTCAAGTTAATGCATAACATCAAATAATGTGCTTTAAAAGGCACAGTTTGGTTTAAGACATAAAAAATAAATTATTTACAGACATGAATAAAGTAAAAACTGAAATAAGCATAAAAAGCAAGTTACCTGGTGTATTTTTCTCCTCCTGGGGTTGAACAATGGGAGCTGAAGGGAGAGAGACAAGTTTTGTTTTGACTAATGAGAAAATGTCAATAAGACAGAAGAAAAGCAAGAATATATGGATTCAGAGAAAATAAATTTGATTTCTCGCTCATGACTTTCAATTTGTCTTCCTGCCGGTGCTTCTGCTGATTGTCTGCTGTGTCTTCTTAAAGATGTTTTCTGTTTTTCTACGACGTTGAAAATGGCCGTCTTATTTTTTCTTTGTGGTTCTTTTCTGTCTTTTGTATCTTTGTCTCGTCTTTGTACTTTTTCTACTCTCCTTTTCTCCCCTGTTTCTTCCATCTCCTTTGTCAGGTTTAGCATTAATATGTAAATTGTACAAAAATAAAAATAATAACCCAACATGACATTTCATACAAACAATTTCTGTGACATTTTGTATAATTTTGCAGTAAAAACTCACTGAAAATCTATTTTTACACAATCTGATTGTTTTCTGCCCCTTAATAGATACCAAGAAGCAGACTATTACACTGTCTTTTTTTTTACGTATCACATGGTAATAAATGGTATTTTTTTGTTACATTTTAATAAAGGACCATATAAAAACCTCATATTTAGAAAAAATGGACTTTTATGACCATTTTTCCATGTGTCACACCTTTAAGGGTTAAGTATCAAGATGAGTCTTACATCCATAAAGTTCCTATTGGCAAAAACCTAATAACAATAATAAAATTATGATGATGATAATAATAATAATGAATTTGATATCTCTAAAATGGGAAAAAGAAGTCAAACATCTTATAAGAGGATTTTACCTGAGCTGTATGTGAACTTTTCACACCACAGAGGGTCCAAAGGGAGACAGAAGAGCTGGCAGGCTCTCAGGCAGCCCTTCTGGGCCACCGTCTGCACGGTCTGGATGATTCTCTGTATGCTGGAGGGTTTAAAAGTCACCACCTGTGGCATAGAGGGGGGAAATAAAAAGGTCATGTCTGCAGGTGTGGTTATTACTAAGACGTAATCACAACTCACAGATAAACGCAGCACCGTGTCTTACTGACTTAAGGGATGGGTTTTTTTTTTCTTTTTAACCACACCCGGTTAGACCACTTCATGCCCGTTTTTCTAAGTCACGTGACCTTACCTGAAAGTGGTTAGGGACTTTTTTCCCCCGCCATTAGACACAATACGGAAATGCGATGCTTAAGTTCTACTGCAATCACAAACTTTAAATAAGCCTAATATAATATAATTTAGGAAATATTATCAGCTCTGACGCTTGTAAATATTACGTCACAAACTCTGAATATTTATATGTTTAATGAAAAAAGTCATCGGCTGTGTGTCGTCACTACTGGCAGCTTTATAATAACAAATCAATGTCAGCACCTCCTTACCTGGTTTATTGTTGCTTTTTCTTGCTTTCTCCTCATATTCAGGTTCAGAGTGGGGTGCCCAGAGCTGCTCATCTGTCGTGTTGTTGAGTTATTGTGCTCAGCAGATGAATTCACTCCTCCGACTTAATGCAGAGAAACTTTCAGCCAAAAAACCCCAGCGCATGCGCACTTCACGCAGAGTTTCCACTTGTGGCTTTTAGAAATACTACTTTGTTACTGAGGTTGAGCTCAAAACTTAACAATTTGCTCTCTTTAAAGCGACAAATCTGGATAAAACTGCAGTAAAAAGGTTTTTTTGTTGTTTTATTTTTATTTTTATATTATGTGACCCAACATGAGGCAGACTGGTATAGCCCGATGTAATGTGGTGTAGGATGATGTAATGTATTTACGAGTTTGATGCAACCTTGCTTCCGCTTTGTTTGCAGATAATCAATTTACATCGTGGATAACATCAGTGCGATTCATATAGACTTTGGTTTGTGGTAAACTGAAAAGTAAACAGACATGACATTGGGAATAAATGAGTATTCAATAAATAAATGAGGATTCATTTTAAGATTCTTTTATTTGTTTTTAAATCTTTAAACGTTCTTGCCCCCCTCGGTGAGCTTCCTCCACCCCCACACTCCTGCCCGGTGCCTCAGGTCAGCTGACCTGCTGCTCCTGGACGTACCGAGGTCCAAACGGAAGCTCAGGGGGGACAGAGATTTTTCTGTTTCTGGTCCAAAATTGTGGAATGAGCATCCCCTCCACATTAGACAAGCCTCCTCCCTGTCCATTTTTAAAACTCATCTTAAAACCCATTTTTATTCCTTGGCTTTTAACCCAACGTAAGACAGCTTCTGGTCAGTGTGCCTTATTTTTTATCATTGGTTTTTACTTACTATTTCTTTAGTTTGTTTTATTGTTTTAATTCCATATTCTTTGTATGACCTCTTGTTTTTATGTTATTTATTTGCATTTGAACTGTTTTATTCTGTGTTTATTTTTTCCGATTGTGTACAGCACTTTGTTTCAACTCTGGTTGTTTTAAAGGGCTTTATAAATAAAGTTGAGTTGAGTTGAGTAAATCTAAATGATTTAGTTTAATTTTCATTGTTAGAACAAGGAGGAAAAAATTACATCATTAATATTTTTCTACTATCCTAAACTGTATGCAAAGATTTTTTCAGATTGAATTTATTTCTAAAGACTGGTTACGAAATCTTTGCTTGTAGGCCTATATTGTGGATTGAAGTGTGTTAACTCTTTATTTTATCTATCTGATACACTTATATTATTCATCTGTGAAGCTGTTGCTTTGTTCATGTCTTTGCATTCTTAATTTCTATTCTTCCATGCTGATCCCTTTCCTTTCATGATCTTTTAAATGTTCCAGTCAAAAGGGGACTCATAAAGTGTAAATAAAATTGATAATTTCTGGTCAAATATAAGTTACAGCTTATAAAAATCAGTATTTATTTTTAACCAGCTCTGAAATAAACGCTTAAAGACAACAAGATGTTTGGAAACACCTTATTTAAAATGCATTGTTATCATTTTCTGCTCTGACCTCTCAAACATGTGTTGTTAGTTAAGAAACATTGTATTTTCATGTGTCCTGTGAGGAAAACCTCTTAAAACTTTTCCTGCCTCAACTTCTTCCTAATATTCACAACAGACCTGTGGGATTCCAGAAAAGAGTTTTAACAAATGCTCTGATGAGGTCTGTGTGTGAGTTGGTACAATTCCTGACGTCTTTACCTGAGCTGTTGGTTCCAGAAAACAGGTCATCACAACCCCGGGTTGGTTAAGCAAGAGTACGCGCATGCATGGCACACCTGTAGCAGGCATCCCCCAATGAGCCCCAAAGTCACGATGAAAACATGGAGTAGCTTAACTAAGCGTCCCTCTTTTCAGGTAACCTAATGAAGCCTGCAGTGGGGAAGTTGCTGGACAATAACTTCAACTTAAAAAAAAAAACAAAAAACTATATTGAAAATGGAATTGCCTGTTTATTTTTTTGGTCTGATCAAAGTCATTCTGAAGGATCTGATCGCGCTTGTGCTCTCATTATACTGGAAATTAACTACTGGGCATATAATCTATCCATACCATGCTTTGTTCACAGCATATTTTTCTGTACTCCTTACTTAGATTAGCAATTTTGGAACATAAAACCAAAGATTACATATAGTTTGGTTAACATAACCAGTAATGGTGCTTTGTGGAAAAATCCAATTCGCAACACTTGAAAGCCAACATACACAAACCAGGCCAGTGCTGTTTTTCCTCTTTATTGTCACACTCTTGAAAATTTGCTTTTTGAATGAAATGCAAAAACCGAAACAAACCTTGCTTGATTTATTAAGCAAATAAGGTGAACGACTGTTTTGTTTTCTTAAAGGCTATAAAACATCCAGGCTACACACGATGCCCAGTCCTTCCAATGGTCCTGACATCAACATCCAACACCATCAAGCGGCGATGGAGGACACAGTCTGACTGAGCAGCCGGTTCAGGTTGGTATAAAGTCTGATGTTGAGGTTACTTTGGCAAAGACTGCTTGTTGTCGACCAAGTCACAATCAGAGAACTAGCGTGGTGCTAGGGTGGTGTGGGTGGTCAAGATGGAGTTGTATGGCATCACTACGGTAATGGACAGCTGGGCAGGCTGACAACTTCTTGTCATAGTCCACACAAAGATGCTCCATTGACAGGGAGGCACCAGTTCCAGTACTTCCACCAAAGCTGTGGAAAACCATCCCTAAAGACCAGAGCCCTCCTCCATCTGGAAATCATTTTAGTTGTCTCACTTCAGCCCTGCGATGGACTGGCAAGCTGTCCAGGGTGTACCCTGCCTTTCACCCAAGGACTGGTGGGATAGGCTCCAGCTTCCCCGTGACCCTTCATCAGACTAAGCAGTTAGGATAATGAATGAATGAATGTCTTACTTCAGTGACTTTATTATAGACAAATATGATAAATCCTTCTCTCAATTTATCCATTAGTTTGTGAATTATATTAACAACCAGGCCAATGACGTTGCTGGCAGCTTCCTACCTTGCCAGTAATGTGATGGAGGTACATTGTGTTGCGTATCTTATATTAGATAACACAGTCAGTTCATTATGTTTGCAGATAATTTATAATCAGAAAGCAAAGTTAATCTAGAATCATTTGTGTTACCAGTGACACTGGGCTTCACGTTCACAAAAACCACTCTGGGACCAAGCTTTTCACCTCCAGTCTCACTGAAGATGGTGATGAAAGAAAGGTCTCCTCCTTGGATTGTCTTGTCAGAGGGCATGCTGTATTAGGGTTCTGATTTTTATATCTGAAATTTCAATATTGGCCAAATCTGTTTACATGAACATAATCGTGATTATGGTCATTATTGCTGTTATTGTTTAAAGCTTTATTAGTAAACCACATAAAACCTTTATTATTAAGACAGCAGCTTATAAACTAAATTAATCCAGTTAAAATGCTTTCCTAAATTATTTCTATTCATAAGACATCATACAAAAATACAAAGACTTTCTTATATATTCCCGTAAACCAAAAAATTTAGGATGACAAAGCAGAATCAACATGTAATCTTCCTGATATGGATGTTGAAATGTTCTGCTTATTTTGTTAAAGAAAAGCGTAAATTGGTTTACAGGTGTTATTTACATTTGTATAAATATGGAAACAAACACTCGTCATGGTGCACATTTTGGAGAGAGGAAGTCTTTGACCATAAAATCTACACAATGAGTGTTTGAAAAGTAATGTTGATTCAGGTATTTTTGTTTAGGAAGCATGGGTAGGGTTTATAAAGTTTGATTTGTTGCTGTTATTATTATTTAGTCAGTCATTAATTCTGCCAAGGAGGTTATGTTTTTACTGGCGTTTATCTGTTTGTTTATCTGTTTGTGTGTCTGTTTGTGTTCAAGATAAATTTAAAAAAAAGTTATGGACAGCGTTTAATGAAATTTTCAGCAGTTGTTGGAAATATGAAAAGGAAGAACTGATATAATTTTGGTGGTGATCCGGATCACCGTTTGGATCCAGAAATGTTTTAGAACTGTGGCCCTTGGCGGAGGTTTGCTCGATCTGAGTACTTTTCTACTTATGGTCATCTTATTGATATGTCAATACAGCTAAATAAAGAAAAAACTTAATGTAAACCTTGATACTATTCTCTATCATGAGACTCAGTACATTTGGAGGATGGGACACGGGAACTTCTCAGCCCAGGGGCCTAACAGTAGCTATTTTCTTTAGTAGTTCCTGTATGACAGACCTTTAACCTGCAAACTCTTCACAATTTCACAACTTTTTAAAAAATATTGCTCCACAACCTCTAGCCACAGAATCTCTTTACATCTGAGAGACTCTACTTTCCTGAAATGCTCTTTTTGTTTTTATATATATATAACCAGCCATGTTGCCGACTTGTAGGCAATAAATTTAGCTGACAAATTTTCCTCCAGTAGTTTTTATTTGAACCAGCTACTTTTCCAGCTTTTTGTTGCCCCTGTTCAACTTTTTACAGATGTGTTGCTGCTATCAGTTTCACAGTGAGCTCACATTTTTATGGTAAAATGTCTCAGTTTCAACCTCTGATATGTTGTCTATGGCTTGATGAAACTTGAAATTCATGTTTACTTTTTACATCCTGACTTTTTGGATTTGGGGTAATTAAATAGTTAATCATTTTTAAATATGTAATTATATTGTGTGATGTGTGTGTTAAAAATATTTGTGGGTTTAAATAAAAATGAGAGTCAGTTGGATTGTTTTGATCAGAAATATCTGCTTTGCCTTGCAATTTGAGTGGCCCATGTGACCTTAACACTGTTCATCTAAAAATGTGGGACAGCTGATGTTTGAAAACATACAGGACCTTAACAATTTATATTTTGTTATACAAATTATATTTAAAACAGTCCACCCCCAAAAAAAATTCAGTGTCACTCTGTATTTTTTTGTTAGATCCCCCACTGCACTTTGAAAAGTGGCCTTAATGTCTTACGTGAAGCAGCTATAAAGAGGTCAAATACGCTTTTTAACTTACCAATGTGTGAAATAAGTGTCACCTTGGGTACGATAAAACAACAGAGAAAAACCTTTAATCATATTTTACTAATGCGTCAGATTGTAAAAGTATTTGTACATATTTTCACAATTAAATCAATATGTGAACATATTTCATATTTGTATATCAATACTACTTTTTTTTGCTGCAAACGTAAATCATTTAAAATGGTGAACATTTGTCTGTTATTCTTTTATTTTTGTGGACATTTGTCTTGTGAAGATGTCATGAAATCAGTCGAACACATTAGTAACTTAGCAAAATGCTATGCTAGCCAGGGCCGGATAAAAACTTCACAGGCCCCTGGGCTTAGAGTGTTCCAGGGGCCCCCTTCCTCACGCCAACATTGTAAAAACTGTGAATGATACACTGTGAAACAACATTTCTAACATCTCTCAGACAGTGGTGCCAATAGTAATACACTAGACACTGTGGTGTAACTATCTGGCTTTTATGTACATTTTGTTTCATGTCCAAAATGCTGGTATATGCCCTACGTAGGCTCCACACATAGACTGTATATAGAGATGGATGGAGCCTCCGTGACATCACCCATAGGTTTCTGAAGAGCTGAATTGAAGCTCGGTGGGCGGTTCCTACCATTGCCATCTTGCCAGGGGCATGCGTGTCGTCTCACTCGGAAAATACAAATATGGGCAGAGGTGAAGCTGAGAGAGGGAGCTGTGAGCGTCATGGTGGATGATTGACATCGAGCGAACTCCGAGCTTTCTGTAGCTAAGAGCTAACCGAGCGAACTCGGAGATAACAGGTGCTAACCAGCTAACTGAGGTAAGCGGGCTAAAGCTAATTCACGTTGTCAACCGGCTAAATACCGCAGTTGTTTTACGTTCTTCTGACTTGAAGCGGAGATCGGGTACCTGTCAATCAAAAGGACACGCCCCAAATATGTCGAACTTCGAGATTAAATTACTTTTAAACGGGCGAGTTGGAAAAAAATTCACTCCCCCCACAGTTCTCATGAAGGTAAACCTGACCTATTAAACCTAAAATGGATTTTTGTACCAGGTTGTAAACATTTTTATTTCTGCTGTGAAGTTGGCCTTTTTAACATGGAAGTCTATGGGGATTTGCTCTGTTTTGGAGCCCCTAGTGGATGAGAGGGAAACTGCAGTTTCATGCACTTCCGCATAGGCTTCACTTTTAACCGCTGGAGGTTGCTGCTTGGCTCCACATGGGCCCCAAGTGGGCGTGGGCCCCTGGGTCTCTGCCCCTAATGCAAATTGGATAATCCAGCCTTGATGCTAGCATATAGATAGAATTTAAAATGTAAAACGTGTCTATGTAATCTATGTAAATTAACCTATTTTTGCAGCTAGAAATAGATATATTTTGCCTGCCTTATTTATTTAAAAGAGTTGTTTAGGTTATGTTTACATTTCAGAAACAAAGATGGCGGCCTGTTGTTGTGCTTCACTGGACTTTAAGTTAATGAAAAAGATTTTCTAATGAAAAAGAGGGCAGTTTCCTCTGGGCGAAAGTTAATAAATATGCGCCATGTACAGTAAAATTATTAATCATGCTTCAAGGATTGTGTAAATATCTATATTATTTGTTTATTTTATGTAAATTTTAAGGGTAGTCACTTTTTACATTAATAGAAATGCTGCATTTGTTGGCATCGTTTGCCTCGATACTTGATTACATTGCAATAACCTCCAAACAATAATTAATATAAACTAATTCTAAATCAAACTTGTGATTGCTATGCAAAGTAAGCAGTAATGGAGAAGCTAAATGCAGGGGGAGCCAACGCAACGTGATTCATTACAACTACTGAATTCCCAGCCAGGCAGCTCCAGGGGAGTGTGGATTTTCCGGACTGCACCGGAAGGCAGCGTGAGTTCAGCACAACAACCAGCAGGAGCAGTCAAGAGTTGAGCTCAGTGGAGAGCAAAGCACCGCTTCCTGGATGGAGACAAAACGCTGAAGCGGAGCTCTCTGGCCTGAAAGGAGCGAACCGGGAGCTTTGGGCATGTTTTTCCCCTCCTTGGCTCATCTCAGTGGGTATGAGAGGAAGGTGGCGTGGGGGCAGCTGCAGTGACCATAGGCGCTGATAGCAGGTTATTCCAGAGACTATCGCCTCATGTGTCCATGCCTCAGAAATAAGAAGCACTGCGGCTGCGGATCTGGACTCTCCTACAACACCCAGTGGTCCACACATAAGGTAGGTCTCCCACTGTGGAGCCTTTGTTCCTTCACTAAAGCTGTCTGTGAAACAAGTGTCACACAGTGAACGTGTCAGTTTCAGTTTTGACCTACAGTATGCGAAAGTGCAACCTTGAAGAGGATGCAGATGTGTCATATTTCTTGTGTGGCTGCACAAGAAAAAAAAAATACTGGAACGTGCATTTATTGCAGGATTACAGAATATAAGTTTATACAAAAAAATAAATAAATAAATAACAAAAAACAGCAAAATCCCTTTAAACAACGCTGTTTGTGTGCTCCTTTCAGTTGTTTTATTATAATATGTTCATGTTTTACTATGTTATTGGGCTTAGGGGGGAGGACAGGGAGAGAATGCAGCTGTATAAATGAATTCTGCCTCACACTCACGCACACACTCCCAGCTGCCTCCCTCCACAGCACAGTGGCATTCTGTGTAAAAGCAGCAGCAGCTTTTTCACCAGGCAGATCTGTCCCCCTCCCATCCTCGCCTCACCGGTCAACAATGATGCTTTGATCCCCACCCTTCCTCACCCCTCCTCCGTCAAGATCTAGATCTGAGAAGACTGCTAATCACCATTTCACACCTAAACAGAAAGTGTTCACACACAAGGGCCTTTTGGTGAACCAATTGGAGCAAAATCTCACGTTTGAATGTGGGTTTTGTGTGGGTAAAGGGGAACATTCAGATTTTTTTAAGGCCTCTGCAGACAGAGATGCTTTTGATTGGAAGTATTCTGGGTGGAAACACTCCTGAAGCAGTTTTCTCTCAGACCTATATCTGACATCTTTGATTGAGTTCCTGTTTCATTATGCATTACTGCCTTATACTTGTCACATTACAAGAGGCCCCGATCTGTTGTTACATGGCTTCCCAGCTAATTTCTAGATGAACTTTGGAGTTGCTCCCAGACAAAAGCCTCACTGTGTTATTAAAGATCACATTAGGGAAGGTAGCGGAGAAGAAGGCTGTTATTTTCCCATGAGAGACCACAGGCTTGGTTATGTGCTCAGGCAGGACAGGACAAGCTGTGGGATGACGACTGCAGCCAGATCAGCTCATCTGTCTGAAAGTAGAGCGTGAGGATCGACTATGACTGTGCAGAAATGTCAGTACGTGTCACTCCACCAGCAGCAATCTGCATGCAAACTGATGCTGATCAATAGCACATAATAAAATGGAGCAATGAGAAAAATTTAGGACAGTAGCTTGTGGCGGCGGCCGCCGTATCGATGGAACTGCTTCAGAGTTTCCTGCCAACTTTAACTCCGCACTGAGACGAAGAACATTGTGTGGGGTAATGTGTGATTTCAGCAGCCACTCGGGCTGCACAGTGTGTTTTCAACGGCACTGTTTCCTGTGTGACCCCATTTTGTGTCCAACCAGCGTTATCCGCAGGATTAAAATCAAATCCCAGATTACAGACATATTTCTCAAGCTTTTTGGGATCGGAAACCAAATTTTCAGAGGTTTTGTGATTGTAGTTCCATTTAACACCAGATGGATTTCGATCAACCCGTGACATCAACCTGTATTATACACCCCATGAATAATGGCAGATAATTACACTAATATACCTCATTTATTCACACAGTTTGGATATGCTCATGTATATCTGCTCTATATTCCTTATTTCCGCCTCTACATTTTGTTTTAAGCAAGAATGATGTGTCAGTCATCCATCAAGCCTCGCTGACAGATTGAATGAGGAACTTTTTGGTTATTTGGTAAACACGGATGTTGGACTGTGACCAATACATGGAAAAAAAACAACAGAGGAGGATTTTGTAGAGCAGTGAAATCATCAGAGTTGGCAAACCAGTTATTAGAAGGAGCAACAGTTTCCAGAAACAACCAGCATGGGTATGTGAAGAGGAAACAAACTGTAACGTGTCCAAACACTCAGAAGCCTTATTTCTGCTTTTAGGAAGATGGAGGCTGTAGATCTTCTGCATCGTCAGCTGAAGGCATAGAAGCTGCCTGATTCCTCTGTCTTTTCCCGCCTGCCTGCCTTGTCTCATCATGGCCAACAAGAGTCCAACACTGAGCCGGGAAGCCCTGGATTCGGTGACGCCAGAGCTTGGTGCCGACCCCCAGACTGGACCTGAGATCTACTGCAAACTGTGCCTCAGTAAGCAGCCAACAGCAGCAACCAGGGAGCTGCAGAGCTGCAAGTGCATGTACTGCACGGCGGTAAGTAGGATCAACATGCATTTAATCAACATGTATAGTCATTGATTTGTAAAATTTTACATGTATATATATATATATATATATATATATATATATATATATATATATATATATATATATATATATATATATATATAGATAGATAGATATAGATATAGATATAGATATATATAGATAGATATAGATATAGATATATATATAGATATAGATATAGATATAGATATATATATAGATATAGATATAGATATATATATATAGATATATATATATAGATATATATATATATAGATATAGATATATATATATATAGATATAGATATAGATATAGATATATATATATATATATATATATAGATATAGATATATATAGATATAGATATAGATATATATATATATAGATATATATATATATATAGATATAGATATATATATATAGATATAGATATATATATATATATAGATATAGATATATATATATATATATATATATATATATATATATATATATATATTTATATATATATATATATATATATATATATATATATATATATTTATATACATATATATAGATATAGATATATATATATTTATATACATATATATAGATATATTTATATACATATGAAAGGGAGAGAGATTATGGAATTATAACTAAGTAATACTAATATATTTATAAAAATCTAAATAAATGTAATTAATATGAATAAATTAGTATTACTTATAACTAAGTAATACTAATTTATTTATAAAATCTAAATAAATGTAATATGAATAAATGAACCCTTTAAAGCATCATGTCTACTACAGTGGACCTATTTAAAGGCTGTTTTAAAGGACGGACATTAAGAGAGTCACCCAACACGCTGCCACTCACTGAAGAATTAACAAATCTAGTATCAAAACACAGTAACCAGGTTTACCTCAGTAATAAACAGGACAAGAAAATTATACTAGTCAATTTTTATAGAATATTTCTCTTATATAAATATGACAATATATAATTTTATAAGTATTTTTGTGGAATAGATAAAATAAAAAACTAAATAAGAAGTTGAATAATATTAAAGGCAAGGAAAAACAGCCTTGTACATATCTGTAGAAGTAAAATACTGCATGTAAAAAATGTGCTTATTTTTAATAATTCATGCATCTGATGGTTAAATTACAAGTAAACACAATTGAAAATTCATTTCATTAGTTATTTTGAATTTTCTGTTAAGAAAAAATATATTATACAAAATAATATGCAAATAAAATACATAAAAACTTCTAAAACGTTGATGTAATCAGGCGTTGCGTTGCTTGTGCTGCGTAGGCAGCAGGGATTTCATTAAAATATTCCAATACCAGACTCTGGGGTTATTTAGGAAGCTGACAAACATTTACCTGGAATAAGATTCTCTTGGTTATTGCAGCATTAAATGCTGTTTTAGGTCAAAAAAAAAAAAAAAAAAAAAAGTCCTGTGAGAGTTAAATTTAGCCTTCCCTTTTCCAGCTTAGTGAAATGAAGTGGTTTCAACACTGGGCCACCTCGCCCTCATATTTACTCTTTAAATTGCACTTGGAATTTTTGTGCTCTTCTCCAGCTTTTCATAATTTCTGAACCACCTCCCGGGTTTCAGTTTCAGAGCCGTTGGGTGTGACAGCAGCTCTAAGTTTAGAAACAGAGCTGTGTGATTTATTACAGGTCCGCCTGGCATATCAAACCCTGGATTCCAGATAGTGGCGGGCATGTGTTAATCTCAGGCCCAACTTGTCAGCACCGCACGCACAAGGTCACACAGATAAAACACACCAACACACACAAGGCTGGAAACTTGACTGAGTAAACAGTCTTTATCTGGGTTGTATGAATGTGAAATACTGTTTGGGTTTTGTCTTACCAGTTCTGCACAGTAAGCAAGAACACACACAGCGAGCTCGTTTGCACACGTCAAACTTCTTCTTCTACAGAAAAGTGATATTTAAATGTCTTCTTTCTTCCTCAAAACTGTTCGCCTTTATGCAATACTCACTCAGTTCCTCCTTTTTTCTACATGTCATAGTTGAGGAAACACACACGACTTCTTACGTGTGAGTGCCGATAAGAAATTTGTCGTAAGCCAGTTGATGTGTTGCATAAACGGCATGACGTTTGTGACATCGTAGTCTTACCGATGCATGAAATATCATATCTAATGTTGCTGTTTTGTTCTCCCCCCTGCAGTGTTTGCAGCAGTATGTCCAGCTGGCCATCATGGAGGGTGGAGGGGCGCCCATCACCTGCCCAGATATGGCTTGCCAGAAGAGTGGTGTGCTGACAGAAGCGGAGGTACGCCCCGTTTAAAACCGGGAAAAAAAAAAAGTTGCATTTATGTGAAGTCTGCAGTTTCCTTTTGCTCGTGGGACATTCCTGGAATTTTTGAGTTTGCCGTTTCAGCCGGTTTGTTCCCGCTCTTGCGTGCTGTAACCACACATCTGAGGAAGCGAGAAGCCGGCATGTTTTTAATCTATGTGGATATGAAGCGATTAGTGACTTCACACAGGAATGTGGCACCTGCTCACCGATTTAAAAAAAAAACAAAAAAAAACAGCAAAAACCAGTTTCTGCAACCTGAACCAGACCTCATTAAGGCAGATTATGTGGGAATAAGATGCTTGTCTTGTGTTTGTTCATATGAAGCACATGTTAGGTGTATTTAACAGTCACTCTGAGTGTGTTATTCCCATCTGGCTTTTAGCTGAATGTCATGAAAGCATGTTGTATTCAACGCTGTGTTTGGGAAATAATGCTGTTGCTAGGTGACCCAGCTTTTTCCAGTATCAGTGTATTCACAGTATTCACTGTCCACACCAAGAATCTTTCCGTTTCTCTCAGTGGTTCAAATGATATTATAGCTTTCATGTATCTGAATGTCTAAAACTGCAAATGAAATGAGGTGTGTGTGTTTGCAGCTAGCTGGTCTGGCTGCAGCGGGTCAGGTGGAGCTGTACCGGCGTTTGAAGTTTGAGAGAGGTAAGTATTGTTGCATTCCTGTCCTGATCGCCCCTGATAGGCACTGACCTATTTCATGTTGCACAAACAACCCTACCGAGTGTTTACGCTCACGTGTCTGGGATATCATGCTGCCCTTTTTTTCCTCTCTTTTTTCTCCTCCTGTTCTGTTCTGACCTTGAGGCGCAGCTTTATAACAACTAAAACCTGCAGAACGTTATGAGCAGGCATCCATGTTAGCCTCTCAGACAGAATTACCCTCAGCGCTGTTAGGTGGTGGAAATGTTTACGGTGGAACACAATGAGCTTTGTTAGATGTCGCAACAGTCTTCTGCTGACATTTGCAAACTGAGGTTTCTTTGCAACCAACGATTGTAAACCACTTCAACTGTTCTTGTTTACTGGAGGCATAAATCAGGACTCTCATGTTATTGGAAGTATAAAGAAGTTCAGAGTACAGGCTGAGCTGTTTCCCTCCTGTTATGACTCATAATGAAAGTATGCGCTCATCTGAGTCAGCATGCGGTGGCTGATATTCTGTCGTGTTGTTGTTTTGGTTGTGACAAGTTGGATTTGATTCGTTTTCATCATTCACGATGCGGCTCGTGTTCTTAGCCGACCTGTAAGCCTTCACATCGATGATCAGCCTGTAAAACCACTGGGATCAAAGTCCTTCTGGTCCTCGTCCTTCCTTGTGATGTCTCTGCTGTGATCGACGTCATGAAGGATTTTGAACAGAGATATGCTGTTTGTTGGATGTAAATATTGCTGCCATGTTGGCCAGGTGGGGGCCTCAACACTTAATGCATTAAAGACTGTGAAGGCAGGTCTACGTACATGATTAAATTTAACATTTTAAAATGTTTAGGCCTTTAAAAAGACCAGAAAGCTCTGTATGATGTAAAAAACTTCCATTAAATAATAAGAACTGTAATTTTAGTTTTCTTTACTTTGTATAAGCTCATTTTTTAACAATGTTGTGTCATTTTCTTTATATTCTTGGAAATGAACACGACATTTTCTGTGGGATTGTGCAGCGTTTGAGTGACGTAGGACATCAAAATAAACTACAGATATGATTAACAGAAATATCTGTAACAGATGAACTCAGACTACAGATTCATGTCAGGATCTTTGTGAAATTCTGTGGATCTTTCTGGAGATGGTATCCATGTTGATGCTGTAAACAGACAGAAGTATGCAGATGGGTATTGATAGCTGCAGACAGATGTATCAGCAGTGTCTGTTCAGCATTATGTCCAGCTGTATTTGCAGCAAAAACAAGTGACTGGTTGGGTTTCCAAGTTAGAAATAAAGTGATTTTTTTTCAGTGTTGTCAGAAGACTAATGCAGCAGCAGCAGCGGCAGTGATGCAAGTCCTGCAAACAGGAAGCTGGACACGATCTGATAAACTGAAATGTCTGCACAGGCACTAATCTTTTCCTTTTCCGATATCATTTCCTTTAAAGAAAAAAGGTTCAGCTGACTTTCTGAGAAGCTTTTTTGTTGTTAAATCCATTAAAATGAACAAAGTCTGGCGTTTACAGTTTAATTCAATTCAGCTTTATTTGTGTAGCGCCGGTCACGACCGTCATGTAGAGGCACTTTACCAGACACTCTCATACAGAACAGTTCATTCTTGTCTCATTATAATACAATTAAAATAAAACTATCATGTAATCCACATTAGTCCAGTTTATTAGAACCGTGTTCAAATAAACCAATTCATAAAAATAATTACATTGCTAAGGAGGCCAGCAGTTGCATCGACTCTTCTCTGTCATCCTGAGATGCACGAAGGCGATAGTAGAGAGGAGAAACTCCCTCTTAACAGGAAGGAACCGTCTGCCTGGACCGGCTGGAGGTGGAGAGGATGAGACGGGGTCAACGCCACCACAGATCTTATGTAGAGACACCTGAGGAAAAGGAGAAGTTAATCATGTCTATATGGAGATAAGAAGTAAAGAGAGAGAAATGGAGGGAAGTGCAGAGTGCATGATGGGACGTTTCCCAGCAGCCTCGGCTTTTAGCTGCAGAACTAAAGGGATGGACAGGCGTCACCGAGCTCGTTCTACCTGTAACCTAAAGGACGTCTGCCTTTTGGACGTGGGATCTGGTTCCACAGAGACGAGTCTGCCTCCCAGCCTGCTTCTGGGCAGGTTCACATCAGTCTTTTTGATTCAAATCCGAGTCCGTTTGCTCAGAAAGTCCGGTTCGTTTGGGGATATGTGAACACGCCACACAAAGTCTGATTCGGATCGATGGCGTTAAGGGTCCTCTGCCTCGTCTGGTGTTCACACTGCTTCCGTTGTTTCAGTGTATTTCTGCAGGATACTTGCATAAGACACAATAAAAACCCAAAACAGGAACCGTTTGTCGCTATGTTTAGTTCGTAACTTAAAGAAACAGAGTTTTCCTCTTCACGTGTGTCTTGTTCTCTCTTTTGCTAAATACCAGTACAGCGCCACCTTTGGTGGGAACGGGGATATATTACTCTAATGGTTTGGCTTGTTTGACCAAAGTGCAGCGTGAACATGATCTCGGTCCACATGGATACACCCCCCTACAGCTGAACCGAGTCCCCAATCGGACCGAGTCTAGCGGACTGTCCTGATGTGAACGCAGCCTTTATTCCTCCAGGAACCAGAAGAAAACCTGCAGTTTGCTCTGATGGGAAAACATGCAGCTGTGAGATCTGCTGCTAAAAGCTTTACGGCTGAGGAAGAACTTAAAATAAATGAAACCGAAGACGAGATAAAACTGGAGAAATGTGATCTCTGCTGGTAATCCTCATCAGTCACTGCAGCATTTTGGGTCAGCTGGAGGCTTTTTGTACGTCTCATCAAACTGAACGTGGGAATAATGTGGATATTTATCTACATGAATGATGTGAACATGCAAGCGTGTGGATGTCAGCACCTGGCTCTGAGCCACAGCCTGCTGGACAGGATCTACCGGAGCGGCTTGCTGGGATTTTGTTTACTTTAATGGTTTTGTGTGTGTATGTGTGTGTACGTGTGTGTTGTTGCTTGAGTTAAACGTCAGAAGGAAAATATGAAAATCTTCTCAGTTTGACTGTGACAGTTTAGAGACGATCATCTGCAGGTCGAAGTTACTGAAAGTAGATTTCTATCACCTTTAAAGCTGAATTAAATCCTTTTTTATTATTTTTTTTTAGATAAATTAAAAACTGTTGTTGAGTGAATTTTCACACATTTGTCTCTACGCATCCACAGAAGTGAAGCTTGACCCCAGTAAAGCCTGGTGCCCGGTGCTTGAATGCCAGGCGGTCTGCAGCGTGCAGCCGAGCACCGAGGGCCGACCCGCCGCCGTGCCCTGCCCCACCTGTCACACCATCTTCTGCTCCAGCTGCAGGGCTCCTTGGCTAGACGGCCACATCTGCCCTGAGCGCCAGTCCATGATCTCACCCTCGCCCTCTCACGAAAGCAGGTCAGTCAGTCAGACAGACGTTGGCTTTGGTCGGCTGCCCACCGCCTGCAGCCATGGGGCCACGCTTTGAAAACGACACGGCTAAAAGCAGGACAGGAGTGTTATTTCAGGCTGCAGAGGGACCCGAACGGCTCTGCTGGAAACACACTTAGAAACACACAATGATGCCAAAGAATAAAAGTATTTGATTCAGATTAATTTTAATATCTCTATTATGTGTAAAAATGGCCTGACTTGCCCTTTAAATAGATTATTTAAGTGATGTGCAGGTCCTCGCCTCCCCGTGGCGATCTGTGCTGAATAATAACTTTATATCAAGATTAATAGCTCATTATTTCACAACACAGGCCTCATTGTACAGCTCAGTTAGTCTGCTGCTGCAAGCTGCGGCTCTGCTACATTTACTCCTGTCATCAGGGAGTCGCAGAGTTATGTTGGAATTCCACTGTCTCTGTGCCAAAGGGGGGGGGGGGGGGGGGGGGGAGGAGGCGGCCGGTGGGCACCGAGCAAGTTGGTTCACAGTGCAGCAGGAGTCCGAGCGCTGCATTGAAGCAGTGGATGATGCAGAAGGGATGTTTTAAGCACGTCCATCCATCTTTTCTTAACCGCTTAGTTCAGTTCAGGGTTGCGTGATTCGCTGGGCGAGAGGCGGGCACGCCCTGGAGAGGTCGCCAGTCCATCGCAGCGCCCTTTTCAACCACATAGTATTAGTTTATTTTCCTTTTGCAGGTTTTTTTCTCCCATGTTTCGATACATTGTAACAGCTGGTGTCTCATTTGTTTGGTTTCACATCTTCAGTCTCATTGTAGTAAAAAAAACAAACAAACATCGCTTTTCCCTTGAGTTGTTGCATCTGACCTTGCTGTGTCCCTCTCTTATACATCCCCCCCCCCCCAAAAAATAATAAACCCATCTAAAAAGTGAGTCCTGGCCCTTCACTTTGCTGCTAAATAAAGATTCCACACATCGTCTGGAGACTCCCAACACGCTCCCATTAACCTCCTTCACTGTGTGTCCTCCTCCTGCTCTGACAGCGGCACCGACCTGTCCATCAAGCAGTGTCCCATGTGCGGGGTCTACATAGAGAGGAACCAGGGCTGCGCACAGATGCTGTGCAAGAGCTGCAAACACACTTTCTGCTGGTACTGTCTGCAGAATCTGGACGTGAGTCTCTCATCAAACTCACAGATGAGTGAGAAAAACACTGCAACTGCGCAGCCCAGCCAGCTGACGTGTGGTTGTTTCTGTGCAGGGCGACATCTTCCTGAGGCATTATGATAAGGGACCGTGCAGGAACAAGCTGGGACACTCCAGGGCCTCGGTTATGTGGAACAGAACTCAGGTGAGACAGCTTCAGCCTGGATTGGCTGCTTAAGTTTGCAGATTTCATCTCAGCGCTTCTGCAAAGTGGAAATAAAACAAATAAAACTTCCATGACGCACTTTTCCACTTTCATGTAGAAATGAAGAAGTGCGCAACTCGGCTGTCATTTACCACTGCTAATGGGAAACATTTATCCTCCTGCCATTCACCAGCTTCGGGTTTAGACCTGCCAGTCTGTGCAGTTTGTTTTCGCCGCAGAAATCCGTTATCAGACTTAAAACTGAGCTAATCCCAGCACTTATCTCGAATTCCTTCGCCGCCGTGACGTCATCCATCCAACAAGAAGATTACAGTCGGCCGCCAAACCTACTTTGTTTGTGTTTTTCCTGCTTTAAAGCCATTTTTTTCCACCTGATTGCTGTGAAATTTGCCCTGAACCTCCTGACATTGCCTCGGCAGTCGTGCTCTAAGTGTCTGCAAGTACAACACGGTTATTTGCTGAACAACTCATGTTCCACTCGGTCACACCCTTTGCTCAACGCGTCCTTGTCAGTTTGCTTCCAGTTCCTGTAGCCAGAAAGTTTCTGAGCTGCCTCGAAGCCCTTCTGTTGTGCCTTTACATGCTGTGTTGGTGCAACACACGTTCTGTTTGGAGTGTACTGAACCTCGTCTAATTTTAGGCTGAACACAATGTGAGACGTGACTTTCCTGAGCCTTGATATGAACACCAACATGATGTGGACGTGTGAATATGACACCAGTCTGTGATAAACATGTCACCTTCCCCTGTCGGTAGAAATTAAACACTGCTCTGGCAGAACACCGTGAGCCAGTAGGAGGAGAGCTAAACCAGTTGCTGACTAAGAAATGAAGATTTACCGGCACAAAAACCAGTTGTACTGGTTAGGGTGGCATCAAGTTGCTCCAGAGTGAGTTTTACTTGACTTTAAGAAGGACTGGGTTCACTGAAAGACATTTATAGACAAATAAAAGGTAAATAAATAAAGTAATAATAGATAAATGAATATTCCTGCTTTAGTTTTCAACTGTTTTCCCTCCTTAATATTTTATGTTTTAGTTAAAGATTTTGTCATTATTAATAATTTATTCACTATATTTATTATTTTATTTTTATATTTATATATGCTTTGCATCTTCTCATTATTTTATTACTTTATATATATGTATATATATAGTGTGTGTGTGTGTGTGTGTGTGTGTGTGTGTGTATTTTATTCTCATTTTACTATTTCTTTTTTAAAATAACTTTTAATTAGTTGTTTTGGATTAATTTATTTCTGTATAATTCTGTCTCCTCTTAGCTTATCTTTATCTTTGTTTTTATTTTATTTTATCTTATCTTAACCTTAATGTTCAGTTTTAAAGATGTATTTATCTACTTTATTTAACATTTCATCCATCTATTTATATCTGCTTTGTACCTTCTCATTATTTTCTTACTTTTATATATATTTTATTTTAATTTTACTATTACTTTTTTAAAAATGATTTTCAATTAGTTGTTAATGGATTAATTTATTTCTGAATAATTGTGTTTTATTTTATATTATTTTACAAATGACAAAGCCTGAGTTTATCTGTGTGCATTAAGAGGTTTAATCTTTCATAACTGTGTTTTCAGCATTGGGACTACATTACCCATAATCCTACTGGTGTTGTTCTACAATCTGCTTGCAGGATTTTTCCATAAATGCCTCCCCAACGACAACAGCCCTCTATACAACCTGAGACTGTCTTTCAGCCTGGACCTTTCTGACTCTGTGTGCTTTTGCAGGTGGTGGGCATCTTGGTGGGAGTCAGCGTCATCGTCCTGGTGACGTCTCCGCTCCTCCTGCTGGCTTCACCCTGCATCCTGTGCTGCGTGTGCAAACCCTGCAGCAGGAAGAAAAAGAAGAAGAAGAAGAAAAGGAAGACGGACTTCAACCAGCCAGACTCCAGCACGTCATAGCGGCTCCTCCCCCAGGATTACTCCCTTGTCAACACAGAAGCTGAACTTGTGGAGTATTGTTTGTTTCTCAGCCGACCGGAGCCCCTCAAGCGGGTCCCCAGAATCAACAAGAACACTTATATCGAAACACTCAAAGAGAAACTTGTTCAGAAATCACTTTAGAATGAAAACCTGATCCTGTGGAAGTGTAAATACGTAGCAAGCCGATGAAAATTCCTCACCTGGCTGCATTTATTTTCAGAGACATAACAGGCTGAACCTGAAAGCCACGGCTGTGTGTGTTCCTGGAGAGGACACACCCCCACGAGCACACACATCCTGTTCAAAGTGCAACGCCACCTTCATGTGCCAAACGTCATGATGCCAAACCAGAGATGTCAGGTGCTCAAGTGCCTCGCTCTACAGTGCCAGGGGCTTGGCTCGGTTTCTTTTGCCTTCCATTCTATCTTTATCTTATGCAAAACAAATAAATAAATAAAGCATTATGAGAATGGACATCCATCAGGATCCCACAGGGCTGGAAAACCCTCAACAATGCAAAGCATTTGTTGCTTGTGGAAGAAGGCAAACGGCATCTTGTGTGCACTTTATAATCTGTACTTACATGAAACATGATAGGGCTTCAATGTGCACAGAGGACTCTTCTGCAAATGTGTGTTGTTTCCAACTGGTGTGTGTTTCAGACCAAAGGCTGTAAAGGATAACGTGTGCTTTTCTAAAGTGTGTTAATGTGTATTTATGGATTATGTGTGTATGGTATAATTTCTGTGTTTCAGCATCAGATATTTTCTAAATGCGCCATATTGAATTAAAATAAACAGAATTTGTTCAACATGCATCAGCTGGAGACAATTCTCATTAGAGAAAAGGGGAGCAGAAAACCAACACTGCTGAACATATTACCTTTTTTTTTTTTAAATTTCTTTTTATTACAGTGAAATTAAGTAATAAAACTGCCATTTAAGTGATCTAAAATCCTTTAAATTTTTTAGTGTGACCACCACAAATAGGGCTAGTGTTATTTGAAAGGGGATATTTTGTCCTTATTAACTAAGAGGATGGTAAATTAAACAGATACATGAGGCTTAAGATCAGAATTTGTTGTTGTAAATGTGAATGGAAGTAACTTGACCTAAATCTATGATGAAAAATGATTACAGGCTGGTGGAAAAGTGCCTTAAAGTGATCAATTTGGAATTGATCAGTTCCTGCTCGACCTGTTTATAAAGGGGTTTGGCGACACCTTGTGGCGACCGACAGAACTGCACCATCTGTCGTGCACCAGCCGGGAGGACGTGCGTGGGTTTTTTTTTTCTTTCTTTCTTTCCAACAATCTGCTGCAAGAACCGGCCAAGTTTTTTGTTTTAATCAAGAAATGGCAGCTAAAGAAGAATTCTTTGCAGGTAAATGCGCAAACAGCAAACGTCCTACACTATCCGACGTGTGTTTGTTTATGTACACACGGCTGACAGAAAGTTTGTTTGTGCAGCGAACGACGAAGTGATTAGATTTGTTTGCCAAACCCAGCACATGACAAGCTATCTTGGTACAGAAAAACGCAGTTTATACCCTGATTACACGTTTAAAAGACTGCAAAGTCCTTTGCTTTCGCGTGATCCTCTTTAGAGACATTTTGTTCCCATGTCTGTTTCACTGCATGTGACACCGAGACGTTCATGTGGGTTGAATTTGTCTTTCTAATAAAAATATATGACACAGGCATTCCCAGGATCCAGTATAAACCAGGTGCTGGGCCCAAAGATGTCATGTGCTTCAAGCACTACAATGCAGGAGAGGTAGGTGTGGCTGCAACAACACACACAGCAGCCATGTGTCATACATGAAGAAACCCCAAAGTTTGACCTTCATCTGTTTTTATCCTTCTGTGAAGCAGTATTTCAGCTGTGGAGCTGCATTTCCCAGTTATAGGAGAAAATACTGATGCTGAGCTAAATAGAGGAGATCCACCTTGCTTGTACCTGGTTATACCCAGAAATGGATTCATTCTTGGTGTCATAGATCCAGGAAGGATCTGTAGGAAACATTCCTCAGGGATGTTGCTCCATGTTGACATGAAGCATCATGATGAGAATCTCCCGTTCCACCACATCCCAAAGCTGCTCTGCTGGACTGAGATCTGGTGACTGTGGAGGCCGTTGGAGGACAGTGAACTCATCATCATGGTGGAGATGATGTGAGCTTTGTGACATGGTGCATCATCCTGCTGGAAGTTTCCATCAGAAGATGCTACACTGTGCTCAGAAAGGGATGGACATGGTCAGCAGCAGGGATGTGAATCTGACAACAACTCACCATTCAATTCGATCCTGATTTTTTTTTTGACTGATGATTCGATTCAGAATTGATTCTCAATTCAAACAGATTTTTTATTAATAATTATTACACTTCAGTAACAAAAGATGTGAATTCCCCAAGTAACTTTATTCTTCTATCAGCTATAAAAAACTGAGAAACTATTCGGGCCGATTTGATTTAAATTGCGAAAAGCACAAAACTTATTTTGCTCACCATTTTTCTCTATTTTAACCAGGAAAAAACAACACAGTTGCCAGACTATCATTCTGCCGCTATAATGCCCAAGAAGACAAGTAAAAAGATCAATAAAAACAATAAAAATGACCAAAAAAAGTTATAGATTATTTTTATTTATTTGAAAAAAATTCTTTTCACAAAAATGTCTTTTTTTTTAATTTTATTTATTTATTTATTTTTTTAAGATTGTGAAGCAAAAAAAGTCCAGATTTTTATTTTTATTTTTTTTAATTTAATTTTTTTTTTTTTTAAATTGATTCCCCACCTCTAGTCAGCACCAATACTCAGGTAGGCTGTGCTGGTCAAATCATGTCATGTTGGTACTCAGGGGCCCAAAGTGGGACAAGAAAACCCCCCCCTCCACCATTCCACCAGCAGCAGCCTGAAGCGTTGCTCCAAGGTCGGATAGATCCATGTTTTCACAATGTTTCGACCAATACCTGGATAAAACTCTGTAAGATGGGAGATGGGTGTGTGTGAAAATCCCAGCAGATCACGTTTAAAGTTAAATCCTCTTCTTTCCTCGTCATGAAGCTCAGTTTGAACGTTAACAAGTTGACCGCGTCTACAAGACTAAATGTACCGAGTTGCTGCCACGTGATTGGCTGATTTAGACATTTCTAAATAAACAGGTGGGCCTCATAAAGTGGCATATGAGTGTGGTTATCTGCCTGTGTTTATGTCACCATGTTGCTCTGTGTAGGTGCTGATGGGGAGGACGATGGAGGACTGGCTGAGATTCTCTGTCTGTTACTGGCATTCCTTCTGTGGAACTGGTACTATAACAGCTGAACTCACACAGGAGAGGACAAACACATAATCAGTCTATCTTAAAGGGAAAAAAAACTCATGTCAGAAATCTCCTTTCAGTTTATTTTTCCGTTTCCTCCTGCAGGTGCTGATCCTTTCGGGTTTCCAACCATCCACCGGACCTGGAACGAAGGTGCTCCCATGGAGTCGGCCAAGAAGCGACTCCGTGCGGCGTTTGAGTTCTTCACCAAGCTTGGTGTGAGGAAATTAACCTGAATTTAACTTCCTATACAGCAGTGGTGTAGTGGTCCTTCAAGAAGTGGGTATACTATCAATGTTTTAAAAAAAACAGACCAAAAAGTAGACCAGAAAAACACTGTTTCAGCAAAAGTGACGTGTAAGACCACTCTGTTTACGGTATTTTATCCCAGAGATCTGTCAGTATATTGTCACATAATTTCTGCTCTTTAAAGGGAGGAAGAGTTCTGAAATGACTAAACCAATACTGGCACACAGACTAGTGAAAGACAGGCTCATAGACACATATATATATATACATATATATATATATATATATATATATATATATATATATATATATATATATATATATATACCGTAGCTACATGTGTAGGGATGTTTGTAACTGTAAAAGGAGCATCACAGGGTTTAGAAGTGAGTAAACTCAATGCTGACTGAAAAAGAAGCGGGTATTCTCCATAAACCCGCGTATACCCCGGACTACACCACTGCTGTGTAAAAAGCTGACGCCAACCCTCGTTCCTTTATGAACAGCAGAAAAACAGCTGCTGCATTAAAACATAGAAAATCTGAAGGAAACAGAATATAAAAGGTAAAAACGAAGCACGTACAGGTCTAACAAGCTTGAAAGTGAATATTTGGTCTCGGCAGCTTTGTTTTTCTGCACAGCCTGGATGCTCTCAGGCTTTGAGCTTTCTCATCATGCCATGTACGTCATCATCTCATGTACGTCTTCTTGTGGAATAGTTCTCCAGGACTTTCCAAAGGTCTCCTTCCGTTCCCTGTCCAGATGTTCCCAGATAGATTAACATAATGGAAACAATCAATCAAAGTTTATTTATATAGCACTTTTCATACAAAAGTAGCACAAAGTGCTTTACAAAATAAAAAGCAAGAATAAAACAAGGTTAAAAACCCGCCTTCACATAGAATTTACCATAAGTCTAACACATACACTCACTTTTCCACACACACTTGTATAGATAAGACACATAAAACACTTTCATCAAACCAATCTTAGGGAGCCATATGGGCACACTAAAAAATAAAAAAGTAAATAATTTAAAGGACAATCATATGAGAAAAGTTTAAAAATAGAACTAATTAAAAACTTTAATTAAAAAGAGTTAAATTAGTTAAACTACAGATTAATCTAATAGACAAGGTTTTTTGTACAGCACCTTTCCTGTACAAGACAATAGAACGTGCTTTACATGACATATTAAAAGCTTTACAGATGGTGTAAAGCATAAAAAAAAGCATAAAAGACAACACAAATAGCAAAATTACAATAAAATCAAATTCTATTAAAACAATTAAAAGTTGCTGTGCAGCTTTCATGCATGAGAAAATAATTTCTGGATTTAAAAGTGCCCACAGATTTAAAACACCGACAGTTTATGTAAAAGTAATATGATAAATAAATTTAAACTTAATGCGCAACAACCTGCATTAAACCAGTAAAAACAAAACATCATCACGAACAAGCATCATCCTGACATCTGATTGGCTGCTATGATCATGTGACTCAGAGGGAATCGACTGCTGCTGGGTGCTTTTATCCTGCCTCTTGGCAGTGAAAACACGTTGCATGTTTTCTATCAAGCCTCTGATATTTTGATTGGCAGATACCGATGCGGTCCATAACCTGAGCTCTGGGGAGGATCCATCCCACCGTCACACCAGTTGCTACTGATCTGCAGCCCAGTTCTCGCGTCATGTGACACCAGTCTCCGTTCCTTAAGAATGGCTTCTTGACAGACACGTTTCCATGGAGACCAGTACATGGATCAAACAAAGGTCCAGATGCATTTCTCAGGTCCCGTCAGGTCTATACTGTGTGTTTTGTAAGGATGTCGCCGTTAGATACCGGTAACCTGCTGTAAACTTCAGTTTTTTTAGGCCTGGTACTTCCTCTTCCTTCCTCCACTTGTCCAGTTTCACCGTCTTTTAAGGTCACCCTGCACACCATATGCCAGGAGTTATCTTGTTGATGGAAAAGTATTCCATGTCGGTCCACCTGTTATCTTTTGGCATATTTCATACAAACGACAAAAGAAATCGGAACAAATGATGTTTTTGCAAATGGGCTGCTGGTAATGAGTAAGAAAGCCGAATAATACAGATAAAAATAAAAGTTTTTTTATTAACCTCATCGCTGGTATTTCCTTCCAGTTGGAGCTTTTTACACTGAAATGATCCATTGGTCAGCGTTGAGGCAGACACAACCATCAGATTCAGGCACTGGACTGAAAATGAGTTAACAGCTGCTGACATAGAGATAAAAATTTCCTTCAAGATGTCTGAGAACTATCGTTCAGGATCATGTTAAAGTGACTCTTAAAACAAAATGTAAAGGTTTGTTTAAGGCTCTGCACGGCTGTTTACTGCACATTATCACAATCACTGAATAATGTCTTCATATCTCTTTGCTTTTTTTCTTGCACAGGTCAAGTATTACACGTTTCACGACAGGTGAGTGACTTTAACTCATGTTGCTTTCAGCTCGACAGACGGAAAAGCACTTGATGTTAAAAGATTACTGGTGGGGGTGTAAGAAGACAGTAATATATGGAAATATTGCAGTATTTTGTGTGACAATATTATCAATATTCAAAAGCAATGTATTGATTTTTATCAAACAATTGATCTTTACTAATGAGGCAGATTTTTATTTCTTTATTCATAAATTTATTCTGCAGTGAAATGTAAATCCTCGGCTCTTATTCAGTAAGTTGATGTAAATCATGCAGCAGCGTTCAGTCTTTACTTCTAGTAAAGAAAAATCATAATATGTTTTCCTGCTTATCCTTGTGACAAAGTGGGTGAGATGCCACCATTTCTCACTCCTGTTTGTTTGTGTTTTGCTTTTTTATTTGAGTAAAGTTTAAAATGCACAACAACGTGTTAAAATAAAGACTCAGACCTATAGTAGTACATCTGTTTAATATTTTGTTTAGTTATTTAAATATTTTCTTTTATTGTGCTTACCTTGAGCTCCGGGACCACAGGGAGGAAACGCTGTTCAATTCCTGTATTTATAGAGTATTTATAGAGTTTTTGTGATGTCACTGGACTGAATGTATGAGGAGGAGTTTTATTGTGTTTCAGGAAATGTTTTAACTATTTCCCTTTTGGTTTTTATTGTACCTGATGTCAGTGGATGGGGAACTGTTTAGAGGATTATGTACAGTTACAGGGGAGGAATGATTTTATGACTATTTAGTAGGGCTGTGACGATATGCTTTTGTCTTGATTCAATTCCGATTTTTTTGGTGCCGATTCGATTTAAATTGCGATTCTTACAATTCTTCGATGTTACCGATTTTTGTCGATTAAAAACAAAATAAATGTACAAATTTTTTTTTTTTTTTTTTTTTGCTCGTCATTTTTCTTGATTTCACTCAGGAAAAAACAACAAAGTAGCCAGATCATCATGCTGCTGCTTTAATTCCCAAGAAGATAAGTAAAAAGATCAATAAAAACAACAAAAATGACAAAAATTTTTTATCATGGATTTTTTTTTTTGAAAAAAATTTTTTTAAACAATTTTTTAAATAAAAAAATAGATTTTAAAATTGTGAAGCAAAAAAAATCCTGATTTTTTATTTATTTTTTTTTAAAATTTATTTATTTATTTATTTTTTATTTTCCCACCCCTACTATTTAGTGTGCGTACCTGGTAGGTGCCAGGGGCAGCCGTTTTGGTATTAGGATGTGAGGGTATTTAAGGCGAGCATTTTCTCTGACGGTGAGACTGAGATTGATGCAGCTGGGTGCTTGTTAGATTACTTCCGGCAGATTTGACTTCAGTCATATTTAGCTGGTAGAAGGTAATTGTTGAGTTATATTATTCTTCTTTCATGATTTTTGAGTTGTTTTGGTTGCAACATGCACCGCTGTACAATAAATATTCATCTACTGCCATCTGTTAGCCAGTCTGGCTGCACAACCGACAACAATCCTGATATATCCCAATATATCGGATTGGTGGCCTGCGTTGTGATACATATTGAATCATCAGATTTTTGCTGATTCGCACCTTTCTGCTAAAAAAAAAAAAGTAACTTTAAATATTATATTTTAAATGATTTTATAGAGTAAAATGTTTTTATGAAGTGTCAGACCATCAGGCAGCTGCAGCTCAGTCTGCACCTCATCCTCCATCCTGCGGATGTTTATGATTGTCCTGCTTCATACACTCATTTTCTCCTCACAGAGATATGTCTCCGGAGGGCTCCAGCCTGGAGGAGACCAACAGGAACCTGGACGAAATCACGGACCTGGCTCTCCAGCTGCAGAACCAGACTGGAGTCAAGGTGCTGTGGATCACCTGCAACCTCTTTGCTCATTCAAGGTGAATATTTGAACTTTAAACCAGAGTTAAGGCTGTAGGTTTCTGCTTCTTTACACGTTGGGCAACACTTAGAAAGCAGGACGGTGAAAAAGATCTGACATTTTACCTGCAAAATGTACCCGACAGGTACATGAACGGCGCAGCCACCAACCCAGACTGCCATGTCCTGGCTTACGCCGGCGCTCAGGTGAAGAAGGGTTTGGACATTGCCAAGAAGCTGGGAGCAGAAAACTTTGGTAGAAACACGTAGAGCACGCCATTGTTCTTCTGAAAACCTTCCCCAGTCCCCGTAATCAGCTGACCCTTTGACTCCTCAGTGTTTTGGGGCGGCAGAGAAGGTTTCCTGTCCATCCTAAACACCGACGTGGCTGCTGAACTGAAACACATGGCCAACTTCTTCCGAATGGCTGTCAGTAAGTGAGCGTAGGAAGGTTTAACTCCGCCTCGTGTCCATACGGTTCACCTTCACGTCTGAAACTTCTCGTCTCCAGATTACAAAGAGAAGATTGGGTTGAGATGTCAGTTTCTCATCGAGCCCAAGCCGAAGGAGCCCTGCAAGCACCAGTACGACTACGGTGAGCCACAAGCACCTACATCCCTCTCTGGTGGTGCTGGAAACATTTAACTGGTTTTTCTTCCTGTTTTAGATGCTCTGAGTGTTATTTGCTTCTTAAAGCACTACGGCTTGGAGAGCCACTTCAAGCTGAACATCGAGCCCAACCACACCACCCTGGCAGGACACTCGTATGAACACGATGTCGTCATGGCTTCTGCGTAAGGCGTCATGCTTCATACAGAAATTTAATTTAATGATGGTTTTACATGCTTTTTAAAAACATCATTACTTACTGGAGGACAGTTTTGGCATGCTGGGATCAGTCGATTCAAACACCGGCTCTCCTGACCTGGGGTGGGACACGGATCAGTTCCCCATGGACATCAGGAACACCACCTTGGTCATGAAGGTGAATTAATCCGATTTCCTTTCAGCCGTATTTTTGTTGTTTTAAACTGCTGATGTACGCCGATCAGCTACAACGTAACAATTCAATTCAAATTTATTTCTATAGCGTCAAATCACGGCAATGCCATCTCAAGACGCTTTACAGACAGGAAAAAAAAACAGAATGAAAGCCAATTCATAATAGCCTATATAAGGAAACCAACAGATTGAGTTGGAGGATCCACTGGCGACACTGGCGACAGTGGGAAGGAAAAAACTCCCTTTTAACAGGAAGGAAACCTCCGGCAGAACCCGGCTCAGGACAGGCAGCCATCTGCCTCTGCTGTGTGGGGGGAAGAGGACAGAAAGACAACAGACAACAGGAACTGCTACTCCCGGCCAGGGAGACCTGCTGAGACAGGAGACATACATGTTAATGATGCAACACTGTTATTGGTGGGGGGGGATAAAAGAGAGATAAAGAGAAAAAGAAAGAAGCTCAGTGTATCAGGAAATGTCCCTCAGCAGTCTAAACCTATAGCAGCATAACTAAGGGATGCTGCTCCAGGTAACGACGAGGATAAGCAGGAAAATCTGGGAATCTTGTAAGTTAGCACTTAGCCTCACCTTTCTATGAACATGCTTGTTAAGGATTTGGACGAACGCCGTTAGATGAAAATTCATGACAGATGAAATTCATGATAAATCCTGTAATGTTTCTGTTTCTTAGCTTTGTTGCTACAAGTGTTTGGTGTAAACAAACCCTCGCCTGCTGAAACACACCTGACATACATCAGACTCAATCAGCAGAGCTTGACATCAAACGCT
Organism: Telmatherina bonti; assembly: GCF_933228915.1. Lineage (NCBI taxonomy): Eukaryota > Metazoa > Chordata > Actinopteri > Atheriniformes > Telmatherinidae > Telmatherina > Telmatherina bonti. The sequence continues at coordinate 33,874,501 of NC_136623.1, read as the reverse complement.
ACACACAAGTCTGATAATTACCCATTGATCTGAGTCAAGTGTGTTGCAGCAGGGAAACTCAGAACACTTGCAGGACTGCGGCCCTCCCCCGCCCACCCCTGGTCTAGATTCTTCGTAGGAGCCCAGACCATGTCATAAGTGGTAAAAACTGCTGGAACCTCCTGGTGAATGAAACAAAAACGTCACTAAAGTTTCTGCAAACTTAACGAGTAAAACGAGAAAACCACTGCGACTTTTCTGGCCTTTATGAGCTTTAAATTATCCAGAGTAGCAGCAGCGAGCTGAGGAAGACTCCTACAACCAGAGTAAAACCATTTAATAGTTTGACTCGGCTTGTTTTGGTCTCTGTGAAAACATCGCAAACATATTTTTGTATAATCCCTGCCTCTTACTTACCTCGTTATGCCTTCACAAGGAACCTTGAAGTAACCGCGATCAGTTCCACAGTGTGAAAAACACAACCGTGAAGAGTTTTCCAGCTTTTGAGAACATGTTCACCATGTATTCTCTGGTCTTTTGTGAGCCAGGTCGACTTCCACTTCTTGTAACACAACTAGAAAGGCAGATGTGACATGCACATGCTAACATGTTAGCATCCAGCAGAGCAGCATCTCACTAATTCAAGTCCAGTATGAGCTGCTTTAAGCTCTGGGTTTGGTCCAAACCAGTATGCCACACCGAGCTCATTGTAGATGCTGATGTTCTTAATAAGGCTAAACTATAATCACAAGTGGCTCCCCTTCATAGAACACATTATCCACAGATGCGCTGTTGAAATCTGATCATTTAAGTAACTAATGAACAATTAAGGTTTAACTGGTCAGAAAGGAGCTTGACATTAATGCTTTTGGCTCAGGCAGCAGATGAGAGGAGAGATAATGGAGTCCAGTTGTTCCTTAGTGTCTGATCTACTCGCAGACCATCGTGGAACAAGGCGGCCTGCAGCCGGGGGGCCTGAACTTTGATGCAAAGGTGCGCAGAGAGTCTACAGACCTGGAAGACCTGTTCATCGCTCACATCGGAGCCATGGATGCCTTCGCAAGAGGCCTCAGGAACGCTGTTCGCATCATTGAGGACGGAGTCGTCGCCGGCATGGTGAAGGTGTGTTTACTGTTCACCTGGTGCTTTTGAAGTTTCTCGCACTGTTCTGCGTAAACGTCTCGGTTGATCTAACGTCAAACAGGATCGATACTCCAGCTTTGGTTGCGGCCTGGGGCAGCAGGTGGAGAGTGGCTGTGCTACGCTGGAGGAGATGGAGGTAAGGTGCCGGATTCCTCCACTCAGAGGAAGGAAACTAAATGAGAAAGCAGTTTAGTTATACAGTAAATGAGTGAGACAGGATGTCTCCAAAGTGATTTTTTTTTTTATGATCCCAGGATTTTATCAAGCAAAATGGTGAACCGAGAGCAACATCTGGGAAGCAAGAGAAATATGAATCCATCTTTAATCATTATATCTAAAAAGTCTTTAACTTTAGACCTGCTGTAGCTGGTTGATGAATCTCCACCTGGAGGACTAATTGGTCTAGACATATACTTTATCACTATAAAAGTTATTTATTAGTCATGTTAGAATAAAACTTTTCAGTAACCATGTAAGCTAACAGATTAAATGACTGCAGACTGTATCAGGATGTGTTTGTAGAGCTCTGACCTCCTTATCTGGTTTCATTCGTCAGAGTTCTTCATGTTTTTTCAGTGTAATAAAGCTTGATGAGTGATAGTGTCTGCTGGCAGCTTATGCAGTTTGTTGTTTCTTTTACAGTTTGTTTTCATACACATGACAAGTTGCATTTATTTAATGATAAAAAAAAGTGTTAAATGATAAAAAAAAAAAAAAAAAACAGATTAGTTTATTTGCACTCTGTAAAAGATGTCAAGGTTAAGAGATGTTTTTTATTTTAGCTGTGAGACTGAACTTGAAGCTCGCGAACACCAGCCTGGTCTCTTTATCTATTGAGCCGATCAGAGGATTTTTCATACACTGACACGTGTGACACCTGGACTCTATGCCATGATACTGGTTTTACTGGTTCATTTTTTTCTAGACCTTATGACTAATACTACCAGGCTTGATTAGCAGCCTCCTTATTCCTGTCAGAAAACTGGCTCTGATTTGAAAAATGGACAGATTACAGATTGTGTGTGTCTGCGTCGGGCCCGGTGTAGGCACTGAGTCACACAGTCCAATTAATTTCAAACATATTCATAAGGTGATCCATATTAATCCAACGAATAAGTGTTCATTTAGTCATTTATAAAAAAAAAAACAAAAAAAAACAAAAAAAACAGCTGTTACTGGAAAGCAACAGTTGCATCAAATCTCTGTGATTTAGTCCCCCATCCTGGTCAAGCATGGGAAGGATGGGAACTGTGGAAGGGAAAACCTCTAGCAGAACCCGGGAGTGTGACCATCTGCCTCAACCTGTTAAAGATGGAGAGGACAGAGGGGTCAAGGATACCTGCTGACAAGGAGAGAGGAGCACAAATTGACAACAACGTAATGTTCTGTATTGAACATAGAGAATAAAGAGCTCAGTGCATCATGTGATATCACCTGAGCATCCTCAGCCAATAAAGGTTATAAATATACATCACCACCCCTAAAAAGATCATTAAAAGGTAAGTTTTTATATGCTGCAGGAAGATGTTAACATTTAATTTAAAATATTAATCAGATCGTGGATATAACTTATTTTTTTTTGTTTTTTAGACCTAGTTGCTTTTACGGGACTTTCTCTCAGTTTAATCATTCCCTGCAGTCTCGCCAAGCTTAAACAACAGTTATTATAATTATTAGTTTTGCTGAAGTCGGATTCTGTTTGTTTACTTGTGTTTGTATTATTTGTTGATCTGCCCAGTGAGAGCAGATGGAAATGATTCAGCTGCTAAATCAGACCAAATAAATCTGATCTTATCTGAGATGAATACTTTTAGTGCATCATCTCTGACAAAAAGAAATAAACATCAACATACACCGGATTAATGTGATTATTTGCAACACTTGATGTAAAATTTGAGGTTGACACGTCAACTTTTAGACAAACTTTACAGATTTAGACGCAAACCCGTAGAGAGGTCTCACTCTGCTCTTTTCTTGAGCTGCTACATTTGTGATTTTAAATATAAATCTTTACAGATGACCCAAACTCTTCTAAGATCATTTTGTGACTGTCAGACGCAATGGATCTCTCTCTTTCTTCTTCTAAGGTAATTAAGAATGGTTGCTATAGAAACCAGGTGCCACTTTGTCCGTACATGAGTGTGTGACAAAGTGAATTCTCTTGTCAGACATGATCAATCTTTGCTCTCTTTGTAACAGAAATAAAAAAACACTCACCTTCCATTGACATCACATCATACTACAGACCTGCCGGACAGCTATCCAATCAGAGGGGGAGAAGAGCCCCGGTGCCGACGCTTCCGTCCAATCAGCACAAAGCGTGAGCTCTGCTCACCGGGCCCATACTTCTGATTGGAGGAACGGGCAGCGCACCAGGCGGGACCTAGCACCAGCCAATCAGAAGTGGTCCGTCTTTCTTATCATAAATTATTCAGCAGCATCCCTGAACTGTCTGCGGCCAAATAACCCGGAGTTACAAAGACTGCAGCTGGTTTGGGAATAATTAATTATTTTGTTTTAGAGCACCGGAGGCACTAAATCAAAACAAGAATAATTAATCTAACTTTTTTTTTCTTGTGTCTGCCTAAGAAGTTTCTTATTGGAACTTTCTTATCATTCAAGCTTTGTTATTATTATTTTAAAAAGATGTGGATCTTCCTGGGTGTTGCTGCCTTCACGTATCTTTACAAAAAAACTAACTTTATCCTGACTTTCGCTCTCAAAGAGCTCATTATGGCCGCAGCCTTATTTCTTACAGCCGGGCTGCTTCTCTCATATGTCAGGTTTGTTCATGGCCACAAGCTCACAATGTCCTGGGTGATTAATTTACCATTCAGTGTCTTGTCGTTTTTACCTGCTATCGACCACTTAATCCCTGCAACTGCAACACGGAGGAGCAAGAGAGCAGAGAATAAATGTGGAAAGGTAAGACAATTCTTCCGGAGTTTTAATTTAAAAAGCAGGTAAAAGCAGGAAAATTAAAGCTTCCTTTGAGCTCTTTTATTCATTATTCTGCAATCTTTGAGTTACCATATGTGTATGTGTGTGTGGATAAGCAGGAAAGTTGGGAAGTTTTATTTAAACATGTCAGAGATAAGGACATGTACATGATTATGTTAATGATTATGTCCATATCCTCACTGTTTGCAGAGCAGCAGAACAAGAAGAAAAGCAGAAACAAAGTGCTCTGGCTCAGCCTGTGCTTCCTGTGGGACCCCAGAGCCAGATGTGGTGATAGTTGGAGCAGGGGTTTTGGGCTCAGCGATGGCAGCTGTCCTGGCCAGGGATGGCAGGAGGGTGACAGTGGTGGAGCGGGACCTGACGGAGCCTGACAGGATAGTGGGAGAGCTGCTGCAGCCTGGAGGGTACAGAGCTCTGAGAGAGCTAGGGCTGGAAGGTTGGTTACTGTGGTCCTTTGTTTTTACCCAATGAAATGTTCAAAATGTGTTTTTTTTTTTTTTTTTTTTTTTTATTGCACATGCCCTCTTTGCTTTTTAATGTGGACTCCTCAGACAGATATTATAAATGTGACTCAGTTTTGTGGAAATACACATGAACTGTCTCCATATCGAAGCCCTTAACCTTTGCTCCACAGCATGTCACTGCAGTCTGTTGTGTTGTATTTGGCCCCCAGATTCAGCGGAGGGTCTGGATGCCCATCTGGTGAAGGGCTACGTGATCCATGACATAACAAGTGGCACAGAGGTGGAGATCCCTTACCCTGAGGAGGAGGGAAGCATCCAGTGTGGATGTGCATTCCATCACGGTCGATTCATTACGGGCCTGAGGAGAGCCGCCATGGCTGAGCCAAAGTGAGCAGAATCATGAAGGAAACAAACGGGCCAGATGGTGTTAATGGATGACAGAGCTTTAGACAGCTCTGTGTGTTAGGAGGACCAGAGGATTCATCGCAACTCTGTCATTTCTGTCCCACCAAGCCAAATTATAACTTGCTTATACTATCCAGGCACTTAATGTGTAAAACCCCATAAAAGGGCTTTATGGACATTTATCAGATCAGTTTTTACTGCTCAAAGTTACTGGTCTGTGACTGGGTGAAGTTGATGTTTCTAATGATACTTTTACGCCCTCTAGTGTCACATTTATAGAAGGCACAGTGACCAGTTTAGAGGAGGAGGATGGCTGCGTTACTGGAATCCAGTACAAAGATAAAGAAACTGGAGACGTCAAGGTGATAGAGAAAAGTGTGTTTAAATCCTCCCGCACTTCCCTGAAAGAGATGCCATAGGTGTGTGACGTGTGTGTGTGTCCTTCAGGAGATCTGTGCAGCTCTGACCGTGGTGGCTGATGGTTGTTTCTCCAAATTCAGGAAGAGCCTGGTGACTGCGAAAGCTCGCGTCTCCTCTCACTTTGTTGGATGCTTGATGAAGGTATTTATAAAAGAGAATGTGAACAAATAAGGAATTGTTAGACACGTAGGTAGTCTAATTCAGTGTTTTTCAACCTTTTTTGAGGCAAGGCGCACATTTTTCACTAAAAAAATCACAAGGCACACCACAAACCAAAATGTTTTTTATTTTTTATTTTAAAAAAAACCTCCACATTAATAATATAAAGTCCATCTTGTCAAAACCTCTTGAATAGAAATCAGATAAACACAAGAAGAAGGAATTTTGTTAGCTTTCACTGAGGTATGTTTGAATGAACACAGAGCTACTTTTTAAACCAATTAGGGGAAACTAGCTGATTTCTCAGAGCACACCTGATAATATCTAGTGTGCCATGGCACAGTGGTTGAAAAACACTGGTCTAATTAATTCTTTCCATTGGTACAAGTGTACAAGATGCTGCTTTAAGTGTAAAAAAAAATGCAACTGATCATGAAGTGAAGACATCTAAAGCGAGTTAAAAGCAACACATCTCATTAAAACAAGTATGTAAACTCAGAATCAGTCGCCACCTTTCCTCTCCGCAGGACTGCCCCCAGTTTAAATCCAACCATGCAGAGCTGGTGCTAGCACACCCCAGCCCAGTACTCATCTACCAGATCTCCTCCTCTCGCACCAGGGTGCTTGTAGACATCAGAGGGGAAATGCCTCGAAACCTTCCAGAGTACATGGCTGAGAGAATCTCCCCACAGCTGCCAGGTAAATGGTGTACGAGTCGCCTTGTTTTGTTTTGTTTCTGTGGATTGTGTCTTGTACAATAATCAACAATGACCTTTGACCTGAGGAAAAACAGTACTGCTGAGATGAATGGGGTTTATTTAAAGCTCAGGCTCACAAGGCGGTGGTGATGGTTGGTAGGAATACATGCAGACTTGGTGTGGGTCCCACCAGGGAGCCTGCAGTGGAAGGATTGGACATTCATGGAGCGCTGTGCTATTCAGCTGAAATATCAAAGACACAATATGAAAGCATCAGCTCCAATAACCTCGACTGAGGCTCAGCTGGAATGGAGGCGTCACTTACGCCGATGCATTGATAACTGTACATCTACACACCAAAAGGAGAAGCTTTTCCTTGTGCATGTTCCCAGCATGCACCTGTAGCGTTTCCTCCACATAGCCAGCCAACTGATTGACCTCCTGTGCTCTCGCTTTCTTTCCTTCTTTCAGAGCATTTAAAGGAGTCTTTCATGGAGGCGCTTCAGAACGATCGACTCAGGACCATGCCTGCCAGCTTCCTCCCTCCCTCTCCTGTCAACAAGCCAGGTACAGAAGTCTTTCTGGCAGCAAAACATAGACATGAAGTAACCAAACTGATTGACTTGTTTGTGTTTATGATGCACATGTTGGAAATTTTTCCTTCGGTCATTACTGTACAATTTAAAGTCATCTACAATCAGCTTGTCTTAATGGGAAATTTAAAATCCTGCTGCACTTTCCAGGCATATCTCAAACTTTGTCGTGTTTCATGGACACATTGAACATGTGTTTTATAAGGCAAGTTTACCTGCATTGCACAGTTCACTGAGAGGGTTGTTGAAAGTGCTTTTCAGAGACATGAGCAGAATTCAAAAAGAAAAAGAAATGAGAAAGGAAAAATATTAGATAAAATGGTGTTTAAAAATTAAAGCTTAAAAAGAAAGTGCAGGTTTAGACTTTTAAATAAAAACAATTGAAATGCAGCTGAGAACAGGAGGGTCTTTAACCTGGAAGTTCCAGCTGATCTGAGACTTTCTGGAAGTTTGTTCCAGACATGTGGAGACATAGAAGCTGAATGTTGCTTCTGATTCTGGGAACTGATGAAAGACTGGAACCAGATGACCTGGTCTGGTAGCTTCATACTGGTCAAGAGGTCTCTGATGTACTTTGGTCCTGAACCATTCAGGACTTTATAGACCAGAAACAGAACTTTAAAGTCTGTCCTCAGACAGACAGGCAGCCAGTGTAAAGATCTCAGAGCCGGACTGGTGTTGCCCACTTTCCTGGTCTTAGTGAGGACTCGAGCAGCCGAGTTCTGAATGAGCTGCGGTCGTCTAATTCCCCTTTAGCTTCGAGTCCATCTCTACCCCCAGATTTCTGCCCTGTTTGTAGGTGTAAAGAATGAAGATTTAGACCAACATCTATATTCATTAGGATATTTTGACACGGTGGGCAAAATGACCACCCCCAATTCTGCCCATTTTGTTTTTTTACACCTGGATTCTTGTAAGATTTAACTAAATAAATAAATGTGTTCAGCAGTAAGCTTGAGGGGGGTCAGGGTAGAGGTCATGAACTCACCTGTTCACCGACCTGCTTGGTCACCAGTGAATCCACGACACAACGTGCCATAAATTATGAGGCGTACATGAAACCGTGGTCTGTTATTTGCAGGCGTGCTACTCCTGGGTGACGCCTACAACATGAGGCATCCTCTGACCGGAGGAGGGATGAGTGTTGCTCTCAACGACGTTCGGATCTGGAGAAGTCTGCTCAAGAATATCCCAGACCTATACAATGACACTGCCTTACTACAGGTAAAACAACCTGCCCAGAATTTCCCTCCTCAGACTTTTGCTGAAGGTCAGATTGAGGTCAAACAAGCACAGAAACTGGGAGAAAAAAAAAAGAGAAAACCTTGCAGTTCTTGTGCTATATTAATTTTTCAGGATTAAATCAGTCTACGAATACAAGCCGAAGGTCTATTTGGAGTCGGCTGCATCATCTTTTATTACTTTCTACTCTAGGCGTGAGATTGCAGACCAGTGTGCAAAATTACACCCCGTGTTTTTGTCCATCTCAATAGGCAAAGAAAAAATTCCACTGGGAACGCAAGTCATCACATTCCTTTGTAGTGAATATTTTGGCCCAGGCCCTGTACGAACTATTTGCAGCCAATGACAGTAAGTCCCTATCTACCTTTACATCTAATACATGGAAGGAAAAAAAAGTGATTACAATTTTAATTTGCATTTTCCTCGTGTCTGTTTTAACTAGATTCTCTTCATGAGCTAAGGAAGGCCTGCTTCCAGTACTTTAAGCTTGGCGGTCAGTGCATTACTGGGCCTATTGGACTCCTCTCTGTGTAAGCACTCAGTACTGACCTCTACGATAAGTAGAAAGTGTGTTCAAGTTTGGAACAGTGGAATAAACTTTATAATAAAGGACTTTTTTTTTTTTTTTTTTTTTTTTTTTTTTTTAAATCCGTAGATATTTAACTGTTTATTAATGAGAGTGAGATTAGCTAAAACAACCGCAAAGCTGTTGGCGGTATTTTGCTAGCTTGGAGAGAAAAATACTTTAAATAATATCAAAGGTATTGCATGAAATATTACAGTTACAACAGACAGTAATACTGCAAGGGTATAACAGATAATACTGTTATAAACTAGTAAAATCCATCTTGTCAGTAGACTTCTAGCTTAGCAAACTGCTAGCTTAGCATAGCATGAGGAGATCACGCCTGAAATCCCCAAAGATAGTTAATAAAAAGCTGGACTCAGTTTAATTGAGTTTCTTTATTCTGTACAAAAGAAGAAGGAAAAAAAAAGTAAATTTAATAAAAATTTGAGTTAGAGAGAGATCTGTGTAAATATTGAATCAAGACTGCTCATTTAATTTTATATCTAAGCTAAGCTAATCACCTGTGCTATCTACTTCAGCGTTAGGCCCACTTCCATTTCCAAAATGTTAAACCATGCTGTCAAACACTAGTGTAAGCATCTTAAAGGAATTACTAACATCATTATTTAATCACCAGACTGACACCCAAACCCATGACCCTCATCGGACACTTCTTTGCCGTGGCGCTGTATGCTGTCTACTTCAACTTTAAGGCCGAGTCATGGATCACCAAACCCAGGGCGATATTTAGGAGCGGAGTCATCCTGTACAAAGCCTGCAAAGTCATGTTTCCACTCATCTACTCTGAAATCAAGTACTTTGTCTATTAGACAGCACATCTGGACATAAAGACTGAACTGTGTGTGTGTGTTTGTGGTCTGAAGAGGATTTCTGCTGGAAACCCACACGTTAAAGCATCTGTTGAATTTTGAGGATTTTTTTTTTAAAGCCTTTGTTTCTATGAATATTCCATCATTTCAACAGATGAAAGTTGTTTGCAGCTACATCTTTGTACACTATTTTCACTGAACATGTTTAATGGCCTTTTTAAGCAGAAGTGCCATGATGTAGCCCTGTTTGTGTTCACCAACAGTGCCTTGTCTGGTCAAGGCTCAGGAAGAAGAAACGGTTTCTGCTGGATGTTTTTTTTGCTTCTACAGGGATTCTCTTCTAATGAATTACATTTTTTTTAAATGAAGCACTTATTAATATAAACCATTGTGTGAAACTTAGCTTTGCATTGTATTGTAGGCTAATTTTCCAGGGTATTTTCAGCCTGTTTGGCAAAGTAAAATGTTTTTTTTCTTCTCAGGAAACACTGAATGGACTTAATTCTATTGGATACGAGTAAAGTCTTGATGTAGAATATACACAATCACTGTTAACCTTGCTAGGACTGTGTTGGACCTACCTTTGCTTTCAGTGTGGTCTTAATTCTTTGTCATAGATCCAACAAAGTGTTGGAAACGTTCCTCAGAGATTTAGCTCCATGTTAACATGAAGCATCACACAGTTGCTGCACATCATGATGAGAATCTCGTTCCACCACATCCCAAAGCTGCTCTGCTGGACTGAGATCTGGTGACTGTGGAGGCCGTTGGAGGACAGTGAACTCATCGTCATGTTGAATAAAGCAGCTGGAGACTATCAACTTCACCATTAGACCACCAACAGCCAGAAACATTGATTACAGGCAACTCCTTTCATGATGTTTCCAGCTGATGCTGATCCTACCATGTGAATGTGGAGCTGAACTGGAGACTCATCAGACCAGCAACGTTTCTCCATCTTCTATTGTCCAGTTCTGGTGAGTCTGTGTGAATTGTAGCCTCAGTTTCCTGTTCTTACTGACAGGAGGGAACCCGCTGTGGTCTTCTGCTGCTGGAGACCATCTGCTTCCAGGCTGGACGAGTTGTGTGTTCTGAGACGATGTTCTGCATATCTTGCTTGGAACCAGTGGTTATTGGACTTCCTGTTGCCTTTCTGTCATCTCCAACCTGTCTGTTCATTCTCCTGACTTCAACTAACATCTTTGCCACATTTAAATCCCCTTTAATTCCCTTTTTCCCCCACTTGGACACACAGTTTGTACTTATCTTAGTCATATAGACATGTCTGAATGTACTGGGTTGCTGAAATGATCGGCTAATTAGCCATTTGTATAGACAGCAAAATTGGACAGCAGCTGCTTATAAAGTGACTGGTTTTTGTATGTAGGAAGTATTTTTTTGGACGCCTTTTCATTATTTGTAATGCATATGTATCAAGCTATGGTATGAATCTCAGTTGTTGTTTTCTCCTGTGATGACATGGCCTGTCGCACTGCCTCTGCCTGTGTTTGTCTTGATAAGCTGTTCAAGTAAACCCTAATGATTAAACATTTGTATGCACCTGCATTGGTTATAAAATGAAACACCATTCACTTACCAGAGGCTGCATTTCACCACCATAATATCAGTTATATCTTGTTTGCACCTACAGACCTGCAGTTTCAATTAATTATGAGGCTTCTATTTAGTATTCACAGCTTTGATTATGATTTTTTTTCATTGGAGTTTTAGGCCTGCAGGTAAGAAAATACAATCACAATCCTCCCACATGCAGCTTATCCATAAAGCTCAGGGTTGCTTGGTTTGGCCTTACAGGTGTAGAACCATTAAAGTTGGTAAGTTTCAGAAAGCAGCCTTGACATGTTGATAAAACATCAATTTACAGACAAACCAAATATTAAATGATTGAAAAGGAACACCGATATGACCAGTAGATGGCACTCACTCCCAGCTGGAGGGTTTTTCACTGAGAGCTTCAGCTCCTGACTGAATTAAAGCCTCCTGCTGTGCTTTAGAATATAAATTCATGACACGTTCCAGAAGAAGTTCAGTGATTTTAAAAGAATTAATTCCCAACAACGTCTCGCTGCCGCTTCTTTATCTAGAAATGGAAGAACGGTAAAACTGATGATTTATTTTTCTAAGTTTATGACACAATAGCAATTAAAATTGTCCGGTTATCTCAGCAGGAGTCCTTGCGCTCGAGGACTTAAAAGTACTTTCTGGGTCAAATTAAAACCCTAATACAAGACACTTCAAACAGAGACGCCTCATTGGTTATTCCAGTCATTATTCCAGTGAAACGAAATAATCAATATCTGCTTCTGTTGTGTCAGCATCATGAATAGTTATAATTATTTTACACTGCAGCGTATAAAGACGTCCTCCCATCTCCACACACCTTAAACCACCTGAAGGAGAAACAGAAAATGGACCGGCTCCTCTGCAAAACTCAACGTTAGAAGCAGAGAAAGACGCAAATTCAGGGATTTCCCAGATTGCAACAATTAATTTACTTTTATTGTTATTTTATACATCACTGATACATTGTTCAGGTGAAATAATCGGAAGAATTATCCATATTTGACTCTTTGCGACTTTCCACGAGGACACAAATACTGGTGTGGAAGACCAGAATAAAGGGTGGGAACAAGGCTCCAAGAGGGAGGGTGACGTACTGTACACGCTTCCCTTCGCCTGCTTCAACCTGCTTTCGGCCTGCATACCTACCTGTACCAGCTCAGACTCACCTGACGGCCATGCGCGGAGAGAAAGCCTGCTGCTCCGTTTTAACCACATTCAACACCCCCCCTCTTCCTGCTGTAGAGTAATCCTCCTTTTTAGACAGAACATCAGGGAACATCCCTGTTGGTGTTGGTAGCAGCAAGCTTTCTACTAACAGTTATCATTATGGTCTTTAGAAAACAAAAGAAAAAACAAAACAAAAAGAAAACTACTGTACAGCTACTGCTAAGAGAACCTAGGAACCTGGCCATGACGCTTTCACACCAGATTAAAGTGCTAGAAGCAACCCACCAATGCACACTTTATTATATATATATATATATATATATATATATATATATATATATATATATATATTTTTTTTTTTTTTATATAGCATTATGTATTTTATATATATATATATATATATATATATATATATATATATATATATATATATATATATATATAGGAACAAATCTACCTTTTTAACATTAATTTACAGGGTAATATACATTATATAGTAACAGCTGAAATATCAGCACAAATATATCACTGTCACACTCAACAGCAAAATATATATGATTATATAAAGCCATATATAATCATATATACCAATATATAATTGTCAAATATGCATGTAAAACAATTAACCACGTCTCAGGCGTTTCAAATAATACCCGGAGAAGCAATTGTATCAAGACGTAAAAGCTTTACAAGTTCTTTCTCTTGAAAGAGCAACAGGCGACGGCGAAAGTGCCGCAACCCGCGGGTTATTTGAGGTCACAGGACAGTTATTTGCATATTCCACGAATCTATTGCAACACGTTACTGTCTACAAACAGTACAGCCGGCGTCCTGCGAGGGTTAGCCGGTGTTAGCTGGACTCGCGTACACCCACTGAACAGAACATTACGACGATGGGTGGTCTGGTTATAGCGATGTGCTTTCAGATGGTGTGCTATGACGGTGAACAACAGGAGGACTACAATACACGATACTCAGTAAGTTTAGCCTCGAGAGGACAACCCAAACCAGAACCAGAAAAAGATTAACCCACCCACCCATCCCCCCCTGCACTACACACAGCAAATAATCTCTTTCCCAAGAGTTTAAGTGTCATTGTATCCTGTTGCCGAAGTGTTTATGTTTCCACAAATCACCATTTTTATTTGGACACTCCACAAACAAGAGTGATGGAATGTGATCAGCTCCGCGTCTACTGGTTCTCTCCCGCTAACTGGGTCTCTCTCCGTCAAGGCTGACAGCACAGTGAGTAACATCCTACTGAGTGAACAAAGTTCTGGGGGAGAGGTGCAGGGGTTGGGGAGGGGGGGGGGGGGGGGGCTCCTTGAGGTTCTGTAAAGTTCTGATCGGGACTGATAGAGCTGTTCTCTCGTCTCGCAGGAGTCCCAAACGAAGGTCTTCTCTGCCTCTCGATGGTCCTACGTGAGGTCTCCACAGTCCCTGTTCTGCTCCCTTTTCATCTCGCCCCTGGGATACAACCTTGCATCTTCTCACACACACTCCCCCCCTACTCTGCAAAAAACGCTGCACAAGGCTGCAACAAGATACACACAAAGGTCATTTTTTCAAAAGAAAAACAAAAAAGAAACAAAGCTCCGTAATATCTGCAGTAGTAACGCACAACAAGCATCCAATAGCTGGCTTCCAGACTGCGGAGCCCTGGTGATGTGCAGATAAGTTTGGGACGTTGCCATTGTTCTAGAGGAGATGGACTCCTTAGTTTGCCCTTTGCAGGACTAGATTCTTTTTTCTTTTAATTTTCCCTGTGGTGCACCGTTTTGTTATTCAAAAGCCCAGACCTCTATGTCCTGCACATAGAAATCCTCCTTTTTGGAGAGCATGGGGTTCCCAAATGTTTTACAGGAGTGACTCCTGCCATGGTAGAGGTCTCCATCCAGCCACAGGCCAAACTCACCGCTACGAGAGAAGAAAGCACAACGCTTAAAAAGTTGCATTTAAAAATAAACTATTTATCTTATGCAAGCTGGAGAACATTATGCACGATTTACATATCTTTAACTGAGCTCAGATTTATATAATCAGCCACTTTAGAATTCATGTTTATTCAGGAAGCTTCCAAACTAGAGCAGAGTTCGTCAGAAATCATGCCAACACAAAAGTAATGATTTACACTGCCAGTCAGAGGACTCACCTTCCTCCACCAAAAGCTAAAGAATCCATGTCTCCTTTTATGAAAAACATGTTGTCCCCCGTCCATTTGTACACCTGCCGAGAATAACAGACATATACAGATGTGTACAGATGTTGCCTGATGAATGAAAGTTAACTCGCGCTGTGTAAACAGGACCGTCTGGTGAAAAATAAAAACGCTGTCAGAGAACAAACTGAGCAAATCTCTGCTGTTTGTTTTACCATCAGGTTTTAGCCTAAACAAACACACACCATCTCTCCTCGGTGCCCTCTAATCATGAAGCTACTGGCAAAAAGCGATGAGAAACAGTGTTTTCTGAGCAAAGTGTTGTACCTCAAACTCTGGATTGAAAGTGAAGAGGAAGGTCTCTCCTGTGCCATAAAAGCCATCGCTGACCTTAAATGGTTCTGATGCCAGAGCACCAAACACCTAAAGATGCACAACAACAGATCAGAAATCACAACGCCACTGTAAGACCTGTTGTTCTGTAATATTACACCTGCAGCTTACCTGGCCGTCACTGTCTTTGATGACCAGGAGGACTGGGGTGTCCTGGCCCTGCATGGCTCGATACAGTGTCTTAATGCTCATGCCGTGCTTTGATGTGCCAAAGGCCAGCGTCCACGGGTACCCGATGGTGCGTGGTGGGAGATTCTTGGCAAGCTGTGGGATGATAAGTGAGAAAATAAAGAACTGAGGGGATGATGGAAAAAAAAAAGAAAAAAAGGAATTGAAATGGAAAGGTCACAGCCATTAATGCTCAATTACATCTGCAGCGACCCTTTGACACAGTCTGGCGTTTAAAGAGGAGTAACAGGGCTCCAAACATGGAGAGCAGCCTCCAGAGAAAGAGAGGTCCAGCACTCCCTGAGAGAGCCCGCCGCCCGGCTGCAGACAGACTGAAGGATTAACACGGCGGCGGCTGTGGTGCACGGGGAGATAAAGCCAACAAAGGCGCTGGAGGAACAGCGCAGCGTATGCTTCATTCCAACAGGCAGATAAAACAGACACGGACTAAAACATGGAATTAAAGCGACAACTTTCTACAGGAAGTGGCATAGTTTCTGCTGTACAGGACAAAGGCAGACTTTAAATGTTTTATTCCCTCTCCGGCGAGTCCATCAGGCCCCTTGGGTGTTTTTTTCGCTGGCTCAGCACGTTTCTCTAATGGTGGGTCTGAAGCAGTTATGCAGTGGGAAGGCAGGAAATGAAACCACGAGGAGATGAGGCCCAACCAGGCTCACCTCTGCACTTGGAGTCTGAGCTCCGTCCTGAGTGATGAAAGAAAGCTGCGTATTGGCAGCGTATGGGTAAATAAGCCAACAGGGACTCATTTGGAGCAGTGTGTGTGTGTGTTAACCTGCAGTGGATGTGAGGCAAACACATTTCAAAATAACATTAAAAGGTAAATGCCGACACCTTCAACAACCAAATCATCTGGATCCTTTAACTCATGCCTATTGTAAAGTAATGAGCATATAAAAAAACCAACCCGTTCATGTTATAAATTCTATTGATCAGCTGACCAACCAAGTCATTCGTTTCAGAGCCTGATGTAAGGAGGCATCAGGTGACCTACATGTTGACAGCTCTGTAAGTAATCCTGCTCTGCTGAATGCATTCATCAAGTCACCTAACAACTGCTGTGCAGAGACCAGGCTCACTCCCAAAGCACCGCGGTGACAAAACGAGGCTTACAGGGAGCTGCACATACGATTTACAAGCATGTTTGAAAGTGAAATGACCAGCAAATCCCCCAGTTTTGCATGTTAACCAGTGTGACGCACAAGCTGCAGAGCTTGTGAACACTTTAGTCTTTTTTTTTCTTTAACTCATTTGTCAACTAATTAAAGGTGAAAGAAAATGTTGAGTCTTTCTGAGTTTATTCAAAATGAAAAATACTCTAAGCCCACTTTTAATAGTTAACTAATACATCAGTATGTTTTCAGTCCAACAAGAAGCCTTGGCTCTTGTCTGGGTTGACCGGTATTTGTGCTGTGGAATAGGAGCAAACAAAGCAACAGCTGGAAATGATTTTCAGTAGAGGATTCATACACATTTGGTCTGCCAGTGTGTATTTATAACAGAAGAGTTTATGAATAAATCAAGAATACTACCCATGCTCATTATAATGACAGGTACAGCCACGCAGAGCAAACGTAGAGCCAGTAAACTCTGTTTTAATCCAGTTTGTCTACCTTTGTCAGAAATGATACACCCAATAATAAATGGCGTACATCTTCACAACTACAAGGGCTGCAAGTATAATCTTGGTCTCAAAAGCAAGCCGAGACGTGTGAGATTACTGCGAAGCTGTCAGAAAACCGCATCACGTTCAGACAAAACTAGAAGATAGTAGCCCAGCTCATCCAGGAATTAGCAAAGTCATGTCTGATGTGGAAAAGCAAAAGCTACAAAACAAACCAGATAAGTTTAAAGATGTTTTAATAGAGGTGTTACACAAGTAAATATCTAAGGAACCTATTGGTTAATGATAATGCCACCATCTCTATGTATGGTAAGAGTCAGGAGAGTTGAGGGGCGGCCTCCATATTCAACTTAGAAACGCCACAAAGATCCAGAAAGAAGTGGAAAAATGACTTTCATTAGATTATTTCAAATGACGAGAAACATCTTTGTAATCAGCAGAGGTTCTGCTTCACATGACACCTTGTTTTGTGATTTGCTTGAGGTGGAGAAATGAGCAGAAGCTCTGCGTTTTCCTTTACATTCCCATAAAACTGCTTGTGGCCTGAACTAAGTTCCATCTGGAATGGTGGAGTCTTTTAGTTAAGTTTCTCCTTGTGATTTTGATGTGTTACATGTCAGGACTGGTGCTTCCTAGTGGGTGTAAAGATCATGAACACCCCTCGTAATGATGGAGAGGTTGGTAGTGTTTAAACAACAAGGCCGCTCTACGGTGAAGAGGAATGAAGAGCGACAACCAATATCAGACACTGGCACAACAGTCATCTCTTTCTGAACGCCGGCCATTGTCAGGTCTGGTCTTTTTGTAGAAGATGTGGAACTTTAGCATTGAGAGAGGGTGTTGAGAGCAGTCTTTACCTTCTCTATCTGGTCAGCCTCCAGGAGATCACTGGGCTCTTTGAGGTTGGGTTTGAACGTTTCAGGCTCCAGCTCAGCTTTGATGGATGTGCCATGCTTGGAGTTCACCTCCTCTTTGGTGGTAATCTACAGGTGCAAATAACAGTTAGTGATGCATGTGCACAGACAACTAGAGAGCTCCCAGATAGCACTGATACTTAACGGGTTCAGCTACTCTCATCTATCTATCCCTCTGTTGGAATTATATCAGGCAATCTATGGATCAAACTACACCTTTAACAAGTAATTCAAGGTCGATGGTGAACTTTTAAGGGTTCCGGTGAACTGCTGCTATGGGTCCAGTCAGAGGAAGCATTTAGGGAAAACAACTTTAAGTTACAGCTCAAATGTGGGAATAAAAAAAATCAAATTAGAAAGTTTTCTCCCCTTTTTTTTTTGTTTTAAGCATAGACATTGTCCTGCCAAATGATATCCTTAACACAGAAACGATCCAAGAATTAGATGAGGATTACTGAGTATTTTCTCAAACATCAGATGACCGGGGCTGCTTTGACAGAACTCTGAGAGCAGGCAGAGATGCCGTCTGGGAGATGAGAATATAAAGTGAAAAGGAAATCAACCTAATGAATAATTTGTATTCTTCCCAAACAGTCTGTTGGGACTCTTTGGGTTATTTATCTTTGATGATAACAGAGGCTGATGGTTGGGCACATTGCCACCGGTGAAGCTCTCATGTTTCAGTTCGCATTCAAACAGCGCCTACCTGCATTGTCCTCAGAAACCATCATTCATCCTGTAAGGGGAGTCTTACTTCCACCCTCTTACCAACAAACCAAGTCTTTCTCCGTTAATCCTCTCATCGTCACTGGGTCAGCCCTCACACAGGTCACATTCTTAGCATCAGAGGCTGTTTTATTTTAAAGGAAAATAGGGGATTTCTTAGTAAAAAACACATCTCTTTGCCTTAACCACTACAGATTTGTCATAACAACTAGAACTTTATAACCAGAAGAATCTTGAGGGCTGCATGATAAAAATGTAAAACAAGTCTAAGAAAGACAGCCTGACACACTGAGATAAGGCAGCTGTCACGTGAAAACCTGATCGTGCCAAACAAGCCAACTTGTCTGTAGTGAAGTGATAACACATTTTTAAGCCAAATACCAGGGTCTATCTTAGAAATTTGAATAGATTAAGGATAAATGTACTAAAACCATGATGCTTATTTACAGGGATGGGGAAATGTACTTCTAAAGGTTAGTATGCAACATTGGCAGCAACAAAAGCCTGCGGTATGAAGCGGTATGTTGGTGTGGACAGCAGAGGGAGGGGTAAACGTGGCTGGTCAGGGCACCTGGAGTCGTTTGCAGAGCGAACGCAGATCTTCACTGTTTAGTGCATCAATCCGACGGTGGTACTCCGTCAGAGACACTACCTGGTAGTACAAACACAGGAACAGGTGGACAATAAAACTGGGCCAGTTCTATAGCCAGCCATGGGGATTCCAGCATTTCTTCTTATAAAAAGGTGGATGTTAGTAGCTGGAAAAGGCAAAGTGCAAAAACAGGCAAAAAGCCACTTTAGTTTGGATGAAAGAAGGTGTTACTAAGTCATTTTGCATGTTTGTGTAATGATTTAAAAAAAAAAAAAAATCACTGCTATAAGACGCTGCAGCAGACAGGAAAGCACGATTGTACAAAGGAAGCTTGTTGACAAAAATCTGCTGAGATTTAACTGATGCAACACAACTTGCCGTGGCTCTGTGTCACAAGGAACCAGACAAACACAATGACCCACTAAGCATGGCTTCCAAATAAAGCTGTACCCCAAGCCGATGCATACTCGACAGAGAATCGCTGCTTGTGTTATGCCACCTAGCAAATATTGTGTAACACTCCTGGGAGGGAAATGCATGTTTCTCATGTGATGAAACCATAAGATGAGTGGCTTTGTAAAGTAAACATTGTTTCCACCACTTTTTCTTCCTGATACACCACAGATCACTTTCCAGTCACCTTGTTACTTACTGGTGTAACTTTTCTAGTAACAAGCCGACTCTTTGCAGGTTTCAATAATGCAGCGCAAGGGTAAACTACAGCCCTCATGAAAATTACATCCCTCACCTTCTGATGAAGGCACTTTGCTGCATTTGACACTGGAAACTGGTTAGCTGGTAGCATGCAAGCGCCTACAAGATACTGAGGAACAGAACAATGAAAATGTTGACCTGGGATGATGAATGTCAACATTTGGATGTGACCATCGAGTTAAATCTTGTCTTTTTAAGACAGGTCAACATTATTTATATTATTTATTCTATTTATATTCTTCACTTCCCCATGTATTCTGTTGACAGGTCTAAAAAGGGGTAGGATGAAGTATAACTTGTTTGCTCCAACGCTAAACCTAACACTCATCCTGTTTTCCGAACCCAGTGATTTCCACAGAGCATATATATACACATATATACATATATATACCCATACCTACACATATATACGCATACATACCCATATGCATACCTACAAACATTCATATTATACACACATATAGACTCATACATATACCTACACATACACATACATACATAATGATACCTAGCTGTACCCTTATACATATTTACATTTCTAGGAATACACACCTCTACACATTCTCACACCCATGCATATACAGACATACACCCATGTATACCCCCACATAACCACCAACACTTACATGGACAGTCCTGTTTCTCCCATTTGTACCTCCTCTGAACTAATTTCAAACTCTCATCCACATTCTTGCTGCAAAGCATCTGTCTAAATATTTAAGATCATAATTTCAAATGAGCTCGAGAAAAAAAGACATAATAATAGTACAATAATAGTAATAACTAAAACATGTATGCCTTAAATAAAGTGGTATTTTACTACAGCACAAAGGCTGCTTCTTAAACAGGTACAACTTTTAGAGAAAAAAACACGATCATATCTTATTAAAGAGTAGGATTAATGTCCTGACTGACAAATAGTGGTTAAATAGGAGCAATCCTGTCACCATTCATTGAACTAACCGGGGTTAAGAGCTAGCAGGCTAATTAGCTCCGCTAGCATTTTAGCTTTACATGCTAAAAACATCAACATACAGAAATATTCGTCGCCAAAGGCAGAAGATATAAAGAAAACATTAACAACATACACAAGTGTACTTCTCCTGGTCCTTCCCCCTTCTAGAAAACATGTCCTACTAACTGGGCGAGGTTGAAGCTAAAAAGTCACATTACAGATCCGTGAAGTTGTCCCCGAGTCTCCCTGAGACGGGCACCGGGAGTTTGCTGTGAAGCCTGAGAGACTGCGGGCTAAAATAGAAACATGTTTTTCTGAAAGGGTTGCTACGCTGTATGGTTTGATTGACACGACTAATGGCCAATAGGAACGTGGGGAGGGAAGGAAACTGGCCTCCTATTGGTTGAAGAATGATCGCTGCTCGGAACTCATGACCGACTGAATTTAAAGAGACAGTAATACCAAAATCCCAGCGAAACCAAAAATCCCAGCTGAAAAGCAAGTTCTCAAACTATAAAATTGATGCCATAAAGTCAGCACCTGATTTTAAACTTTCTTAAAGAAATTTAATAATTCTTAATTAAGTTTTTTTTTTAACGTCTAATTACAAAGGTATAGTTAAAACTTAATCACTAGGGCTTGTTTATTTAGATGTAGTGGATCATGTAACTTTTGTTTGTTTGCCTTTTTTCAAATAATAAATGTATAGTTATTCATATATATTAAGTAAACTTAATCATTAGGGCTTGTTTATTGAGATGTAGTGGATTATGTACCTTTTGTTTGCCTAAAGGTTCACAGATAAACAAATCAGTCCACTTTGTTTCCTACATCAAGTTTAATAATAAAAGTACAGGTAAAACCTAACCATTAGGGCTTGTTTATTCAGATTTAGTGGATTGTGTACCTTTTGTTTGCCAAAAAGTTCACATAGAAGCTAATCAGTCCCCTTTTTCCATAAATCATCTATTTACATTAAATTTAAATGCAACCCCTCCATCGTATCAACTTTTTTCCTACGACTGCTTCATTTTCATTACCCACTGGCTTCTGAACAGCTATCCACTGAGTGCAAACTCTGCTTATCTTCACCAAAAGTACAGAAATCTGAATGTGCAGGCTATCCTTTGCTCTGCTTCCTGGCTTGACTTCCACATTCTGTAAATCTACAACAAAGAGACAGAGTTTTTTTTGTGACAGATAAGGAAGAAGCACTGTCACATTTCCTCTGGGGGGGGGGGGGGGGGGGGGGGGGGGGGTATTTCATAATCAAACAAGCACGAGCAACTCATTATGGCTGGTCATTTGTCATTCAGAGGATGAAGCTGACAAATACTGACCAACACTAGTTGACACGCACACGACGTATGATGAAACTACGATACAGTGATCAAGAAGAATTAACATTTACACAAACATGCAAAACACTTTGGTTGGAAGTTCAGAGTAGCACATTTCCAAGCAAAGCAAAGTGTGACACATCATAGCTTACAGTGAAAAAAAGATTTACTAATAAACCAAGAAATATGCAGTGATACACAAAAGGTGCAAAATACTGAAGCAGAAAACAAAACTGAGGCTTGACGACTACACCATTCAAATCTGGACATCAACACTATGCACTGTAAAACACAAGCAAATCAATTATTCAACATTTAATTTAGCATAATAATAAGTCTAACAATTACAGCACGTAAGCTTGTGCTTTCACAGGTTATGGATTAAACAGCAGTGGAGAGTGGTTTTTAATCCATATCTGTGAGGCTGTGAACAACACAAAAGATGCACCTTGAAGTGAGGAACATTTCTGCATAGACCTTACCTCCCATTCCTTGACATTGAGGTCAGTAATGGGCTCATCGTCAGCTGACTCAGATACCTCATTCTTCTTGACAACCCTGAACCCAGGCTCTTGTCCCATACCCCTGACCCCCTCTCCGTACATGTCTGGGCTCCACTGCATGAAGAACACATACAGGTGCTCTGATCTAGGGAGGAAAAGCAACACACACATGAGATAACTTCAAAATATATGCATTTAAGTAAGAATTAAGGTGGAAATTTTTTTATTTTTTTTTAGGGGATGGGGGTTACTTTAAAGTATGCCACAAAACAAAGGCAATGTAAAAAATAAATGTTTCAAAGCCTCGGCTGAGCAAACAAAACCTGCAATCTGTTAAGTAATCCCAAGACATTTCTTCAACTTAAACAATAACTCAGTCCAATACGGACGATTATAATCAATCACTGTTCAAAATCAAGAACAATTCAAGTCCTATCTCCGTTTAATCAGTAATGTTACAAAAAAGGAAGCCAACTCACGTCAAACACGCAAACAGCTCCAGATTATTATACAACGCTGCCGGCTAACGATAGAGAAAACAACGCGCATCGTGCGACGCTAAAGTTGGCAGATGTGAAAGAGCTTTTGGCTTTCAGGCTGCTGGGTTGCACTCAATGTCATCGCTGCGCGCCACCTATTCAGTCGCCTTTTTACCTCCCTCACTGTAATGTCAGGAAACTTAAACACACATCTCATGGATCATTTCCCATTTAGGTCAAGCTACAGGGAGACTGGCAGCATCTGAATAAACAAGGCTGTAAGAAGTGTGTTGTCAGTCAAAGATTTATAAATCACTTCTCCCACACCCCTCAGCCTTTTTGCAGCACAAAGATGGGAGACAATTAATGAGCTGGAACATGTTTAAGTCCTGCATTTCAGCGCAGGCTTTGAATCTGACATATCCTTGGGTTATTATCTCCATTAGCAACACACATCACAGCAAACTTGCTGCCATCAGGTGGGAAAGATTGTAGCTTAGCAACCTGCGAACAAACACAAACAGCTCGAAAAGATTTCTGAAGTCCACACTGAATGATGAGAGGATTATTTCAACATTATGACTCCTGAGACATTCAGACATCCATGTCCTGCTAAGGAGAATACATTTGTTATGTGAAAAACACAGAACATACGCTTTCAATGTTAAACTTCCAGAAAATAAGAAAACCAAAAACCCTTAAGTCTTAAATGTAGCCATTTATGACACATTGCAGCATGTTATTACTTATTTAACATTAACTACGTCAGAATGTGGAAGCAGCAGTGTGTAAAAACAAAGTGCACTCCTGCTGCCTCCTCTGGAACTAAGCAGCTTCCAGCTTCTGGCAGATAATCAAACAGCATCTCGGCACCATCGCCACACGCCAAGTGTCAAGCTCAGTGATGGAGGAGGGATGACGTGGCGCCATTGACCACCAGTATACCAGAATATTCGGCAGTAAAATGTGAGGACTTCAGTTTGTCTGACAGGACAATAATCCACAGCACACCTGCACAGATCCTGCACTGGAGTTGAGCAAGACTGAAATAATGACTGCAAACCCCAGCGAACTGTTGAAACAACATAAACAAAAGAGAGATTCCTCCACTGTAAGACAGGTACTCTTGTGTTAACAGCATCTGAACAAACACAACAGCCTATAAACGCATCACAAACATGACTTCCAGCTGCTGTCAAAGATAATTGACACAAACCTAACGTGGTAAAGCATAAGGCTGCAATGATTAACGCTGGATAAATAAACATGCTGTTTACATTGGGTTGTCACTGCTACCTCCCTTCATCTGAATAGTTGAACAGCCAATCAGAGTGAGATGTTAATGAAGTCTGACACTCGCTGATGCTGCTGATGTGCCCCAACATGAACTGAAACAGTTGTTGTGCAGCTGTCTGCTCATTTTGACAAAGACACCCGAAGTAACCAAACTGGGCAACAAACCACTATTCTGTATCAAATTATCTCTAAATCTGGTTCAAATCAAAGACTTTTTGAATTCAAGTGTCTTATCAAATTATCTTAGTGCAATTGAGATTCATTCCCCACATCAGCAGATTATAAGGACTCATGAGGAAGAACATTTTTCCTTGTAATGAGTCTCCATTGAGTGTGAAGAGCTCTAAATGTAATTACTGGCAGTGCTGACTTGGCAGCTGAACAGCCACGCCGAGTGACCCTACTTGGGTCGTGACTGCATGTGCACGGCTGCTTCGACGGATGCAGATATTTCTTTGTGTTTGTAGCTTTAGTCCGCATGCAAAAACAGGAG
The DNA here is from genome assembly GCF_933228915.1 of Telmatherina bonti. Lineage (NCBI taxonomy): Eukaryota > Metazoa > Chordata > Actinopteri > Atheriniformes > Telmatherinidae > Telmatherina > Telmatherina bonti. The sequence continues at coordinate 33,849,915 of NC_136623.1, read as the reverse complement.
TGAAACCCTTTGGTTTGGTCCTGAAACTGTTCCAACTGTGTGTTTATGTAATGTAAACAGTGCCGTGGAAAATGCCACACTCTTGTGTGCAGTCTCAAAGTCATAAACGAACCACGGCTTCTAAGTTTACATGACATGCATTCTGAGGACAGATATATTAGTTTTAGATGCAACGCAAACATTCTACCGCTTTAACCAATCCCCTGTTGTGTGTGTGCTTAGAAATAAAGAGTGAGTTTGTCTCCCTGCAGAGTGAATGAATAATAAATCATCTTGCTGTCTCGCAGAGGCAGCACAGAGCAATGGGCAGAAGCCACACTGGGAGCTGGACCTGACAGAGAGTGGGTGTTTGATTGGTCTCAAGTATTAAAGAGATTGAAGGTGAGGGGCCTTAACTATTGTGGTTTCCCAGGAATATATTACAAGCTTACTTTACGCAGTTCCTATGTTAAACAGCCCCCCATTATATCAGGAACAGCACAGGTTCTATTATTTTGAAGCCCATTATCCAAGTTAACACCATGCCTTATTTGCATTTGTATTCAAATGCATTCAGTGGGAGGTATGGCGGAGCTACTGACCTCTCTTGTGGCACGGCAAACCAGTACTCGTGCTTCTTGCCTAGCTGAGCATACTGCTGCATGGAGGCGCTGGCATTGGAAACAAAAGTCTTCTTCATCGGCTTGCCCACTCGCAGACACAGGAACTTGTGCGAGCGGTGCTTCCTCCTCTCAGCAGACACTGAACCTGGAAAAGAAATGGTCACAGATGCATAAAAGTCAGAGTCTGTATGGCCAAAAAGTTCTGACTGCTGTTTAGGATGTATAAAGAGTATGAAGCTGCAGGAGCCAATTAGCTGCAATGAAATAACTGTCCTGGTTGCAAAATGATTATGAAGCTACAGCAGCTAAGTAGTTTATTCATTCATTTTTCCATACCGTCTACTTTTCTATCCACAAACAACCATTCACGCTCACATTTAGGTGAGCTGAGGTTAAACCAGGGACCACTGTGCAGCTTCTACTTAGCTGAGCTCCTTGGTTGTACAGCTACAGCTGCAGCTGCCATTTAGCTTAACATGAACTAAGACTGCTTAGGAGTTTATTCAAATCTTAATATTGTTCCAATGCAAAATATAACTTTAAAATTAGACAGCTTTAGGAATGGGGGAAGGAAACGTAGTTAAATATAGACAGAGATAGACTAAGGCATGCTAACCAGACGCTAGCTTGTGCTCTTAGGTTCTTTTGGGATGCAAATAATTTCCTCAAAACCATGAAATTAAAAAGGCTATGGTAAGGTATTGAAAGGAATACTACTACTACTAATAATAATAATGATGATAATAATAATATCCCATTAATCATTAATGTTTTACTGACTTGTCTCCCACCCTACATTGTTTACAACAGCCACCATTAGTCATTGTATGGCAGTAACACATAGGGGGACGTTACATAAGCAAAGAACTGCACATTAATTGGTAGTGGCACTGATTTTCCTGCCTGTGAAACATCAGTGGCCTATTATAATGTCACAACTCCAGGAGGCTGAATGAGATAAGTATGCCCTTGACATTACTCTGGTACTTGCTTCAGCATGGATACCATAGCATGCAACTGGTAAACAACAGGACCGGCCTTGCAAAGACAATACAGCTTTGTGAGATCCGTTTAAAGTCCAGATATTAAATGTTAAAAAAATAAAATTAAATAAAATTAAAAAAAAAAAAGCTTGTTTCTGAAGTTGAGTGAAGTCGTGCAAAGATACACAGAATAATGCAAAGCCCTGCAGAGATGCATGGAGGTTAAACCTGCTTCTGCAGCCATTTCTGGGTTCCTTTGGTTTGTCTTAAGTAGAAAAATCTTTCCATATTCACACCTCTGTGTTCAGCTACAGTTGCTTATTACAGTAGAGCAAAAGAAAGTGAATATGACAGACAGAGGCCACAATCAGCTTTACAGTTTCACAAACATGGGTTGTCTTAATTTAGATCTGGAGACAGTAAGCACTGACACGTTCATGAATTTAACCGTTGTAGGCCAGGGGTGTCAAACTCCAGTCCTTGATACCCGATATCTAGCAGCTCTTTGGTGTTTCCTTCTACCAACACACCCGACTCAAATCAAATGGATCCAGCAGCTTCTTGTCAACCTGTTAATTCATTTCAGCCAGGTGTGTTGGAGCATGGAAACAACAAAAACCTGCAGGATACCGGTCCTCGAGGACTGGAGTTTGACTCCTGCGGTGCAGCCTGTTCCTGTTTGTGTCTGACATGCAAAAGTCTTGGTGAAAGCTGAATATGGACTCAGTCATGGAAGGTTACTGAAGGAAAATATACTTTGTAATACAGTTTTTTTTTTCTCATTGAATGTAAAAATGCTCACATTCATAACATTACTAAAAAATGTGAAACTATGTAACAGCTGCACTTCAGTTGTAAGTTGATGTTTTTATGTTTGACAAAGAAGTGTTGGGAGGCTCGAATGGTGGCCTTTCTGTGTGGAGTTTGCATGTTCTCCCCGTGTATGCGTGGGTTCTCTCCGGGTTCTCCGGCTTCCTCCCACCGTCCAAAGTAGAGCTGCAACTATCAAGTACTTGAAAAAATACGGGGACTGTGTATTATTTTTACGAGTGATCGAGTACTCTAACAATTATGTTTTTTTATTACAATTTGTAAAACAAATACTAGAAACTCAACCAAAGTAAATCTATATATTTATATTTGAGAAGCTGTTGCATGTGTTGCAACTTTTTCAGTCTTTTCCTCCCCTGTTCTTCATTCTCTGCCATTAGAGACGAAAGTAACGAGAATCTTCAGACAGAAAGCAAACCGCTCGCCGCTGCTGATTGAAGTGTCCGTCATCAGTCCGGGTGAAACAGTCATACTGTACAGACACACCGTAGGCGACAGATTCTGTTTTTATATATTTTAAGAATGTTTAAATATTGTTTATTGTTTATGTATATTGAAACAGTGATGTAGTCCCTCCGAACAGCGCAGTGGTCTGAGAATGCCGCCATGATGCATAAATCAAAATATATCACCAGTTGATATTAAACGGAACCTCGAGGCAGATAATTTGCCTCGATCAATTTTTGTACTCGAGTTACCAGAGTAATCATTGCAGCCGTAGTCCAAAGACATGCATGTTAGGCTAATTGGTTACACTAACTTGCCCAGAGGAGTGAGTGTGAATGGTTGTTTGTGTTAGCCCTGCGATGGACTGGCGACCTGTCCGGGGAGCACCCAGCCTCTTGGCCGAAGGTTGCTGGGATAGGCGCCAGCTCCCACGTGACACTTAATCGGACTGAGCCGTTTCAGAAAATGAATGAATAAAGAAATGTTAATACTGCTACAATTTAACCCTAAACTTGGAAATGGACATAAAATGTGTTTTTCCAGGAGCTCAGTATTTGTATGAAAGCACCTGAAAGCCGAACCAGAGAAAGATGTGAAACATAAATAAAAGTACTCTGAATGTCGTTATTTTGATGTTGGGTGTATTTGCCCGCCGCGTGTCCCCTTTGGTGGCCAGGTGTGTCTGTGACATTGTGGTGCTTGATCGGCTTCTGCTTATCGCACCGAGGAGCGGCCCAGATCACCAAAGCCGGAGAACTGCATAAACCCCACAAAGCTTCGCAAAGCTGATAGCAACAGAGAGGGGACCATTTCTCTTCGTCTTTATTTTCCAATTACCAGCACCAAGGCAGAGTGGGAAAAGAAAGGTTATCAGGAAGCTACATGAGGAACGTGATTGTGGAGCAGCCGGAGAGGAGGAAAATTCACTTTGATTGTCTTCAGAGGAGCGTGGCTGCCGAGGTGCAGCTAAAAGGCAACGCAAGGCCAGGTTGTTCCTCTGAAACTTCCTTTACCTGCACCTCAAGGTAAAAATGACACATTTTCTGATTGTGTGTTTTACCTTCTGCAGAGTTCTGTGTGCCGTCCTTTTCCTTCTGCTCGCCGTCCTTCTCCTCCTCCTTGCCTTGTTGCATAGTGTCCGTTTCGGAGACGTCTGTCCCCTGGTTGCCGTCCCCCTGTGGACTGGCTGTGGCTGAGCTTTGGGACCCTGGACGAGAAGTGCTGCTCCTGGGACCCTGGGCCTGGCTAGTGCTGCTGCTGCTGGTGGTGGTAGTGTGTGTGCTTGGTGGCTTCTCTACACTGTGCTGCTTGGATCCCATGGGCGACTGGCTATCATTTACTGTGGCAGTGTCTGGTGGATTGTCCTCTGCTTTTGCAGCGGTGAGCTCCTCTGGCTGGCTAACTGAGCAGCTGCGGGCACTGCCCGGGGGTTGTGAATCGGCAGCCTCAACCTGGGTGATGGTTTGCACAGACTCTGTGGAAGCGCCAGAGGACTTGTCCGGGCGGAGGTCCTCGTTGGACGCTTGCTCCTCCTCCCGAATGGGAGATAGGTCAGTTTCGGTAAAGACGTCCTCTGAGAAAGAGCCCTCAGTGCTTCGTGGGGCCGTGCTGCCGCTGTCATTAGCTCCTGGTTCCCTCAGGCGGTGCTCTGGGTCTTTCTGCTGGGAGGGATGCCTCTCAGCTGGGAGAGGCTCCAAGTCACTGGGAAGATAAACGTGGAACAAAAATAAATAAATAACTTGACATTTCTCCACATTTTCAACATGCACACGGATTTCAGAAAACATAGGATGCAGAGTTTCTGGAACTTGAAAATATAACTAAAAAAATATACTTTCTATCACCAGTATAAATCTACCTTCCATTCTGCAAATTTACCATTTGATCAAACAAAATTAAAAAAAAACAAAACAATCTTTCTGAGCAGCTGAGGCTCTTCTGAAGGATAAACCAGAATTTGCTGCCTCATCCTGCAACATAACCAGCATGCTTTCAGACCCCACGTCGCCTTGTTGAAAACATCTCAGAGTAGATTCAGCTGTACGGTGACAACCACAGACTCCATAACCAGACTTCACTCCAGCATAAGATCTGCTTTACAGAGGAATTGTACAAATAACATTATGAAATAACAAAGGGACAGAGAGAGCTGTCCAAAACTTGATGCTCCACATGAACTACACAAAAGCATGATTGCTTGTGACACAATCAGGCCGATGTTCAGTGGATGCACAATGCCTCTTGGGAGTGCCACTTATTTTGTAAATAGGAAACAGCACGGCAGACGGGGAACAAACAGCGACCAGACAGACCTCCTGAAGAAACAAAATCCAAGTGTAAATGGGATGTGAAATTTTTCTGATTTGGACCTTTAGCCATGAGCTGAAACGGCACAACCGACATGTGATCACAAGTTTAGCAACTAAATCTGAGGGAAGGATTGTGAGAAAGATATTTGTGCACCTTTATTTTGCAGCGAACAGCTGTTTCATTTAGAATAATCCCCTTATTTGTATTATTTTGGCATAAAATCTAACATAAAACATAGCTACAGTTTTGTTTTTACAGTTACTCAGTCATCATTTCTTTAATATCCCAAATACTAATCAGTTTTTCATTTCATCGTGCATCATCTGATTTGTATCTGCAAAAAACCAGCACATGTCCCATGAACACATTCTGCAGGCACTTGTTGCTCAGCTGTGTGTTCACACACACACACACACACACACACACACACACACACACACACACACACACACACACACACACACACACACACACACACACACACACACACACACACACACACACACACACACACACACACAGAGAGGTCAGCAGAGAGTGAGACATGCAGACAGCAGGCCAAAGCTGAGAAAACAGCTGTGCCCGGCACAGAGATCTGCCATTTGCCAGGTTAATAACCGCTCCGTTGGTAATACTCAACTAGTTTAAATGCAGCTCTGCTCGAAAGGAAAAAGGAAAACAGTGCAGAATTCTCAATCCTACATCACATTTGTTGCCTTGCATAAAACAAATCTGGCAACATCACACTAATAAACGAATGAAGGATAAATAAGAAACAAATGAATGTTAGTAGGAAAACCTGCATGAGGAGGAAAGTCGATAATCCTCTGTGGTGTCTGCATTCTTCTGCACAACCAAGTGAGCAATCACAACTTAGGAGGGCAAGGAAACACTTCATTAGCCCTGCTGTAATTGCCATTTCCTTCCTTTTCTTGCGATTTGGGGAGGAATTAAACCGCATTGCTTGTTGATGCAATCTGATCATTGGTGCACCAGTGAGTGACAGTGATTACAGTGAGGCAGCTGCATTTCTGTGAAGGTGAAAGTGGGAGAAATACATTCTGCATATTTAAAAGGCTTTGTGGAGCAAACAACCAGAATTACAGCTGACTCTCTGTTTTTAATATGATTTTTTTTTTTGTGATATGCACCACTAAAGCGCAGCTTTCACATACAATAAATGCATGTTTTTGCTTACTCCGGCACAGTTTCTCTGATCTTGGGGTCAGTGATCTCCTTGCAGATGGCGGCAGACTGCACCTCTTCCAGAGGACACATGATGCCATATTCCTCACAGCCATGGGCCTGAACCAGTGGGTCCATGCGGTGAGGGTCAAACATGATGTTGTTGGGTGTCACCAGCAACACTCCACTAACTGCACCCTGTAAGAGAAAATAATAGGAGACAGTGTGGCATTATTATATGCATAACACGGAAACGCTTGGCAAGTTAGCACCACACAACAGGATTCCCTAAATTTCCAGGATTCTCAGTCATTTTTAATGTTCTTTTTAGCATGCATGCATAAATAATAACGGTGGTAAAAATCTAATTTAAAAATGGAAAATTTGGACTATTTGCTTCACAATTTTAAAATGGATTTTTTTGTTAAAAAAAAAAAAAGATTTGTTAAACTAAATTAAATAAATCCACTATAAAATTAGTCATTTTATTGTTTTTATTGATCTTTTAACTTGTCTTCTTGGGCATTATAGCAGCAGAATGATGGTCTGACTACTGTGTTGTTTTTTCCTGATTGAAATCAAGAAAAATGACAAACAAAAAAAAGTTTTATACATTTTTTTTGTTTTTAACCTACAAAAATCAGCAATATCAAAGAATTGTGAGAATTGTAATTCAAATCGAATCGACACCCAATAAATCGGAATCGAATCGGGACAAAAGCATATCGTCACAGCCCTAATAAATAAACAACTAAAAAAGTATTGAAACCACGCATGCTTTTATCCGGCCAAATACAAAACAAAACAAAACAAACAAAAAAAAAACCTATCAACAAAAGGTAGAAAATTAATCTGAACTGCAAAACTGAACAGCATTTCTGTCCAAAGAGAAAGTAAACAGGTGCTGCCTATGCTTCAGTCACTCCAGCTTGGCAAGGTTTCTGTTAGGATGGTTTCTTTACAATATCCAAGTAAATCATCATCTTATGACTCCAAATGACTTCCATGAATGAACACACACATACTGCTCAGATGTTTTCTAAATATTAGGTTTTCAAGATTTGAATGTGGGTATTTTTGTCCTTTTAAATGTATAAATATGTGGTGCAGCAGCATGATGGAACGACTGTTCTGTGTCTGCAATGAACACAGATGCAACTTTTTAAAGACTCCATGAAATGCCAAGTAGAGCGACATGGTCAAATCATTCTGCAATCAGTAGCAGAGAATATCTGCACCGGCAAGAGGGCTGCTTGCACATGGATAATGTTGTTACTCAAACACACACTGCTGTGTGTGAATGATGTGCAAAGATATCGCAAATATCTTTGTTAGCTATAACATGGCACGAAGCAAAATAACACGTGAATATTGTGTGAAGTAAAAATGAAAAGAAAAAAACGCTTTTCCATACTCTTTAATATTTATCCAGAGTACAAGTAGTACAAAAGTCCAAAGTAAAAAGTACTTTTCCAAACTGCAAAGAATTCCTGCAACATAAAACAGGAGGCTGAATCTATTTCACAACGCTAATGTCCTAAATCAAGAAGTTATTGACTGCAGGAGCTGACCACTTCAGCGCTTTCATTTGGTACATGGGAGTGAATCAGATGTGGTTCAATACCATGGATCTGTGTATGTGTGTGTGTGTGTGTGTGTGTGTGTGTGTGTGTGTGTGTGTGAGAGAGAGAGAAAAAGCAGGGCAGGTGTCTGGACACATCCATGCACTGCCTGTATTCCACTGTAGGACAATAACCAGCACCTTTAAACCTGCTAAGACAGGGATGCCCAAAGTCAGTCCTGGAGGGCCGCTGTCCTGCAGGGTTTCCATGTATCCCTGCTCCAACACACCTGGCTTCCATTAAATGGGTTCAACAGCCAATTAAGTTCGGCACGATGAGCGATTAGCTTGAGTCTGGTGTGTTGGAACAGGGACACATGGAAACCCTGCAGGATTGTGGCCCTCAAGGACCAAAGCTGGACACTCCTGTAATAAGATAACACACAAAATCTGCAGCTGCAATATTTACAGAATACTGACTTTGATTTATTTTAATACTAATACGAGACTTAAAATGACTCTCTTTTAGCCCACAGCGTGGATTCCTCCTGGACGTTCATGCTTCAGACTCAAGTAGTCTGCAGTTGTCTTACCTTCCCATCTGTGATGTACTTGCAGTTGATCTTGAGGAACTTCTCTGTAAGGGCCTCTTCCTCCTCGGAGGTGGATGACACCACTCTGGAATGGCGCAGGGCCGAGAACACCGGGGGGTGAACGGCTTCTGGTCTGAGGGGAGCATCAGAGTCCTGCAGGAAGGATGGGTGTGGTGGTGTCAATAGGGGAAGGAAGGAAATAGGCAGCTTATGTTAGACTGTTTAGTAGATCCGTGATTGTTGTCCAAAAGTGACGCAGGACTTTGTTCCTGTTGCAGCAGTAACACAGAAGCAAACAACAAAACAGGATGAATACAGTTTTTATTTAGGATTGCTGTCTACAATGGTCTCAATTGGATTTTTTAAAAATAACAAGGCAAAAATGAGAATAATAATAATAATAAACATCACAATAACAACAGGCTCTGGCTATACTTTGTATAGCTCGGACCCTAACAAGGAAAAAAATTGAACAAATCAACAGTATTGAACACAAATGCCAAACTCCATGTTCATGTACGGTAGGGAAAGACAAGAGGATTATATCATATATGATATAAAACAGTTTCAAACAAACAAGGCTTTGCATAACTAATGAAAACTAAAAAGACATTACTTGGTTTACTTGGTAAAACATGGCAAGGCTAATTTCACTAATTTTATCAAACTAGTGTCTAGAGGTCTCTAAATACATTATCTATAAATAAACGGTAATATTCTGCACAGAGACAATCACGCTAAAAACCAGCAAAGAGTTAAAAGAATGTGCAAGTCTCAGCTTCACCAGGGTAGTTTGGTAAAACCAGTCATACCAAACCAGACCTGATGTATTGGAAAATAAATAAATAAATAAAATTAAAAAAATTAAAAAAAAAAATTTAAAAAAAAATTGGATTTTATTAGACACTAAATAAAATGTGTCTAATTTATAACATCTATAACATACCATGAGCGAAAAGTGGACAAAGGCACATTAACAGGTAGAAAGTGTTTAAATCTGGTTACTTTTGATAATACACTTTATGATTAGGGACAGCAGCATCATTTGTTTAGAGAAAAAAAAAGTTAAATGTACTAAAAAAGTCAAACATGCTAAATATCTTGAAGTGAAATAAAATATCTGAAAAGATGCATTTTTAAATGTAAATGAAAAAGTTTGACATTTAACAAACTGAGTTTTGTGGTTATTTTGCAAATGTTCACATTTGTTTCGTAAAGATCTTAAATTTTTTTTCACCTGTGTGTTTTAGTTTCGCATTGTTTAGCTGTTTTGCTTTTTTTTTTTTTTATTCTTGTCTGGCATCGATTTGTTGTTCTGCACTTATTTCTAATGTAGTTATTTTGCATAAAATTCTTTTTTCATTTCTCTAGTTCATCATAGTTGCTTTTCAGTCTTCCTGAAAGGATTTTTTAAAAATCTGTGTCTTTAAGAGGTCATTTTCCACCTGTGGACTGATGTTTTGCATCTATTTGTTGCCGTCTTGCATATTTGCAAAGTGATTTTACATTTTCTTTTTCAAATTTACACTTTGCATCTTTTTATTCAATTATATAAACAGAACTGGTGCAGAATCTAGTCTATGGTTGGCATATTTGTTTATTAATCCACTCATGGCACTTAATCACATTTTACAGTCTGCATTAACAAAAATGATGTGATGCAATAAAAAGAAGCGAGTTTTCCTGATTGTGCGTATTGATTTATTTGTAGTTTATGCCAACTAATAACTAACTGTACATGCAGCAGACGAAGAGAAAACATATGTTCCTCTATAAAAAGTAACACGAGAATTCTGATAAACGGATAAATATAATAACTTAATTCATAAAAATGCATCAGCAGGCATGTCGATTCAATATCATATGCACAAATATACTCGCAATTACTCCTGTTTTTCTACAGCCAGCTGCAAGCTGAACAGCCAGGACAGAATTTAGATGACATCCTAACTATGTTGTTTTTCTCTGCATTATGTTGACATGCACATGCTATAAAGCAATTTTGCTACTGGTGCTTCATCTACGCTATGGTAACTCTGCAATCTGCCACAGATGGTGTGTGTGTGTGCTGGGCTGGGAACAAGGTGTGGTGAGTTAGTGTACCAGTGGCTTGTTGCCAAGCAATGAAACTGACTGATGTCTGTGCACAGAGATGCCTGTTGGTCTGATTGACTGAACACTAGTCAGGATATCATAGATTTTTTTTGTAACAGCAAAAGAAGAGACGGATGTAACAGCAGTTGTAGAAACATACAAAGACAAGGAGAGAGTGAGCTGAAGGCAAAGAAAGAGCTGATTGGAGTGATGACAAAGAACAATATGGAAAAGCAGGACAGAGAGCAATGAGTGGGAGTTATCGTCGAAGGGAGGGGGGGGGTTGTCCGGGAGGGGAGGGCACCAAGAGCAGGTGGAGATGTGAGAAACAGTGAAGAGCTACAGCAGCAGTCAAGAGCTTAGACAAGAGAGCCTGGGCCCCTAACAACTGTCTGCTGTCCTCCTGACACCCACCCCCACACCTCCCCCTCTTCGTCTCCCAGCGCAGTCGACAGGCAGCCTGCGGCTACTGACCCACACCGACACAAGCAGCCCAGACACTGGCAGCTAGGGAAGGCTGAGGGGGCCGACCAATCTGTTACAGCCAAAACAAGCCGCTTTGAAAAAGGAGAATAAAAAAAACAGGCTGAAAGAATGTGAAGCAGAGGTAAAGAGGAACAAAAAAAAAAAAAGAAGAAATTTATTCTTAAAACAACCCCCCTAAGAAAAAAAAAAAAAAAAAAAAGCTGTTTCTTCTTTGGTTTGTGCAAGCGTCACCAGCTGAATTAAAGATCTGAGCTCAGCTGAGGATCGTGTGTGGGAATTAAACCAGCTCATTGTCTACTTCAGCTTAACACGCTTCACCTACACAACTGCACTTCAGCGCTCCATTTGTCGAGCGAGTCACTTCCCAGTGACTCACTCAAGCTGGCCGACCAGCTCGGAGGTTCAACATGAAGAGAGGAACAAGCTCTCTTTGCTTGCACATGTGCAGAACACACCTGATGGAAATGAGCAGCTACAAACGCCAAAACATGTCCTCCCTCATCACAGACACGGTGCTGCATTCCCCGTCATTAAATCCTGGCACGTCTCAGAAAGGGGTGTTATGTGATGGCAACAAAATAACACCCATTATACAGCCAACGGCGTCCAGATGGGAGGACTCTGAATACACTTTGTCCATCAGCTGAGAGGTGAGAGACATCACACAGCAATATAACGTTTTAAATTAGTGTGTTTTACACATTGCGGTTTCATTTGCAGCTGCTTGGATCAACTTAGACAGAAATTATCAGGGAACCTCTTGCCTTCTAAAAAACACATTCCTCTGTGATACACCACATATCTGCAGGGACCGGTCTCTGTCAACTGGTTTTGGTTCGTTGCACACCAGATTAAGTGTCCAGCGTGGTGGCCTTGGTGTGAAATTCAATCCCACAACGATTGAATTATGTTGGACCATGTTTTCACCAGAGTAGGTCGGGAGCAATGGTTCCCAATCTTTTTGGTTGTGATGTGATGTGTGTGAAGTTTTGTGTTAATTTGAAATTATACTGAAGTAGCTATAATTTACCAAAACTGGAATGGAAATGGCATTTACATTTGGTTAATTATAAAAAAAAACAAAAAAAAAACCAAACAACTTGCACTGTTGAAAAACTTGTTTATTTGCCTTTTAAAATGGTGCCACGTGGATATGGACAATGCATTTATGGGATGAGTAGCAGACTTGATTATGTGAAACAAGAAAATGTAAGTTTTTTGTGGGCTCAACCAACATACTCGACTCTTCGGTTCATCCCTGCATCGCCCTTATAAATGTGTCTCCATTTAAAAGAGAAATAAGCTAGTTTCCAAAGATAGAAGATTAATGACCAAGAAGCATCATAACGTAGAAATAATCCACCTGGAAACTTCTTTCCTTGTTTTTTGTGGTAAATTGATCTATTTTTTTAAATTACATTGGATTCAATTTTACTGCTAGCGTTAGCTCTAAAACTGCTTATGGTGAGACAAGCTAGGTGCCTTAACCAAGGAGGTTGGATTAGGTTTTAGCTGAAGATATTGTAGGAGCCATTTTTTATGAAGACTTGTATATATTGTTTGAGCACTAGGTGACAGCACTGTACATTTATGGTCACAACCTATTTAACTTTTGTGCAGGTGATAGGTGTTGCTTGTACGAAGGTGAACACGCAGTTTTTTGACCGGTCATTGTAATGCATGTTCATTGTTTTCTTCCATCATCTATGGACAATATACTGATAATCATCGCTAACGGATTGGTTTCATGATACACATGGTGGACAACAAAAGGTAAAATGAATCAGTGTTTGGAATTGACATTATTGGACAAAACTAGTCAGTAATCAAACGGGTCAATTAGAGTTCCCGCAAGCAGCACCTCAGGCCCTTTAGTGTAGGCTTAGCACCTTTACAGATATCAAAGGGTATATATGTAAATATTCTTTTACTTGTAGCTTTTTTAAATAGCTTCCCTACTGCTTTAAGCAAGTAGTTTTTTTTTTTGTTAGAGACATGTCTATAGGTATTTTAATGGCTTTTGTGTTACATTTAGCTATTTAGGTATTATTAAATCTGACATAAATACATATAATTCTCAAAGCAAAATAGTTACTTTCGGCTAGCTGATCATAACATAAGCTATCCTCTCCCTGCCAATTTCAAACAATTAAAATACTAAACCAACATGTATTTAGGCAACAAAAGTTAATTATTTTACGCTAAGGTAGTACTTACTAGCTAGCTAGAGCACTTAGCATTATTGCTGATGTTAATTACATTAGTTAGCAAGTGTGCATAATAACTTGGTAAACTTAACCCGAAAACATCCAACAAGTCAAATACACGGTTTTAAAATGACTGATTTACAGGAAAAAAATGGCTAAAAATGGGTGGTTGGTGTAAAAAATAAAGTGCGTGCCGACATGTCAATACAGCTTCAGGCACCACCCTGCCAAAAACACTCCACATAATTGAAGTGAATATTGCTTTTCTGTTTTTATCCTCTAATATATGACCATAGTTTGTCCTGTACTGGCCTCTAAGGCATCCAATATTTTCTCAGCTGGCACTACAGTGTGATGCTTCAAGGGATAATACTAAACGCACCTGCTTCTTTATTATATTCCCACACTAACCCTTGTCTAGACAAGCAGAACACAAAGGCAATATTGCAGTGAAGAATGGTTAAATAGGCTAATTTAGGTTGAAATATGGGGAAAACCCCTCTAAATATAAACTTCTAGACTTTATTTAATCATATCTGAGATAAACGAAGCATGTGTCCTTAAGAAGCCAGAATACAGCCGGTCTTGGGAGCAGATTTATATTCTGAGTGTGTGTAGCATCAAAAAGACAGAAATTAATTGGAACTACTCTGAGGCTGTGCAATCATATTTATTATGCCACTCATACATTTTAAAAATCAAATATTGAGTGGATCCCTGATGGGATAAACCATCTTCGATTTAGATTCTACAAAGACACTAAACCTTAAACCAGTGTAACAAAAACAGTAGAAGGGATTCACATTAATCACCAGTGGTGATCACGTCTATCCAAAATTAAATGAGAAATGATAGAAACCATGTAGAAGTAATACTTCTGGTCGGGATATATACATCAATTCTATGAAGTATGATTATATACTTAAACTGTATGAAAGGAAGGATAAATCAAACTGACTATGTAGGTATCAAAACACTGGAAAATATCTCAAATTTGATGTACACTCACTGATCACTTGATTAGGCACACCATTTCCACCGCTTGTTAACATATCTAATCAAGACCACTAGCTCAAGTATTAACTAAACATCAGAACAAGCCTGAAGGAGGATTTAAGTAACCGAGGAATGGTTGTTGGTCTGAGTGTTTCAGAAACTGCTGATCTGCTGGGATTTTCACAACCACAACTTACAGAGAATGATCTGAAAAAGGAAAAATAGAAGACCACACCGGGTTCCCTCCTGTCAGTAAGAACAGGAAACTGAGGCTACAATTCACACAGACTCACCAGAACTGGTGATGAGTCTCCATTTCAGCTCCACGTTCACATGGTAGGATCAGAATTTGGTGGAAACATCATGAAAGAAGTTGCCTGTAATCAACGCTTCAGGCTGGTGGTGTAATGGTGAAGGTGATATTTTCTTGTCCCACTTTGGTCCACTTTGTACCAACATGATTTAACCAGCACAGTCCACCTGAGTCCTGCTGCTGACCATGTCCATCCCTTTCTGAGCACAGTGTAGCACGTTCTGATGGAAACTTCCAGCAGGATGATGCACCATGAAGCTCACATCATCTCCACCATGACGATGAGTTCACTGTCCTCCAACGGCCTCCACAGTCACCAGATCTCAGTCCAGCAGAGCAGCTTTGGGATGTGGTGGAACGGGAGATTCTCATCATGATGTGAAGCAACTGTGTGATGCTTCATGTTAACATGGAGCAAAATCTCTGAGGAATTTTTCCACCTTGTTGAATTGAATCTATGACACCAAGAATTAAAGCAGTTCTGAAGGAAAAAGAAGGTTGAACATGATAATAGCCAGGATTTTAGAGAAAACAACTAGTGAGTTTCTAAACACTGAATGAAAGCGTAGACTAGCACAATCTTGCCATTAATATATTAAAATCTACACTGGATACAGTTTCATTAAGACAACATAAAGACAAAGAGGATTTGCACTCTATAAATAACTTGTCATTTTAACCTTAATTTATAACAAAAGTTTGAAGTCTCCTCATTAAAAACAACTGTAGTTCACTGGGCTGGGTAACCAACCCTGCCTGTATTTTCTTCCTCCCTGTCACTGACAGCAACACTGAGATAGGAAATGGATGTAACAGAGTCAAATGACAACTGTGGTGGGGCTACAGTCGATAAGTCAATACCCTTTTCGCCTCACACCAATATTTTTCCGTCATCCACAGCTTAAAGCATGAAAGAAAATTTAGAAGAGCCTTTGTAACGGCTTCAATGCAACTACTGAGAAGAGCAACATCTGGCAGATAAACTGTTTTCAAAGTGTGAGATTGCAGTTCTGATCACAGAGATTTCACAGAGCATGTCTGCAGGTGCCACCCAGCTTTGACCTTGACAGTGACACATGTAAACAAAACCCAACCCACAGCTCCACCTGGTGGCCATGAAAGTATTTACAAGACAGGGATGAATCCAGAAATCATCAGGAACAATCTGTACTGTTGTTTACATCACCTCACATTCCTGACAGGCGGCATTCCCGATGAGCTTCAACACGGAATCTGCTGTGTCTCAGACATGGAAATCACTTTTTTCCCCCATTTTAAATAAAAAGATCATGGCGTCAAAAGTACAGGTAAACCTAAACCTGCTCTTCTTCATCTAAAACTAATTTTAGATCACACCCTGGAAGGAGAGGAAGGAGGCAGAAAAAAAGTGGTGCCAAAAGAGGAAGAGACGACGAAGGTCACAGTAGTAAGCTGTACCACCGGGGTGAGTAAGCATGTGTGTCAGTGTGGGCACGAGGAAGGTCCGGATAGGACGATGAGGACACGAGTGCCCACACAGATGACCAGAGAGCATCCATGCCAGAAGGTGGTAGCTGCCAAACAGCATGACAGCCAGCCCAAAGTCAGCCAGCGACACGCACACACACACAAACGGCATACACACTCACATGCACGCACACTCACACAGCCAGTCAGACAACCAGCCAACAATCCATGCCTGCAAGATGTGTTACTTTTTTCTGCCAATACCAGCAGGCCAACAGGCAAACGAAGCGCATGAAGATACTTCAGCGCTGTCTTATCTGGCTGCAGGCTCCATCAGAAAGACACACAACAATAAAACTGGATGCTGGAAGAAAAAAGAAGCATACCTCGCTTTCTGAAGCATGAGCTGTGATGCACAGCAAGAGCATTACAGCACAGATCAATTTACAGTTAAAGCAAATACTCTTCAGATATCTGATGCTTCGTTTCTCCATGTTTTCTGACTCGTTAAACTTAAAAATCACAACTCGCCCTCTGAGGATGAATTTAAGACAGGAAGGATGAAATATGACAAACCTGTTCCTATCAGACTTACATGTTTAATCTAAATCAACATTTACATTCATTCCAAAGTGATTATTTCACCTTATGAAGGTGCTAGAAAAGCTAATATTTCCATATGAGATAAGAAAAGCAGCTCCGTTTCAGAAGAGCTGAAGCTGCAATGTGAAACAAACTGAAGGATTTCTGAGACATTTGGATGAAACAGGCCGTTTTATCCGTATCTCAGAAAGAGCTTTTTGTCTGGTTGGTGAGACCAACTCAGTCTTACTTTTCCTGAAGAGGAAAAAAAAAAAAGAGTCATGAATTGGTGACAGGGTGTGGAGTATGTGCTAGAACAGGTTCAATCAGAGACATCTCCAACATAGAGCTTGCAGGACTTAAAGGATCCACTGCTAATGTAATGCAGCCTGGTATCACCATGAAGAAAAGAAAAATCTGAGGTTTTATGGGTTTCATGCCTCGGTAGGCCCGGCTGACACTGCGTCACAGAAAGCAATTTTGTTTCTGTGTTTTTATGGTTCCTGAAACAGATCTGAGATAACATTAACAGAAGACTTTAGTATTGATGAGAATGAATAGCAGCTGAGGAGAAATGCTTAATATCTGATACTACTTGAACATCGAGGCTTTTCAAACACATCTTGTGCTCGATCAGATCCTTTTTATATCTCCAAAAGCTGCAGCTGAAAGTTTCGCTTCAAGGCACTCATCTTCATCTGGGTTTTTACCAGCGATTTGCTATTACTTAACACCTCCCTCCCAGAACCATTCACTTCTACAATATCCTAATTATACAAACGTACTGAGCACCATAATAGGCTTGTAATTAAAAGATTTTGCAGGATATAAGAAAATACTAGGAGGGTTGTTAAAAGTACTTCCTGAGGATTAAATAAATAAATAAAATAGCTCCAGGATGCTGCATTCCTCTTTACAGCTAAGGATCCACTCATGCAAAAACACACAGTCTTATCTACATTAACACTTAACAGAGATAAAATAGGCACACACTGACAAACAACGCCTCCTCCAACACAAACACAGAGTTGAAACGTCGGGTGAGGTAATGTTGCCGCCGTCCTGCCTTTTGGAGCACACGTCCCCCCGCATGGAGTAATTGCTGCCTGTCTGGGAGAGTGAGCAGCTCCGTTCATTAGTTGCTCTGAATATCAGACACGGCATCACTTTTAAAGGCTTAATTTCTCCGCAGTCTCGGGCCCTCTTCTCTGATCCTCCCTCGTCGAGAGCCGCAGAATATGCTCCTGTTCTCGCAAGCAATGACCTAAATAGATAAGTGTTAAATGAACGGGGGCCTTTCTTTTGGCAGCTGTGCAGAAATGAACCGGCAGAGACCAGAGCGGACCGAAGGGAAAACGCTCGTGCTGGTGAAGGGGTCGAAACTCAAGCAGACCAGCTGTGATATTGATGCCAGTGGAGACCCGCAGTATCCATTTCCTTGCAAAAGCACAAAACAAGACCCATGTTTCCATGGAGACAGGAAAACAGTTATATTTCTTCAGGGACCGCTGGGCTTCCTGCTCAGTGATTGGCTTGTTCAGATAGCGCAGACACAGTACCGGAGGGAGACGCTTCACATTGCTGGTCTTTGTAGCTGTGAGGCCAGCATATGTTCGGCTGTAATGCGTCGCACCTGAAGTCGCCTCATGCACACGTAACATGTAGTTAGTTCACAGCTTTTCTGCATGTTTTACCTGTGTAAAGAACCACCATCAGGGAATGAAAGCAAACTACTATCAGCTTGAACAGTAAAGAGGAAGCTTTGATAGAAGCTGCTTATAGAGATACCTGTAAACCTCTAGACATGCTTCACGAGACGTTCCAACATGTCACATCAGACAGGAAGGATAAAATTATGGCGCTCTTGAATAAAACGCACACAGTGCTTTTAGATTCGAAGACTTAGAGTAATTAGTCCAGACCAGAGTCCAGACTAAACATGGAGAAGCAGCATTTAGTTGTTATCCTGCAAACATGTGTAACAGACTGCAGAGATTAAAGTTTCACCACATGCATACCTTTTATAAATCCAGGTTAAAAACGTTTCTTTTCTCATGTGCCTGTGCATGAAATCTGTACCTTTATCCTTAAACTTATCTAGACTGCTGGTGGATTTGAATAATTTTAATGGTTTCATACATTAGGATTTTATTATGATTTGTGCAGTAATGTCTTAATGTGTTTAATTTCTCTTATGGAAAGCAGACTGAACTGCTTTATGTATGAAATGTGCAATACAAACAAACTTGCCTTGGCTTATTGTTGATGAAATAAGAAAAAAAAAAAAAAGAAACTGGTAAAAGTTTGCAAAATTAGCCATTGCAGCATTTATAAAAGCTGAGCAGATGCTAACATTTCATTCTAGGGTGAAATTTTCTCTTTTAGGATAAAATTGCATCTAAGGCAACACTTACATGAAAACAGCCAAAATTATAATTTTCTTTTTTGCTCATGTTTGTGACCAGTTTCTCATTTTTGAATTTTATTCTTTTGGTAGATGAATGAATTTAGTGAAGTCCAAAACGGTATCAAACACCACAACAGGTCATCTTCTAGGAGTGGGAACTAGAATAGAAAAAAAATTAGAAAATTGGGATTTTTTTGCTTCAAAATTTTAAAATAGATTTTTTTTTTTTGGTTAAAAAAATGATTTTTTATTTCAAATAAAAACAATCCGTTATAAATTCTTTTGTCATTTCCATTGTTTTTATTGATCTTTTTACTTGTGTTTTTGAGCATTATAGCAGTAGAATGATGGTCTGGCTACTGTGTTTCTGTTTTTTTCCTAATTAAAATGAAGAAAAATGACAAACAAAAAAAGTTTTGTGCATTTTTTTTCCAGTAAAATATCAGCAATATAAAATCAGCAACATCGAAGAATCATGAGAATCGCAATTTCAATCAAATCGGCCCCAAAAAATCTTAATGATTCAAATCAGGATGAAAGCGTATCATAACAGCCCTACCATCTTTTAGCTGCAGCTCGTGATGAAAAGTACCTCCAGATAGATGTCAGCTCCTAACATTGTCCTACTGAGGTAAAAGGAGCTGAACATCTCTCCCCCATCTGAGTCTTCCTTACTCCGTATTGTTAGAGCTCAGCCAAAGCTTGTTCTGCATTCATTCTTCTGCTTCTGGTCATTACCTCCACTAAGGCACTGGTAATGTTTTCAGCACCGTTGGTCTGTTTGTCTGTCTGTGTGCAACATAATTAAAAAAGAATGGATTCTGATTACATTTTCAGGTCATTTCAGTAATAGAAAAATTAACATATAATTCGATTCTGTGGATGATTCGGATTCCCATCTGCATCCAGGAATTGATTTTAGGATCATTTATGATGGGGAGATGGAGATAATTTTGCCATAAGAGCTTATAATGGAAAAAAAATGCCAAAATTATTTAAATAAATATAAAAATAGGAAAATATATTTTTTGCAAATCATTTTAGTGAATTAAATCCCAATTCACAGACAACAGAAGACAGTGGTTATGGTGCGGTAGCACACACCCTTCCACCTGCCAATACACTGCGTGCACACAACACCGACACCTCTTCCTGTCCTTGAAAATAGAAGGCAGGTTTTATTGGCATCTATTGTTACCTTTCCTGCGCTCTGACAGAATGACACATACTGCTGCATGTTCACCTTTAGCCTAACAAGGAGCAGAGCTTTAAGATGCCAGAGCGCTGATCGGAGGATAAGTCTGTATTTATGGGAATGGTGTGTGTGTGTGTGTGTGAGAATGTGACCGAGGCAGAAGTGGATTCAGTTTGGTTCATATGGCAAATTGGACATGCCGTCGTCCTCTACAAATGACAGCATCTGCAGAAATTCATTAATCTTCGACAGAGATATTGATTCCTCTGATTCATGACATAAAATTCTCAGATTTTAACAATTTGCTTTTAGCTATAAACACGCCAAGTGTGTGTGACTGTGAGTCAGGTGTGGTCAACATACCGTCACTTTCTCTAAATCGGCTTCGGAGGAGGTGGGAGACAGGGGGCTGACGGGACTGAGGGAGGGGGAGCTTCCGACACTGGAGACGTACTCGGGATCAGGGACGTACAGAACCTGTAAACACAATCCATGTCTGTATTTACACAGGCGCTTTCATTGCACACACACACACACACACACACACACACAAGAAGAGATATAGTATCTCTCAAACAGCTCAACAAGTCTGACAACACAAATAACATGAAATCATGACTGTTGTCTCATGTTATTGACAAGAAAAACACAGAGAGGGAAAGTGATGATCATGATGGTGAGTCCGAGTCTGAACCAGCAGCGATGAGATGAAATCAGGAGTTTTTTGTGAATATAGTTCATTTTGGCCTTTTATTTATTTATTCACAGTCCATTTTACCTCACCTCAATAACTCAATTCATTGTTTGGTTTCTAAAATGTCATAAAATGGCAAAAATTTTCAAGAGAATTCCCAAAACCAAACATGACATTCACAACTTTATAAACAGTGATTTAAGAGGAATGGGACTTTACTGTTGTATGAAGTTCCTGCTGTTTAAGAAGCTTCAATAAATATTAACAAAGCTGCAACAATTTAAGGTGCTGTTATTGAAAAATAAATTAACTAAAAAGTTTTTCCACATTTTTGTTAAGATTTAAAGACCAAAATGCAATTATATGTCTAGAAATATAAATGAAGCCTTAATCAAGGCAATGTTAGCTTAGCCTAGCATAAATACTGGCAAAGCATCCTAAAAAAAACAAATAAAAATGGAGAACCGGAATTTGTTTTAATGTACAGAAATATATTGTTTATTTCATATGAAAACATAATTGTGTTGAAGTTGTAGTTTGAAGTCAAGCTCTTAGCTGCAACTCTTTTGGATAAGTTAAAAGGGACTTCCGTAAGCTTCGTTGTTGGTAAGTCTGTGGGTTTATTTCATTGGAATTTTCTCTTTAATGAACCAAAGAGAAATATAGTTTAAAAAGTCAGTATGTATGTTAGATGTAAGTAAAGCTAGTAGTTTGTCTTAATTCTTGTCATTATGCTAAGCTAAGCTAACTGCCTCGTCATCGTAGCCACACTCTAAGCTAAACGTATGAAAAAGAAATTTCTTTATTTAATTATTCTGCTCCATAGCCAATATGAGCATTTCCCCAAAAAGACAAATTTGTACTTTTAGACAGCAAGAATCCAGGCAGGCTTTATACCAATTAAGCTAATCAATACAAAGACAGAGCTTTTAAAATCTTCTCTGATCTACTTTAATGTAAGAGGTTTTTCACGGTCGACTGAGACAAAAAGATCAAAGAAGATGAACTTTTTTGGTTTTTTAATGTACATTCAAACAACTCTTTTCATGAGAATTTCTTGTTCTGCCCAGGGAATTTAGGGACAAATTTTTTTACTTTGGGTCCAGCCTTTTGATTTAAATAAAAGTTAACATGGTCTGATTTCAGTCTCATCTGTAGAGGAAGAGGAGAGACGAAGGTTTGATAAGTGCTCCACACGCCCCGCCGTTTGCACGCAGCTAAACTCTCCGTCTGCCGAAGGGGGCTGGGAGAGAGGGAAACGTGCCAGCAAGATTGGCTGCGCCTCGTGTCCGTTCAACCAGATTTGATTTTAATGCCAGGAAATGCAACAGCAAAATATATTTTTTGGATGCTTGTCACCCCCTCAACACATAAAAAACAAAGATACAAAAAATAAAACAGATTTAGAATTTGGGTCTAATGCTCAAGAAAAAAATAAATAAATAGAAATCGATGAACATCAAAGCTCG
Organism: Telmatherina bonti; assembly: GCF_933228915.1. NCBI lineage: Eukaryota > Metazoa > Chordata > Actinopteri > Atheriniformes > Telmatherinidae > Telmatherina > Telmatherina bonti. The sequence goes on along the minus strand of NC_136623.1, from coordinate 33,827,514 downwards.
GGAAGCTGCCAGAGGGCTTGGCAGACTAAAGATGCGTAGCTTGTGTGATGTAGTCAGAACCTCAGCATGACTGGAAAAATTTAAACATCACACATGTTTTATTATACTATTAATTATTTTCTTTTAGAAACAAAGTGGATCTTATGCAATAAATAGCATCCTAATGGGACAAGGGAGGCTGTAATTAGCAGGCAGAGAGGGAAATAGTAGGGATGCGGTTAGTGAGTCAGTGAAAGTGGGTGGATAAAAACATACAACGTGTCGTGTTCTTTAAAAAGCCTCCCATTCCCAGTTTCTCAAAAGAGGCTTAGAGCCGGTTCAAGTCAAAATGAGTTTGAGGTGTTAGTAGATGTGAGGTAGCGGTGAGGTGATGCAGTTGAATATATCAGTGAGGACGTGCACGGCGGTTCACACCTGGCCAGGCACCACTGCTCTGGAGAACAGCTTGTTCAGCTGAACCAGCTCGTTGGGTGTGGTGTCAAACTTGAGCGCAATGCTGTTCAACGTGTCCCTCGATTCCACCTGGACCACAAAACAAGAGAGAGGACATTTAAAGAAATAAATCAATAGAAAACCATCCTGCTGCTTGTGTTTCAGGGCATTTCCTACAAGCTGCACAGAAAGCATTTGGAAGATGTGACACACAGGATGAGAGACGGAGAGGGGACGTCTGAAGAACAGAGCTGTGAAATGATTTCTTTAAAGGGTTTAATGCGGCATGTGTTCTGCATGTTAGATTTTTGGATGTTATGCAGATTAAAGCTGTCAGCTGTTGACCAGGAATAGATTCCCATGATATTCAATGTAGCTGGCAGGAATATAAACTGACACGAGTGTCCGCTGTTATTGTGTCAACCACTTGCTTAGCAATATTTACAGTTTTCTACAATTAAAAACAAAAGTCTGAGGGTGCAACTGTCAACTAAAATAATAATTTTAATGGTTGATTCATCTTATTGTTTCAACTATTTGTCTAATCATTTAATTTAAATGATTTCAACAGGAAATCTGCCTATGTGGATGTCTCATAACTTGAACTGATGAATGAAGAGATACATTCCCTGTTATTTTAAAGCTTGCCTTGCCTGCTTTTATTTTCTTTGAAGCTTTTTGCACAAATAAAACACAACTGAAAATATTCTAAGCATCTCCTATTTCATCCAGTATGAGTAACAGCAGAGGCATCTCTTTTCATCTGTGTCCCTGTGCTCTCATCTAACAGCCGGCTAAAAGATAGAGCAATTTTATTTGTCCAGCTCAGATAGAAATGAGGTTCGCAGCTCACCGTCTATCCCATTAAAGTTGGGAAAATAGGCACTGCTTGTATTACAGCAAAGTTTCCCTCCAAACATATTGATGCAGAAGATTCAGCTGTGTGAAGAATGTACAGTGCACGTCTCAGACTGACTGGCCGGTCCCAGTAACGAGCGATCAAACTGAAAACCAATCGATTCCAGTCCCCATCCGACTGGTAGGTGTGTCTGCAGGACTCAGGAGTGATGGCAACAGCCTTGAGAACTATATAAGCTGCAAATTCAAGCATGTTCACCTTCCCGCTTTGCAGTGGTAACTGCACAACAGTGTAGAGCAGGGCTACTCAATTAGATATGCAGGTGGGCCAAATTTTCAAATAAAAAAAAAAAGATCAGAGCCAGTAAATAAGGTAAAGGAAAATAAAAGAGTAAAAATAAATAAATAAAAAAGATACTTTGACATTTTGAAAAATAAGTAGTTTATTATTGTTTCTATTTTAAATTCAGTCCCACATGACAAGGGCAAATGCACAAAATAAAATAATGAAAATTCCAGTCAGAGAGTATTTTTCTCCTGAAAAGGTCAAACTAAACTTCTCGATGTGGCGCCGCCTCACATTCATTCATTCATTATCCTAACCGCTTAATCCAGTGAAGGACTGCGGGGAAGCTGGAGCCTATCCCAGCAGTCTTTGGGCGAAAGGCGGGGTACACCCTGGACAGCTCGCCAGTCCATCGAAGGGCCCTCCTCACATTGTAATCTTTAAACACCGTCACACACTCAGTGCATATTAAACATATCGGTTTGGCGCTCGAATGTGACGGAAAAATAAACAAATACTTATCAGTCCAGGTGGGGTGAAATCTGCGGTTTTCGTCGTCAATTTAGCGTTTTGGGACAGAGAGCGACATGCTAGCTAGCGCTACTCTGACAACTTCAAAACACAACCACATGCGCTGGGGTTACTGTTGCTAGGCAACCAAGTGTTGCATTCATGGTCTGCACAACTGTAGGATTCTAGGCTACTTTATCAGTGTAGGAATGACTGAAGGTTCTTGATTAATATCTTTATTCTTTTACACAAGTTGGGCCACATAGAGGTTGGTTCTGGGCCGCATGAGGCCCGCGGGCCGCCGTTTAAAGAGGCCTGATGAAGAGTATGATGTAAAAGCAAAGTGTGCAGTTTTCCTTTCATCGCATATTTCCCCTGCAAAGTAAAACTCAAGACACCAAAATAAAATAATATTTCTCTATTTTATTACATTTATGATATTGTATGCTGTTGTATCATGTCACAGCCAACATTTCTGGGTCTGACCTCTTATTCGGCACTCTTCATTTTCACCCTGAAAGCATACTTTTGCCTCATGTTAAGGATGAAACATGCAAATATACTAGCTATAAAATATGAATGAAGGACTATTCAGGCTAAGGTGGAATGTTAGAATAATCACAACTAACACTAGGACAAGTTACTGTAATGCTATAGCTACGACTGCGTGGTTCAGTTAGCAGGCGGTAGCTTTGGAAGCTAACTCATTGTGCAGACTTCCAGCTATTGATCCTAAAAACTGAAATGTTAAAGAACACGTTGGTGGGACATCTGTTGTTTAAGAATAATAAACAAACATTTGTGTAGCTTCATCAGGTAAGAAACCTGCACATTTTTATTTGTGTTCATCAGCTGTCCTCTGTTCAGAACTGGGTGAAATATTTCATTTCACCTTTTCAGGAAAATAATCTTAAAAGTAAAAGCTTGTGCACAGGAAACAAGCAAAATAGAAGGAGGAAGTGCTTAACCTTTGCTAGAACAGATCATGCAGGTTGTTGTGGTTATACCCTGTGCTCAGCTGCAGCACCTTGCATTGGGACACAGGTGCGTTCACATGTCTCCACCAGTTAGGATCAACGCATCAGAGATGTGCTCCATGTGTCTGAAATAGTTAAGCATCTAGCATGCCCATGGGACTTTTTTTTTACCTTCCAAATAAAGCTGACATTCATGTCAGGAAACGCCTGTGTGCGCATGCATGGTGTTGCAAGAGAAGAACTTAAGCACAAGGGGCGTAGAAACCCTGAAAACCAGACAAGCAAGGCCAACTCCAAGCTGTGTAATAGCACAGCATCATGTGTTTACATGCAACAGTCATGGGACTGAATCATTTAGCTTCATGTTTGTGCAGACAGTACCAGAAAAACACAGAGGAACATGACAGACTATTTCCAGGAGGATGTTCTTGCACAGACAGACACACACATGGGACAGTCACAGGCAGGTAGCTAGACTGGGGAAACAGGACAGACAAGCTGGAACGTTGCTAACACAGAGTCATTGTGTGAGGCAGCAACACGTGACGCACTTGTCTGGACTAAGCCAGCAATTTAGGGCTGGAGGAAGAAAATACAGATTCCCCAGAAAGCAATGAAGGATTTACCAGTCAGTGGAAGTGGAAAAAAACAGCAGCTGTAAAATAAGGATGCAGAATTTAAGAGAGAAGAAAAAACTTTAAAAGATGACCGAACTTCTAAAGTATTTTTTTTTTATTTACTTTTTTAAAAATAATTTTTTTAGTTTGAAATAAAATAACATAATAGAAAAATGTAAAGCGTGCATTCAGCAGGATGTCGTGTCGTTCAACAAGATGAGGAGAAATGGAATTAGCAAGTGCAAGAATTGTAGAAACATCCACAGATTATGTGGCATTAAAATATGGGTCTGATATTTTTTGCTGACATTTATACACTGGTGGAGCTGTCGTTACGCAGCAGTGTTTCAACATGACAAACTGCTCCCACAAACCTTTTCCTGGGACGCTGCATCATATGTCAGCAGCATTTCACTTTACGGCGACACATCACACACCAGCGACCACATATTCAAACCTGCAAAAACTTCTGGATTACTTTGACTGTTTTAGTAAAATCGAACCATAATCTTTTCTAAAATCAACTCCTGAAAATTTACAATGCTTTTAAAATTCAATCCAAAATGCTGTTTTACCAAATAAATGTTATCGTTATTAGGGACAGGACAATTGAATCAAAAAATCGAAAATCAGGATTTTTTTGCTTCACAATTTAAAAATCTTTTTTTTTTTTTTTTTTTTTTTTTTTTTACAAATAAATAAGAAATAATCCAATATAAAGTTTTTGTCATTTTTATTGATCTTTTTACTTGTCTTCTTGGGCATTATAGCAGCAGATTGATGGTCTAGCTACTGTGTTGTTTTTCCCTAAATGAAATAAAGAAAAATGACGAGCAAAAAAAATATTTGTACATTTTTTTTTTGTTTTTAATCTACAAAATCAGCAAGATTGAAAAATTGAGAGAATTGCAATTTAAATCGAATCGGCATCCAAAAAATCTTTATTGAATCGGAATAAAACCATAGTTATACTAATTGGATTTTTAAAAAAGCATCACTTTCTGGTCACATTCGTGTCCCATTTATCCAGTCAGAGAACCACTAAGTCTAAATATGAGGCAAGACCACTGCAGGCATCCAGAGGGACAAAGACATATTGTGTCTGAGAGGAAGCCCTGAGAGTACCTGACAGGAAAGTCATATGAGAAAACCAGCTAATGATGGCAGAAATCCAGCCGGAATGGCTCATAAAAGACGAAAGACCACAAACGTACAGTGACAGTAATACTGCTGGGTCACTAGTTTTGGCTTTGGAGCACAGCTCATTAGCTTCTTGGAACTAAAATGTCTACTGATTCCAGTCAATTACTGACAGCAACATCCTCCACTGTTGGGCAATTAAAAGAGTGGGAGAAGCAGCATCTTGAGACTTTTTTTTCTTTTAAACATGAAAGCACATTGAGTAGTTGGGGCTGGACAATTCTGAACAGGGTGTGTATGCTAAGTGCTAACAGCGGCCTTATTGTGGGCTTTGCTGAGTTCAGACGATCCAAGCTCTAGGGGGACAAACTAATAAGAGCTGTGGTCGGTCACGCTGCTGGGAAACAGTCTCCCTGACTCAGCAATCACAGCAACACAACAATGAACAATGCAGAGCAGGAGTGCATGAGTGCTGCAAGCCCAATGTCGGCAAAAAGTGGACTGCATGTGGTGCATATCTGTGCCTCTTTACCTTTTAAAAAGACAAAACTAACAATAGTTTTCCACAAATATCAGTGAGAGGGATGGTCACTGAAAAAAATGGCCATTTTTATGTGTCACCTGCTGTAATTCCACATGTTTAGTTTTAAAGTGGAACTATTATGTGCATTTCAGGCTAATTTATTTTTATTTCTGAGACCAGAAGGGCTGGGATTGATTAAGTTATTGTCACAAATCGCTTTATTTACTTCAGACCGACCCTCTCCGTAGGCTGTCAAATCAGCCTGTGGGCAAAACGAGTGGATTGAAACTCTTCCGCATTAAGCCCCGCCTCCCGCCACTGCACTACATCGGAGCGCGCACCGCACCTGCTTTCGCCGTCATTGTAACATCTCATAAACAGAAGGATTAGGCTAATATGAACGCAATAAAAAAAAAACAAAATACAATGTCAACACATAGCATACAGCCCTACATGTTGGAACCTGAATCAGAGCCTGAAAACGAAGTGGAAAACAGCAACCCACAGCAACGAATGCAGCAGGATGTCTCTCTTTGGTAAACTCACCAGCCATCGTTGGAAATAACTTTATCCCACGTTTTCCACCCGCCTGATGTATTTGTACATGCCCTTGTTAACCAGTAGAAGGTAACCAATCACCGAACCTTATCCCCCGGGACGTCACAAGGATTTCGAAGAAGAAAAAACTCTCTAAAACGACGCGTTTTTCGTTGCCATGGAAACCGAACGGAGAGAGTCCTGGAACTCAAACTGAAACTAAAACATGCGTTTAGGTGATAAAAAACAGTGTTGTTCAAATGTCTGATGAGGATTCAACACTGTAACACTGTAGAAAGCTCAGAAAACTCCAAATACCATAATAGCTCCCTTTTAACTCTAATCCAGACAGATTGCCATGGAAGGGTCACAGAAGAAAGTGATAACAGCAGTCTTGATTAAATGCTAATTTGATCACTTTCTAAGAATAAAATCACCTTAGAGAGAACCACCCGTATTTCAGATACTCTCTGTAAACTTTATATTTATACTGCTTGTTTATCAGACAAGAATTAATTTAATGGTTCAATTAAAACTAAGATTGTAATGAATGGAGGTCACATGTCAACTAAAGCTGGGAAGACCAAGACAAACCAACATGGATTTGTCATTTTTTGTTCATTTTTGTCAGTAAAATCAAGTGAATTTAATGCAACTTTAAAGGGCTGCAGTGGAAATCACCACATTGCTTTTTATCTTGGTTCAGAAGAGAATCTACTGAAGCTCAACCACAACAAAGACATAAGGAGGATGTGTTGACAGGCTGGTGTCCCATATGAAACTCCTCCTCACAACTCTCGTCATTAGCAACTGCTCTTGGACACCTTGTTGTCAACAAGGATCTACGCGATTTGTCAGCCTATCGGCTCAGCGAAGGGAGTCTTACTGTTCGTTCAGACAACAGCAGCATGTCAGTTTGATAAATATCCTGTTGTGAAGAAGGATGGGAGATGTCAAGGAGATCAGAGCCACAGTGACAAAATCTTCGTGACACGACCATGACGTGCACAAACATGTACTTGACGTGGATATACAGCAGGGCCATAAAATGCAGAATAACAACTCGTGTGTGTTATGATGACTTGACATCAAACGTCCTATCCTAAAAGCATTTACAACCACATGATGGCCATTGCGGAGGAGTCCTTGGTAAGTGCAGCATTTCAAGTCTGACCTTTTGTTTAATAGTGTAAAAATCAGCTGATTTATTTTGGTTAAGATGAAGAGTTAATGGGTCTCCTACAGTGTCAGTGTCTTTCATCCTGGCTGCTTTGCCAGAAAGCATTGATTCTCCCTGGGTGCTATTTGCCACCGTCTCATCCATGAACTATTTATTTTTAGCTTCATAGCTCCTCTGTTGCTCAGTACAAAGCCAACTTATCGGACATTCAGGGTTTCCGGGACATTTAAAGACCCCTAAAGCTCTCTTTCAATGCAATATAAGGTCAGACATTTGGCCTAAATCAAACAAATCTTTGCATTTTACAGCTCAAAATAAAGTTGTTGTTTTTTTATCTGAAACTCATCTGGTCTGAGATTATAAATCAGGGAGTAGGTTGATCTGGGCACCCAAAATGAATCGCTTTACAAAGACGAGCACAATTAGCTTCAAGCATCAAGACAACTGGCCCATTTGACTGCAGTAAAACCTCAAAGACGCAAGCATTGATCACACTGTAAGAGGAGCCATCTCTAACTCTATTAGGAGGCAAAGGACAGGGAACATGCAAACGTGACCCACTGATAAAGACCTGATGTTGACACATTTACAGAAGGACGAGAGAGGGAGGGACTGAGAAAGTAATCACAATCAGGATCATGGCTGCTAATGACAGGTGAACCCTATCCTCTCTCCCCTTTGATCAATAATCCCCATTATTTATCTGAAGCTGGGCTGAATAATGAAGCTTGTTCCTGTTGGGATGACACCCCTCTTTGTAAGGAAAAGGCTGGTGGGGGTGACCACTGCAGCCATGTTCGGAGTGACTGATATCCGGCTAATGGTCACCTTGTTGAACAGGCGAGGACAGACAGTCTGCAAGGGCAGTGCGGACGAATGGCTGACAACTAACAGCTCCATTAAAGAGTCTGCCATCTTGGTCTGAACATTAAGTATGCAACATGAGAACAACTTGAGTGCTTTTGTTATAGGTCAACGGGGGAAGTAAGATGTATTCACAGAGTTAAGAGTTTAATTGTGACCATTTACAATTGCTGGCTGGTACTTAATTCTACACAGCAGCTGCTTTTTTTTTATTTTTTAATATAGAGAAACTTTAAACTCTTACTGTAAGAAAATAAGCAAATCAGACAGAAAATGAAAAAAAGAACATTTATGTGAAAAAAAACCCACATGACTAAACCTTCGATTATCCAGTAATGCCATTAAGAGCAGCAATCCATCCACTTCTATACCAAAGGATGAAGCCCGGTCTCATCATGACAGTTGCCATGGCAACTTTGTCACTGCTACATATGATATGTATTGTGTGAAGCTGCACCCATGCCAGTTGTCCGTGGGCCTAAATTTAGAGCCACTACAGAAGATACGGGCTGAAGTCACATTATTTTGCCCTTTTGGAAGCGGCACAAAGCAAGTTTTCTGTCTCACTTTCAAGCCCTTGTGAAGTCTTCCTCGTGTCAGACTCTGACCTGACGCTACAGCGCCGCAGGCTTTTCCGCTGATTTGACACAAACCTGTGAACCTAATGACACACAGGAACCAGCAAAGCCAAGAGGGGCTTGGCATGACATAAAAACAGACCAAAGCAGAGGGGTGTTTGTCTGGGAGGAGGTCAAAATGGTCAATCTCTATTTTTATTGAAATATTTTTCTAAACGGCGTCCTCTGCTCCAACAAAGAGACAAATACAGCGAAGACTTTGATTACACTTAATATACAAAGTGGCCAGCTCTGTGGGCTCAAAGCAAGACGATCGCTGGTTGGAGGTACAAACGATGGCCTATCTGTGGAGTTTGCGTGTTCTCCCCGTGTATGCGTGGGTTCTCTCTGGGTACTCCGGCTTCCTCCCACCATCCAAACACATGCATGTTAGGTTAACTAGTTACTGTAAATTGTAACTGTAAGCGTGAATGGTTGGTTGTCTCTCTGTGTTGCCTTGTGATGGACTGGTGATCTGTCCAGGGTGTACCCTGCCTTTCGCTCCAGCTGCCCCGCGAGGATGGATGGGTACGTGTGCATTTTTAAAGAGCAGGTCTACGTGGTATTTGACACAACCAACACAAAAAGGCTTGTGGTATGTGTGGGAATCCTGTTAAGTACTTCAGTTTTTGTTTCCATTGGATACATATGCAACAGGTTGGTTTTTTTTTTGTCCCTTATGTAGTCATACTCAAATGACACATTTCTGCTGTATGGTGCCAGTCATAAGTTTGGAAACACTTTCCCATTAGATTTAATGGGAAGGTATCCTAAAAATGATGATGTTTAGTGTTTCCCGTAGATGATGCCATCCAGTTGGTTTACTTTGAAATGAGGCTGGGGTAGGGTTAATAAGATTAATTCTTCTTCCTAATCCAATTTTCTTTTCTTTTTTACATGAAAAGTACTACAATGGTTGTGTAGTAGTTGTAGTAACTCTGGAGTATATTTTCTGTTGTTTTTTGAATTTGACATATTATAGAAAAGAAAAGAATAAAAAATGTTGAAATGAAATGAAATGATCACTGGTGTATTAAAAGCTATATCATCAGGAGACTTTTTGGACTGGGCTGAGCGACGACTTCCACCTTATGTCGTTGGGTGTTCCTCTTGTTACCCATAGTTAAGATGTTCAGACCAGTTCATTTCTACCTTATATTGTAGGCGATATGGATGCACTGGAGGAGTATGCAGTAGTTTATTTTCCCCTGTCTGCTTTCCAGTCCAATTCATCGAGTCTCTGCTGGCTAATGTGGCTTTCTAGGCAAACAGAGTGGAGCTGAGAGTTGTAACCAACTTAAATTTAGCACATAAAGTTAAAAATTCTCTCCTGAATTTCATCAATACTGAGGAAACATTTTTTTTGCAGAAACCTGATTAGAAGTGCTCCAACAACAAAACCCAAACTGTCCGTGTGAGCCTCATAAAGCTGCCTACCTTTCCAATAATTTATCCATCAGTGTCCATCTTCTCTATATCCATCCCTCTGTGCCCCATCCCTGCTAACGTACCTATCCACACACACCAGTCACACCTACCCACTTATTTTCAGACAGGGAGCAGTGGATGAGCTCAAACAGTGGGATCTCCTCTTCAAACCAACACTGAATAATGAAATCAGACTGACTGATTTTCAGGAAGGTGCAGAGTTAAGATTGCTGCTGATATTTGTGTGTGTGTCTTTCACAAGCACACACACACCTGATGTTTGGAGCATGACTCATCTAATGTCCCTCAACTCCTCTAATGACCACACTGCTTCCTCTCAAACCCAGCAGAGATCCGGTAAACTTCAAGCCCGGTGATAGACAATGACCTGGCTCCACTTTTATCAGCTTCTGCACCACAATAAGAAAGTGTCAATTATAGAGCACAAGATTTACTGTAGGTATTAAACCTTAAGATTTGCTTCTGCCCAAATATTGTCTGTCAAAGCTCTTGAATGCAAAAGAGAAAAAAAATAGTAGGCAATGAATCTTTATTCTTCTTTAATATCACAATGCTACCGAGGCTGCTTGCATTTTACCAAAACTTCCGGCTCATGAACGAATAAATATAATCACTTCATTTTATTATTTATTTGTTGATAAAGGTAATGTAAAAACCACATAAAGGTGCTGTGGAATACAGGAATCAGGTTACTGGTCATCCTAAAGACTGAAAACAATAAAAAAATAAAATAAATACAACTAACTTGTCAAGTAGAACATAGTTTATAATTCTATCTGACTACTTATGTTGTCGTCTATAATGACGATATTATAAACACTGACAACGGCCTTCTTTCCTTTCAGGCCTATGACTGTCATACCCCGACAGTTTCTTCTCTCTAAACAGCTCTTTACTGTCACTATACAACCTGTAATGAGAGCTTAGCTGTGCTAGTTGTGCTGAGAGTTCTGTAAAAGACTGAAAAGAGGTGCGGGGCGGAGGAAGAGCAGTTGTCTTTCAACTTGAAAGTTGGGGGATCGATTCCATCCGAAGTGTCCTTGGGCAAGACACTGAACCCCAAGTTGCGTACATATATACCCAGATAGGCACATCTGGGTATATATGTACGTCGCTTTGGATAAAAGCGTATGCTAAATCACTGTAGATTAGAATAGGTTGTGTGTGACGACCAAACAATTGACCAAACACAACTAAACATGTCAGAATAACTCCTGTGCTTTGGAACGTTAATTGTAAAGAAAACAGTCATCATAGACACCAAAAAGAGGTCTCAGAGGGAAAAAGGGACATCTATTTGGAGGGTGGGGGTGCATATGCTGTGAGAGAGCATGAACTTGAGGCACCTCTCCTCTTGCTAGAGAAACAAACTCCTCATTTTTGCAAAACGTACAATGTGTGTAAGGACAAATCAAATGCAGCCTTTAAAATCCAAAATATCCTTCATTGTTTCCACACAAACTTCCTGATTCAGACCATAGGAGATAACCTCTGCTACATCTTGTTAGCCTCATGCCATAATAGCCACAGTCATATCTTAAAGGGTCAAAATGAAATGATGTACAATCAATCAGAAATATTAGAAGAGTACAGTTAGATAGATATTTAAATTTAGCCAAAATATGACTTTGGCATCCATTTACCAAGTTCCTCCCACAGTAGACACAGTGAATGACTAAGCTTTGTAATCTATGCATTGATATTTTCAAGAAGAGTCACAAATCAAAGCTACATATGAAGTCTGCAAGCTTAAATACAAATCAGTTTTACAGTACAAATCAACATTTTACACACCTAGCAAGAGCCAATCAGATCTCTCTAATTCCTAACCAGTCACAGAGTATGGCTAAGATTCTTTGTTTCTACAACCAAACTCTACATTGTGTTGGAAAATACCATTATAACCATCAAAGCCAGTCAGACTCCCCTGTAAGCTGGTGAGGTCCTTTAATGGTTTATGTTTCCATAAACTAAGTTACCTTTATGGAGCTATAGTGGTTACACTGGCATGTTTCTACGATCGGTTTGGGATTGGCAAAATCTGATTGTTTTTTTTGAGATGGTACGTTTCGTACTTATACCGACTTGCGGAAGTACTTGTAGATTTGATTTGTACCTGTACTTTTTATTACACATAAAAATATGGACGTAGGAGTTACACAACATGTGCAAGCTAAAAAATCGTAAATACGAGCTACAAAGCCTGTCTCTCTTTGCTTCGTATCAGCTGAGCGAGGAGAGACAACAACAGTTGTCAAATATAAAGTAAGACCAGAAGGGATGAAGACCAAAAATTACAGTTACGACACTTTTGACAAGTAAAATATCTTGTGAGTAGTAGAGGTCCCTCTGTTTGGTCACATTTTGGGGGTTTTAACTGTATTGCTCAGCCATCCAATCATGTATATGAGGATTTAGATCCGTGTCAAAATTAAGAGAACTGCAGCTCAGACTTTCAGATGTGGCAGAACTATGATCTGTGTCTTTGTGTTAAGGGATTAAAAACATTTGATGGGGAACTTTGCTAATAGCTGGAATCTGATTGGACAACTTTGTTCCTGCCCCTTTTGATTTGTTTTCCCAACCTAATGCCTCGTGTGTCTGGAGATAAATATGTGCGGACTGTTTGACTTTGAACGACTGTCCTTTCTGTCTGCTTGGAAGGACTCCATCCCACACACAACTACATGTAGCTTCACCTCCGAGTTCCTCTTTGCCTCCTCTCTGTCTGCGTCTTCATGTCTGACCATTTATCTCAGTCGTACCCAGAGAATTCAAGCACTTTTTAATTGGATGCAGGTCAGACTTGGCTGAATGGACTGGGCATTATCAGTGTCTAGGCAGATGTGCTTCAGCTGCACAGGTTATTTCTCAATACGAAGAAAAAACCTCAAGAGGGACAGAGAAAGAAGCCTGTTTGTAAGGTAAAAAGGTGAGGAGGGGGAGAGAGAGGGAGGGGAGCTGCATTGATAAAGCAACACACGAGAAAATCCTCCTTTCTTCCGTTGGATGCCAGGCGATATTTATAATCTTATCAGCTGAGAGCGGTCAGAATAAGGAAACACTGGCGGCTGTCTCCCTCGGTGCGGGAGATGAGTTTAAGATAAAGCTGCTTCTCAATCAACGGGACGCCGTCTCATATGCTTGGCGACAACACTTCTTGTCGGCCCTGAGCTTTCTTGCTACGTGCCGTTTCGCTGTGTCAAGTCACAGGACAAAATCTCTGGCACAACTCAATCCATCCATCCATTAACGATAACAGTAATATAGTGGGGGGTGAGTGGGGTAATAAGGGGGGAAAGGCAGAAAGAAAGAGAGATAGCTGATGAGAAAAGGATTTATTTGTTCTACAATCTACTCTAGACCTTAATTTTCCCGTTTTTCCAACTCTCTGTGGTCTTTCTGCTCCCATCAGGACCGTGACAGGAGGCTTTGACTCCAACAAATATCCCATTGTAACGGTTGAAGCTGTTCAAGGTAAACAAGGGCCTTGTCAATCAGCAGGTCTCAGGTGACTGGCAGGGGTAAGAAGTGGGGGTGCTGACGCTGAAGAGGTCAATTAAAGTGAAAGCTACAGCAGCAAGGAGCGATGTGTGCTAGAGATCCGATGGCAGGAGAAATCGCCAGGATAAACGGGAAGGGGGTGGGGGGAGCGAGGATGGGAACGACAATAATAGACCAGAAACCCTCTCCCTACAGCCGACAGGCAGACGGCCGGAGCTCAGCCACAGCATTCCCGCTATTCCCTGTTGCCACGGCAAACAAGGCGAGGAAGAGCAGTCCGACTGTAGCTGGATTTGAGGGTCATTTGAAGAACACAACCAGTCAACGCAGAGAGACAGCTCTGTTTTTACTTCATGCCAGGGAATTGTGCTCCTCTCTCACTTTCTCTCTCACTCTATTTCTACCCCCCCCCCTTCTCCCACACAACAGCTAAATCAATAGAGATGACAACCCAGTTGGAAGGTCATTCGCCGAGCTGTGTGGTGGAATGCTTGGCGTTTTGCAGCGCAGAAAACGAGTGGAAAGACAAATACATATCGCAAACAAACACGCGTCCCTGCCAGTGCTCCTGCCTGTCTGTCCAGCTCTTCGTCCAGCTGGAGGACCAAACAGAGCTACCACAGTTCCCAGTCTCCTTCCTTTTACACCAACATGCAAAATAGAGCTGAGGACTGTAGAGCTGCTCAGGTGATCTTTAACAGAGGATACACAGTTTCCATATGATTTATAATAACTATTAAATGTGCCTGTTTACACACACACACACACACACACACACACACACACACACACACACACACACACACACACACACACACACACACACTGTCCTCTCTCTTTGTAAACAGTTCAGAAATTAGGTGCACGTGTTAGAAAGAATCCACAAAATGCTTCCATCTAATAAGAAACTACCAAGCATGGTCAGACAGAGCCTTCACAACACCAACAACTGCTACATCCTGAACGTTGCTGGAGCTCGTCAGAGCTACACAAGCCACCAGCAGGAGACACACACACATAAACATAAACAGAGGCAGTAAAGCAGGAAAGCATTAAACACACATTAACAGGGAGAGATCAGAGTTGACTCCACGTTACTCACAGAATATTCCATGGTCCCTTTGGGTCTCTGGAACGACATGCGCCTTCCATCCTTCTTTTCTGGAGTCTTCTTCTGGCCGGTGTCTGAAAGCAAACGAGGCAAGGTACGCATTACATTCATGTTCCTCTCTCCCCAGCTTGTCACAAGCCGCCGTTTCCCAGCCCTGTGGGTAGACAGCTCATTCGTCAACAGTGAGCAAGCGAGCCAGCCAGCCTGCAATGTGAGCTGCGAGCGCCGGACCTCTTTCTCTCTCTTGCTGGCTCTTGCTCTGCTTCTACGCTCCTGTTCTTGCTCTCTCTCTATCACGCCGTCCTCCCCTCACTCTGCCTTCCTCTCTCTCCCTTGTCTCCTCCTAGCCCGCCATGTAGCGCAATGACAGCCGTCGAAAGCGCTTCACCTTGCCTTCCCTCCCCTGTTGCCTCTTGCGGCTGACAGAGACCAGGCTGACCTCCATCAGGGCACCGCTGCTCTGGTTGTGAGCCAGAGAGGAGGAGGAGGAGGAGGAAACGGATTCACACAGGGAAGGGGGGAATGCTAAAGCTGGAAAGGGAGAGGAGGCAAAGTGGGGGCTGAACCAGAGGGTGGATGGAGGGGAAGGGAGGGTTCAGAGCTACGTGCTGGTTGGGTAATGGAGGGATGTTGCAAGAAACGGTGACAGCTGATGAAGAGGTTGGCTGTAGGTGTGGGAAAACAAACCCATTTTCAAAACAGCAATTGCAGCTTTCCTGCTTTTCCTAGGAAGGAACGGACATCGCTGAAGATGAATGTTCGGACGGGGAATTTAAAACAGAAGAGGGCACTGCTGGCAGCTGGGTTTTAAGACATTAAACACACAAAAAAACCAAAAATGAAAAGATAACAAAAAATAAAAGGATGCTGAAGGGACGGATAAGTAGGTTGGTGGATGTAAATGATGAAGGGTTTAATGATGACAAAGGAAGCTCATGGAGAGGAGGGGGGGCTGGGTGAGGGCATGGAGATGAAGGCAGAGGGTGGATGGAATATTGAAAACCAGTAAATGAAAGACAGAAGCAAAAGATGGGAAAGGAGATGAAAGAAACGGGAAGGAGACTGTTGGGAGCAGAGGAGATGTTGACTTTGGTATTTGACTTCAACAAGGAGCACTAGTTAAAGGACCTTAATGAGGACGGTTCTGGGCTTTTTGTGTACAACTGCTTTATATATCTGAGCACAGAGAGAAGATGATGGGGAGGGAAAGGTCGCTGAATTTGGATGATCAATTTTTGCTGGACATATTTTGGCCCAGTGGCCTCTAACGCTTCTCTTACAAGTACTACCCCATGATTAACAAGTCCCTTTGTCAATGTCTTTCTTCAGGCACCTCGCATAGCTTAAAATCATGAGTCATCCACCAGTGCTGCTATTTCTGGGGCTCAGGACTGCCTGACAGCAAGTGAGAAGGGAGGCAAGGAGGGGTTGATCAGAGCTGCTTCAGGTGTGAATATCAGCCCATTTAAAATCCTTTCATGAAGTCATTCAGACTAAATCTGTAACCTACCTGGGTCATTGATATGAATTCCAGGTCATTATGACAACAATTAATTGGCTATTTCCTGCTATAATTACAACTGATGCCAACTGTATTTTTGGCAGCATGTTAAAGTGTGAATGCAAAGAGACTAACCCGACAACAGCAGCCAAAAATTCAGCTTGTTTACTGCAGTTGCCCAATAAGTAAACACCAGTCGATGGTACCGTTTGCATTCATCTGCTGTCACCTTTTGTGTAGTTTAAACTTGGCCCGAAAACTGACAAGATTCGCAGTTAGCCACAAAAACAGCTACACATTTCCTTCATTTAAACATGAAATAAAACCCTTGTCAAGTCGTTTCCTTGCGATAATTAGCAGCAGCTCAGGTGAATCTGACTGGTCAATCAAAGCATTAACAACCAGATCTCTGCCTGTTATAAAACGTTTTTATTTTCATATGTGCATGAATAAATACACATTAATTGGCTGACACACAACACAATTATTAACTTATTCCTTGTAATGAATACTTCTTTTATTTTCCTGTCATTAAATATACAATAAAGGATAAAAACAATCAAGCATTGGCTTGTCTGGTAAAATACTCTTTTTATTGTCTGTCTAGAACGTGATAAAGATACATGATTTTCCTCTTATTTTCTAGTTACCTAGACATTTGACTTTAATAATATAACATTTGTTAAAGTTAAAATCAATCTTGCTGATTAAGTTGTTGAAGACATGCTAGAAAAAGCTTAATGTGACGTGTTGTTTTCCTGTTGAAAGCTACAGGGCCCCCACATGACTAATAAACCCCAAACCTTACTGGTTCAGATGTTTTTGGCACCATACACAGTATAACCACCTGTGATATACTACACTTACATATTATTTAATCCTGCCCGCACCTTTATATCCATATTATATTTTTTAAAATATATTGTTTATTTCTTTTGTATTTTTGCTATAATGGTTTTACTTTTTTTTTTTAATAATTACTGCATGATACTAGTAGCTCTTATTTTAGCCAGACGAACGGTTCTTCTCATCCTAAGCATTTCACTGCATTGTTGACCTCTGGTTGAACTTACATATGACAAATAAATCTTCAGTCTTGGTTAGAATATTTCTCAGTGAACTACGACACCTTATTTAAGCTGTTTAAAAAGACAATTCAAAGTTTTACACAAACATCAGTGCTATCTTTGCATCTTCAGCATCTGTTTAATGTTTAGTAAAAATACACTGGAAATGGGATTTCATGCATAACGACAAATTATTATTTGGATCAGTGACTTTAAATCTGCCTTCTGACTTTAATAACATTTCCCCAATTGCCGTTTCAAGCATCGAGTCACTGCTTAGAGTCTGTTTAGGTCTGACTGTCCTCAAGTCCAGTCAACTTCAGATTCAAATAAGTTTTTTTCTCTGGTCCAACTGGATTAAAAATTTTTGACCACTTTCAAAAGGACTTTATTTAAAGAGTAATTAGCTGTCTACTGTATCTTGTGTCCCAAGTGACCATACGTAGCCCATAACATAATGCGCCCCTACAACTGAGCCGAGTCCCCAATCAGACCGAGTCCAGCGGACTATCCTGATGTGAATGCACCCTAAATGTAGCTGCCGGTCAGCTTCAAATGTACCAAATATAAGCAAACAACAACACAAAGAGCATTGTGGGTAAACACAACCAAAACGAACATGCATATAGAGCAACAGGCGGTTCCAACAAGGAAGAATGCGATAAAAGGTAGGAATATAAGGATGCGGTGCGGCTCATGTTTTACGTTTATGCGGTGCATTAACCAATAAATAAAGGGATTTTTTAAGTAAGAAACCATGCTATACATTTCGACTAGAAAGCATAGCAGTAGACTAGCATCACTGGAAAAATAGATGCATTAATGATCACATTATGGCCATCTGAATCAGTTTGTGATGTGCCAACAGATTCCCATGCCTTAAACCCTTTACATACACCAGGAGGCTGTCTTTTTTAGTATATGTCATGATTTTAAATGTTTAGATCCAAACCTATGAAATCACCTCATAGTGAATCAATAGAATGTATCAATAAAAAAAACAAACACGACACAAATACATCCAGTACCAGTCATTAACCCTTTGAAATCTCACATTTTAAAGAAGCTAAAGGACTGAACCACTGTTGGGTGTATAAATCTCTAATTACAATCTCATACTTGATTTACTGATAAGCTTAAAAGTAAATACTAGAACAACTAAGAGGAATCGTAGGACATTTCAGTCTGAATGCTATGAAGAAGCTGCATAAAGGGCTCGTTTTGCTCAAAAAAAACAAAGTGACTGCACAAACTGTGGGCATGTGCCAAATCAATTACTTAGCATCCAAATGAAAACCTTGGAAGGATGATTGCTTTCATTGGAAAAATACACGATAGGGAGGCTGATTGTGCATGAGAGGGTCCATGTTGCTATTTAGAGGCTTCACGTCATAACTATGATTTCATGCTTTCTTGTCATGAAACATAATCCAGCAAGCATTTTGTTTAATTGCAGGTCATGTCAGTGCAGCAGACTGGAACTATTTCCGCGACCCAGTATACACAGGAGGTACTGGCCCGCTTTGTTGGGGGCAGAATTGCGAAGCCGATAAAGATGTTTTTGTTTTTGTTGACGTCTGGAATGTGTGCGCACACACAGCTCTATACGTTTAACGCTGCAGATTGAGCGGATAAACATCAAATCACACTCCAACGTCTCAAACAATACAGAATGAGCAGAATAGGAGAAGGTGAAGTGGAAAGAACAAGACAGACAGATAGTGAAGAGAAGAGCAGATATGCATTAGCAGCAGGGGTGATGGCACACTGCGAGGTGGTGATGATTGGTCTAAAATTAAATCTGACCGTGGATGGTCGCACAAGAAATGGGGATTTTATCCACACATCAGACATGCAGTGGAGCACAGTGCCACAGCATCCTCAAAACAAAGGCTGGGTTTTCATCCAACACTGCAGGAAACCAGCAGCATCTGTTGTTTCTATAAAAGCTCTGCTTCTATACAGAGAATCCGCTTCATGAGCCCAAAAATCACATTTTCTTTCTTTGATTCATCTGCATCTTATGTTGTTCTTGTATCATGACTTGTAGTCAAATGCATGTTTTCTGTCTATATGCATATTTTTTTTTTCCTGTTTTAGTACACAACTGCTTCCTTAGGGGTGGTGGACTAATGGTTTTTCAGTGGTCAATGGCGACCAGAGAGTACAGCTAATATACAACACTCATTTTTCATGTAAAATCTGACACAGTACATTAGTTAAGAAATAATTTGCAGATAAAATTGTTTGAATGAAATTAAATAAAAATGTATCCAGCTTCCCTCTGACTGCATTATCACAGTTTGTCTTATTAATCTATTCTGCACTTCGCCTGCACTGCAATTATTTCAACTAAAAAGAATGCAGTGACAAAGTAAATGCCTACTCGCAATCAAAACATTGTTTTCCAGCAGCCACACAAGCTGCCTGCACTGGAAATGTGTCTGCATCCAGCCTCAATAAATAACTGGCTCTCAAAGCTAAAACTGTTTATCTTCCGCTGCATAAATGCTTTGCCAATTTGTTGAACAGTCTTTCACCACTTTTTACTGCAGCGCAGGGCTTCTATACACCAAATCAACATCAAGAAACCTTGCTAGGTTTTCTTGTATCATCAGCATTTGGAAGTCTGGAAAACTCGCCTAGAATTTAAACCCGATGTCATATGGACTGTTTAGTACGTACATGCATTCATCAAACAACATGATCATCTGCAATTTCTAAACAATGGAATCAAATAATTTTAAATAATATTTAAATCATTAATATTATTTCTGGCAGCCAGCATAAGCTGAAATTATATCTTTAAGTCTAACAAAAATGCATGTATTTACAATTGTTTGATCACTTGTTTGTCTAGTTGTAAAAATTGATAAATCAGTGTTTCTGCCAGGATTCTTTTAAACTGTGACTGAGGGCTTTGCACAAGAACAAAGTTTAAAAAGTCTCAAGCTTTTCTCTGCTTCGTCACCTGCTTCCACACCAAGCGGCAATTTCCAGCGGTTAAAAATGAAGCCTATGCGGAACTGCAGTTCTCCCTTCATCCACTAGGGGCCCCAAAACAGAGCAAATCCCCATAGACTCCCATGTTAAAAAGACCAACTTCACAGCAGAAATAAACTTTTTCACAGCCTGGTACAAAAATCCATTTTAGGTTTAATAGGTCAGGTTTACCTTCATGACAACTGTGGGGGGAGAGAATTTTTCTAACTCGCCCGTTTAAAAGTAATTTAATCTCGAAATTTGGCATATTTAGGGGCGTGTCTTTTTGACTGACAGGTACCCGATCTCAGGCTTCAGGTAAGAACGTAGAACAACCACGGTTTTTGACCCGGTTAACAACGTGACTTAGCTTTAGCCCGCTTACCTCCATTAGCTGGTTAGCTCCTGTTAGCTCCGGGTTAGCTCGGTTAGCTCTTAGCTACAGAAAGCTTGGAGTTTGCTCAATGTCAATCATCCACCATGACGGTCACAGCCCCCCTCTCAGCTCCACCTCTTTGCCCATATTTGTATTTTCCGGACAAGACGACACGCATGCCCCTGCCAAGATGGCGATGGTAGGAACCGCCCACAGAGCTTCAATTCAGCTCTTCAGAAACCTACGAGTGACGTCACGGAGGCTCCGTTCATCTTTTTTTATACAGTCAATGTTGCACACTCGAGCAAGCTGCAGTAAAACCAGTCAGAAAGTAGAGACTCCAGTGTTTGTCAAATCGAATTTTTTTTCAGAGTGTCACATTTCCTGAGTACAAATGTCACACTGTTATTATGGTCGGTAAACGTGTGCAAATACAGACTATATGTTCATATGGATCAATATTTTACCATGGCGGTGCGCCACGATCATTCACATGTAGTGGAAACCCTGTAAATCCAAACAGACCTGCTCACATATGTACAGGACCTGGATTGTTTTTTAAAGATTATCACTACAGCAAAAGAATACAAGTGGGATGGCAGAACCAAGAGATTTTTGGCAAAGTGGAGGCCCCAGTGGGAAATGCATTACAAAACCGGTCTGTGGGTTAATTCCTGTCTGGAATTAAAAAAAAAAATCCTGTTATCTTTGCTAAACAGCAGAGTGGGAAATGTCTTAAAAGAGGTGAACGGAGGTCGCTAGTTATCCAATTTGTTGTTCAACAAAGTAAAAAAACAAAAACAAAACAGTTACCACTGCCAGCATGAGCGTCTTTACTGGTGGTGTTTCTCATAAAGAATGGTTTTAGTGGCTCGTTAATGGGATGAATTACAAGAACACCGGGTCAACTGTGTAAGGGAGGCTGTACTGAAAGAAGCCGCTGTGCAGTAGGGTGAAAAAGGAACACAAAGGCTGCCTCTCATCAGTCCGGGTTGTAAACAGTCACAAGCGTTCATGCCGCTCAGAGCAACATAGCAGAAGAGCTGGCGCTTCCAAGACACAACCTTGATGCTTGTATGACTGCAGGGGAAGAAGCTTTCCTCATGACAACTCACTAAATACAGCAAAACGTATGCTTACCGGACACTTAAGTAGTTATAACTTGCTAGCACTGGGATGGACTCCCTTTTACCCTAAGAACTGCTTTATTGTTTAGATTCAACAAGGTGAAAACATTACTGAGAGATTTTGCTCCATTTTGACATGAAGCATCACACAGTTGCTGCACATCATGATGAGAATCTCCCGTTCCACCACGTCCCAAAGCTGCTCTGCTGGACTGAGATCTGGTGACTGTGGAGGCTGTTGGAGGACAGTGAACTCATCGTCATTGTGGAGATGATGTGAGCTTTGTGACATGGTGCATCATCCTGCTGGAAGTTTCCATCAGAAGATGCTACACTGTGCTCAGAAAGGGATGGACATGGTCAGCAGCAATACTCAGGTATGTTGTGCTGGTTAAACCATGTCATGTTGATACCAATGGATCCAAAGTGTACCAAGGAAATATCCCTCACACCATTACATCACCAGCAGGCTGAACTGTTAAAGGCAGGAATGATCTATGATTTCATGTTGTTTCCAGCAGATTCTGATCTGAATGTTGAAGAAACAGAGACTCATCAGACCAGCAACGTTTCCATCCTCTACTGTCCAGATTTAGTGAGACTGTGTGAAAATTATAGTCTGCTTCTGCTTCAAAGCTGGAAATAATGAAGCCTTCACCACGCGTTCGCCCCCTGGCGGTTGGCAGACTACTATGCAGCAGAGCTCGCGTTTTGAATCTAAATATCGTTGAAGATCAGTTTGATTTAATTGTGGGCACTAAAATCATGATCATGATCAAAATCCGATTAATTGTGCAGCTCTAGTCCAAACAACTGCTGCTCACAAGATGTTTTATGTTTTTCATACCTTTCTTTTTAACCTTTGTAGATAAATGAGTGTAACAACCTCAGTAGCTCGGCAGTTTCTAAGATCCTGAGATCAGCCTGTCTGGTAACAACAACAGTATGACGTTCAAAGTCACCTAAATCTCATTTCTTCCTCAATCTGATGCTCAGTTTCAACTTCAGTAAGTCTTCATGACTAAATGCACCAAGTTCCCGCCATGTGAGTTTCTGATCCGATATTTATATAAAAGAGCAGCTAAACTGTATGAAACATAGCGGCTGGTGAGTGTAAATCAACTTTAAGTCTCCTCTTTCAGCTGTGTAATCGTGCATCTATGAGGGGTTTGTGACAAGATACCTGATGAACTCACAGCTGCAAAATACATTTCTTAGGAAATAAAAATATTTTATTAGAAAGCAGTGTTTCCTGTGTCGTAAGGTGAAAAATAAGTACAACTGTGAGGTCGACAACTCCACACACTCGCAAATAATCTGGCTTTAATTACATTAAACAGAAATGCCTACTGAAAGCCTTCTATTCACTGAAGCACAGTGAAGTACATGACTGTAAAGAGCTTATGAAGATGATAATGAGAAAGCAAAAAAAACATAAAAATTCTGCAAATCTTTCCGTGCAATCTGCTGTGTATGAATCACAGCAGCTAAATATATAGTTCCCTTCACTTTGTGCACAGCTATGAAAAACCGAAGCAGGCGACTCCACTGACAAACATTCCCTCATGGTCTGATAGAATACACAAACAGCCAATTTCACTCTGCTCCCTTGTTTCCCCTGCCTGCTGGCTATATACAGCCATCTCCAGATGTTATTTTTAGAACCCCTCCCTTGTAAACAGAAGGGGAAGCAAGAGCTCTGCACCACAGCCACGCTGAACAGGTGCTGCACGGCATTAACCAACAGAGACTTCCTCAAAACTTCAGATGGCGGAAAGAGCGAAATGGGTCGTGTAATTTGCGGTCACAGTTGATGGAGAAGATTTGATGCTTGTTGAGACATTAAAACTAAATGTGTTTGTGTCATTATTAATTTTAGTGTCATTTAAGCTCAAAGATGTGAATCTGATTAAGAGAAAGTAGCTTTAATCAGTTTAGATTGAAACTGATAGGGAGATAAATCAACATAATACTTGTTAGGACAGATAAAAGCACAAATCTAGCAGGAATCGGGTAATTCAGCTGCTGCAATCCCCTCTAAAGCGTCTTAGATACTCCACAAGAAGCGAGAACCTTTCTTGTTCTTGTGGCCCTGAGTAGAAAATGATGTCATTTTGTTCTTGATTGAAGACGGTTCTCGACACATCGGGCTGGCAGAAGGTTTTTCTTGTGGGGCTCTGAGTAGTGTCGTGTGATTGGTTGGACATTTCAGGTGGGCGTGGTTAACACGGAAAAGCAGGAAGTGGAAAGTTGCCGCCACTGAATTTTTGCTGTGGCAACAGCTGATTGAGGTGGGAAAAAAAAGTACGTACATTTTTACTACATCTGGCATTAAACACATACGGACCCAGCTGCATGCACAACCCACCCCTGCCTGTCAGCTGCATCTGGCTTCAGACCCCTGAGGCATTAACAATGCCCCCTCCCACACTGAAAACCCTGCGTTACACCTAGAACTGTGCAAAAAATAAATATTGCCATAAAAACCTGCTAATGGAAAAGCCTACATTTAAAAAAAAAAAAAAAAAAAGTCTTAAATATTGCTAAAAAAGTTTTTATGCTCTCATGAGGTGGTTTTACAGACATTTCGATAAAGGAATATATTGCAGAAGTGTGATGGAAACACTTTTTTCATGTTTACATGTCCCCAGACGTGACGTGGGGGTCATGACCGGTTAATTCACGGTAAAGATGGCGTGGTGTGGAATAAACAACAGCAAATTTCAGAGTTTTAGAAAAGAAAGTGAGGAAGAAAAGCTTTGAAAATCCGAAGCAAATTCTCCGCAGCAAGTAGAAAACCCTAAAATAATGCTACGTGCAAACTTTGCATTAACTGCAATTACGAAACGTGATGCTAATGTGCTAAACATTGTTCAATGGAAACACCCGCAAATAACAAGTGTTGTTTGTTGAAACTTAGAAAATATCGTTTTTATTTTGCAAAATATGTAATAGAAACGCAGAGGGAGCGTTTGTTGTTCATTACCAGCTGCCATGTTGTGTTTATGTGTTTCTGGAAACCAGCGGGAGTGCGCTGACATTACTATAAGGTATGGAAGCCCAAAAGGTGATGGCGGGGCAAAAAAAAAATAAAAAAATAAAAAAATCCTGATTTTCATCAAAATAAATCTTCATAAACAGCAAATTCGAATTAATCGATGTAATTGATTAATCGCCCAGCCCTACTTGAGAGCAAGAAAAAGTTCTTGCTTCTTGTGAAGGACGGAACAAGCTTAACAGGAAAAGGGATCCTGGCTTTACAGACAGAACAGGGTGGTAAATGCACTAATTATTAAACACTCAACAACCTTCTTGCACAGTTTATGATCAGCTGTAAAATACCCAGACCATTTTTAAAAAAAATTATTAGCTTGCTAGCTAGTTAAAAAAAAAATCCGGATAATGCTAAGCAATACACACTTCTTTTATCTTTTCTGGTGTGAGAGCAGAAATCTGTTGTGCCATGGGATGCTGGAAGTTGTGACAAACTGACAGTAAAGAGGTGGACAGAAACGATGCAAAGATTCTGCAGACTGTGCAGCTGCTGTTTGACCACAACCATGCAGTTAATGTAACAGTTGTTTAATATTAATATCCTAAAAAGCCTGAGAAGCAGAGCCTGACATGAAGCCAACAGTCAGGCCAGTTAATCATCCAGTGACAAACACTGATAGGAAACTCTGTCTTTATAACAACAGCAGCACATTTCATGGGTTTCTTTCAAACCAACAACAGGAACAGGAAGTTGCACATAAGGGCTCACAAGCCAGAAGCGGCGCGTTGTTCAAAGACTTAAAATTGTTTGACTGAGAGAGTTAAGAGACAGTATTTACTGATATGTGTGAGAAGTGAGTTAAGGGTGTGAAGATCTGCATGGTCTCACTTCATGTCTTACTCCAGTAGAAACCCAGCCTGACATGTGCAGTCATACTGACCCCTTAATGACTTCAATACATGCTAATCAATTTCTTACCCTTATTATTTCTCCTGCTGTCTTCTGATAGAGTAAGAGGCTGGCTGAGCATAGCATACACATCTAATTCAATACAGCTAGGCCGCTTCTCTAGTCTATATACAGCCGGTCCTTGGTTTATGGACAAGTTAGGTTCCTACCACTGCTACGCCACCCCATAATCCACATAAGTTGGACTTTTATCCATAAATACGCCATATAGTCACTAATCTAAAGACACATATTTTACATCATATTAGTAGAAAAACAGTACAGGCAATTAAAATATGCACTGAGGCGTCATCTCAGCCTCTGTGTCACGCGTCGTAAGAGCTCATGTGGACCCTCGTAACTTCGAAACTTGCTCTATTTTTTTAAAAATGTACATTTATTTAATGAGCATCGAAAGTCGAAACAATGTAAATTAAGAACCGCATAGCCGGAGGACCGCCTGTACTTAAATATTGTCATTCTGTAGAAATAAAACTGCAGTGGATGCTCCAACAGTGCTGGATGGAACAACCAAAATTATATTTCACAATATTTTTCTAAATCAGACAAGTTTCATGGTATTTGAGGTTTTCGTTTCTTCTCATGCAGATTTGCCAAGTGTAGACAACTTCATTATCATGGAAATTGGAGAAACAGAAAAAAAAGAGGATGATGTTCAGTATCACAGCTCCAAGTGTGAATTTAGCTGTATGGACGGTGATAATGTTGGTTACCATTATTCACTGCTGCTTTTTTGGTTGTCGTCAGAACAGATGTCTTTAAGGAACATCCAACTCGAGTTTCCTTCAGCTTCTTCAGTTTTACCTGAACATGTAACGCGTACTAATCTCCTTTTCAAATAGTTAGCACTCCAAAGTATTTCTGTCTGTTGCTGCCGTGGGAACAACTTTAACTTGACAGCATTTGCAGTAAATAATACTTTTGACCCCCAACTTGTCTGAACTTCTGAAGTGGGATGAGCGAATAGAATATCGGGATCTTTTGCTTCACAATTTTAAAATCAATGTTTTTTGTTAAAAAAATTGTTTTTTTTTTTGGTTTTTTTTTTTTTTTTTTCAAATAAATAAAAATAATCCATTATAAACTTTTTGAGATTTTTATTGTTTTTATTGATCTTTTTACTTGTCTTCTTGGGCATTATAGTGGTCTGGCTACTGTGTTGTTTTTCCTAATTTAAATCAAGAAAAATGATCAGCAAAACAAGCTTTGTACATTGTTTTAAAATTGGTTTTTAAGTCTACAAAATTCTGCAATATTGAGGAATCATGAGAATTTATATCAAATCAGCACCCAAACAAAAAAATCGGAATTGAATCGAATAGCGACAAAAACATATCGTCACAGACCTAATTATTATCCTGCTCCTAAAGTACCTGATTCAAATAAGATCTGTTCCACCTCGTGCTATCAACTTCTGACCCATGAATCTGAACTATGTGCTTTGAAACAAAAATACCTAAAACCTGCAGGACAGTGGCCACTGAGAACCAGAGCACAACATCCCACTAAGTGTCACCAGATATGTCTCGTTATGTTCAACTAAAACCTCTGCTTCAGCTTCACTTCGCCGTCCATTTTCAGCACTCAACATCTAAATTAGCACAGCTGCTCTGCTGCATGTGTGTTTAGCTGTGTAGCAGTGAAAACTGGCCCCCCTTACACACTTTCCAGCTGAAAATCCTACATTTGGTCATCAGTACAACTGAAAAAAAAAGAAGCGCCAATACAAGTTAATGAGAAAGGGGCTACATTACTGTGCAACACTGTTCTGCAGCGATCTGCTGCGACGCTATGATGAACGTACAGTGCATGAGCTTAGTGGAGCCGTCAACTTAAACACAGAGAAACCCAGTGCGACAGGAAACAACACTTTGCCAACACTATCAGTCCCACTCAGCTCTATATTACCCTGCCAGCCCCCACGGAGCCGCCGATACACCACTCAGCTGTTCTAAGAAACTTTGCTGAACTGCAGTTTTGTGTGTGCGTGTGTGTGTGTGTGTGTGTGTGTGTGTGCATGTCCATGTCAGAGCAGGAGGCTCTGGATCTGCCCTGTCCTCTCATTAACACTCTCCCTGTGTCGGCTAATCACACCCCCGTTGTGTTGCTGCTGCAATAATGTGGCTTAAACTCCTTACATGTCGAGTTCATTCTCCTTCCACAGTCGCAACGTTAGAACACAGACACTGATCTGCAATGAGGTGTGTCAATACTAACACACACAGACACGTAGTTCAATTAATATTCCCACAACGTGTATGCCACTGTTTCCATGGTGACAAACTCGGGGCAAACTGGAAGGGAAAAGGTGTTAAAGGGAAAAATAAGGGGAACATTTGAGTGGGGAACCTGTCTGTGTTATGCAGTGGCAGATTCAGAGGTGGGAAAGTTGGACTGAAGGAATATTTCAGACATATTTACCGTCGGCATGTTCACTATTAAAGCTAACTATCAAGACTTTCAGGCTGATTACGAGCCCATTTGCATGTAATAATAACTTGAGATGCTTCAGCTATGCATGAACGGATTAACGGGCCAAGTATTTACGCATTGCTCCCTACCATGTGCAGAAAAACAGAGGAAATGCAATCAGCTGATTAACTGATCGGCTGATGGGCAAAAATAATGATTCTGTGCAAAAAGATGGTGAATTATTGTCATCTCTGGAAGCTAATTGACAGAAGACGTCATAATCTGGCTCCAACTTTACAAATAGCTTCAAACCCTGGAAAATTTCTCAAATTAGTCAAGTCATACGGAAAGACTGTCAGGCTGCGTTTTAGATCCTCTTTGTCACTGAAACTTGAGGATTTTTGTGGCAATTTGTTTCAGTTCTTGTAGAATTTGTTGCAAGTATTGTTTCATTAGCTCACTTTTCAGATGCCTTTTCTGTTTTCTGATTTGTGTTTTGTTCTAGTCCTCTGGGATGGTCTTTATTCCTTGTGTTTCAGAGATCTCATGTTCTGCTTTGGTTTTATAAATCTTCCTTCTCGTTTATAAGCGTACACACCAGAGTTTTTAGTTACAGACTGCCAAACCTGCTCCATGTTTAATGATCTCCCCCAGTATTTATGCTCCTGGTTTTCATCTGTTCACTGGCAGATCCTTGTCATCATCCTGTTTGGAGTTACAGTTCAGTCTGAACTTCACAGTGACAGCCAGTCTGTCATCTGTTTCACTCCCGAGTTTGTTTTCTGGTTAGTTGTGACGAAAGTCAACAGCTGCTGGCTGTTTCAGCTTATACCTTCTGGTTAATCATTGAAGTTGAACTTTACTCGTTACAGAGGCAGACGTCTCATTCAGCACTTGTTGAAGTATCTTTTCCTCTTTACAAACCAGCTCCTACAGAAAACTTTGCAGTTGATTCTGGGTAACAAACCAGCTGGTGTGTCTGATTATTAATAACTACACAGTTTTTACAGTCTGGTATTAAATATCTGATTTGATTCTGATACTTAGGGATGAAACTGCTGTTCAGTTGCACATCAGGCATTTTGTTATACTGGATTAAACATTTATCTGGGACTATTAAGTTTATCCATCCTGAACCAGTTTGTATTATTTAATTCTGCAGTTACATGTTGGATGTGGACATCATTCACTGCAAACCCCTGGAAGAACAGGAAGATTTTTATCCAGTTAAAGGATTTATATTTGATATGGTGCAAGAAGTGTTAAGTGTGTGGCGACAGTTTATTGTGGCAACCTTAATGCCTCTTTTCCACATGCTGTTTGGTACAATACACAGACTGTGCACCTAGTGTTCAATATAAGGAACTTATTTTCTCTCTCATGGATTCAAACTTCACTGCAGCAAAAGAGAAAAATGTATTAAAACAGTTTTCCTGTCCAGCTATAAGGAATATTTGCATGGAATTACAGTGGCTGCATGCTACCGATACAAAAAGAGAAGCGAGTTTAAGATGTCATGTGAACTCTTTTTTTATTAAATGTGTTGCTTTAAAGTTTGAATGAACTACCAAGCACGCATTACTAACAATTTAATATTTCAACTGCAATGTTTTTACTTGAATCCATTAAAAACAGACATTATTTTTGTGAAGCTAGCAGTTTGTTAGCCTGTTTTCTTCCTGGCACACACTCCGCTGTCGCTCCAAAATTCACAGCAAAACACAAAAGTTTCCAAAATACAGCAAAAGTGTTCTGCTGGGTCAGATATTTCCAACAGACTTATTCAACACAGCTCAAGAATTTGCTTTAAAATAAATCACTGAATGGAAAAATATGACAAGTCAGAAATGCGTGCCTTTGATAATGGCCTGCCACCTAATAAAGGCTTGGTACCTGAAGTGCTTCAAGCAAATAAAGACTTTATGCTTTATTTGAAGAGATCAAATGTTTGCTTAAGTTACACACAGACTTGAATTTCAATACTGATCCAGCTTCAACAGCTCAAACTGGAGGATCCAACTTGACAACAGGGCACTCGTCCTCCTCCTCCTCTTTCTCCTTCCTGCTGTCAGAAGCATTAAACCTCTAGGATCACAAATCACACCGATTCCTCCAACCTTTGGCTTGGAGTTACTGCAGACGGAGAAATTTCTCTTTTTGAGTGATATAAGATGATTGTGTGACTCTGGATCAGTACTAATGAACCTTGTGCACAATTCTGGGATGTATCTTTAGAGTTAAAAGTAATGCTAACTTGAACCTAGGAATGGGCGATATGACCAAAATCTCATATCCCGATAAGCTTTTTTATATCCCTATAACGATATACATGACTACATTAAACTGTTTGTGTAATTATGTGTCAGTCATCAGTTATGTGTCAGATGTACTTGGCAACAGCAGCAGTGATCTCCTTCCATCAGGGGAACTATGGTCGTATGATGTTTCACGGGTAAAGTCCTGTTGCAGCGTTTGCGTCTGAAGTTTATTATGAGCTTTCGCCTCCACTTGACGCTGTTTTTGCTCGTTGACTCTATTCTTTATTCTGGATTCTTTATCCTGATTCTTGCGTAGGTGATAAAATGAGTTAGTTGTGTCAGAGTCCGTTGTTGGGACTGTGAGCTAGTCTGTTGTCGGTTCCACTCAGTCTTTTTATATCCAAACCACATCCATGCGACAGATACTTCAAGCTCATTGGTTTGGTTTGGCTGGTCATCTTTTAATTAATTATCCTGCTCTGAAAAGCATCTGCTACCGTCTTCCTCCATGTTTCTTTATAAATGACAGCATGCATGCCGTAAAGCGCATCTTGACGTAAAATACTGAAGTAAAGCACCTTATGTAAACGATAGAGCCTCATATGAAGCGACAGACATTTTCTATCGTCCAAACGATACATATCGTCATAACTCCTAGCCCTACTTGAACCTGTGTTATCATCTTCACTAATGCTCATTCAAGGTTGTTTAATCAGCCACAGATTGACAAAATAATAATTGGTTTGAATAAACTAATACCTTATGATAGAAAAGGCACACTGTTTAAAAGAAAGGGCCACAAACACACAAAACTGCCCCATCTTCAGGTTTCTGTTACCCTCCGGGACCCTGTCACTGGTCAGCAGCAACACTAGCCTCTAAGGTTACAGCACAAATCGATGGCAAGAGGAGTGTTGACCTCAGCTGTAAGAAACACAAACTGTGCATTATCAGATCCTATTGACTCCAAAGTAAACAGTACTGATCCTGAGTCAAGATTTGGACAAACTTCTGGGGCAACAAAGGCTCAGACACCTTGGTGATTTTTGTTTTTCCCCCCCTAAAGAAAATGAAACATGGCCAAGATGACTCAGGTCATGACCCCTCCCCTTGTTCCTTATTTCATTGACTAAGAGAATTTAACCGGACCCCACCCATAGAGTCGTTCACCCGCAGCGTTCCCTGTTTCTGCTAAGCAAAGATCAGTTCTAATATAGTAGAACTGTATTTCAGCTACTGTGTTTGATTAAATAAATAAATATGTAAAAAACAAAGCAGTTCACACATCTTTAAACCAGAATGATTCTCCAAAAGCTGAATGGAAATATCATACAATGGTATTTATCTGGAAGCTAAGCGGCTCCTGACATCAGGCTACCTTAGAGCTGCCTAGCACCCCCACGTGGTCCGGTTCTCAAATGTAGCACTGTATAGCAGATGTAAAGCCAAGTGAGAAACTCTCATGCTCTGCAAGCCGTCACAGAGCTGCCATCTCCACAGGTACAGCGTTAGCCTGGGAGCTGGTAGAGTAGAGTCTTGGCAGAGCTGCAAGGTGACCCAAAGCTCTCTTACTGCTGAGGCTACCAGCTCCATGAGCACGAGGCTTGACAGGCCTGCAAACAGGCTTAACTCTAACCAAGCTGCCTCGGTGAACCTGGCCAAGTCCAACAGTCTTGGCCTCGTTCCTGTTATGTTAGTTGATATGTTAGGTTTGGACCAAACATAAACAAAACAAACAAAACATTCTGAAAACAGTTTGTATTGCTGTGCTGCTATCTGATGTGCTACAGTGACCTAACAACAAACAAACGCGCTGTCTGGCTCGAGCAAAAAACTCCCAGCAGAAATCTTTTCAGCTATTACGGTTTCATCAAACCACAGCTAACTTTTCATTTCTTCCTTTATAGCACATCTTGTCATGTCTTAGGGGAGGGAAAATTTTCTAGACAGTCATTTTCCCCAGCAGCGGGTATTTAAAACTGCCAGCTGGTCATTAAAAAAAAGACACAAAGAGTGATTTGTCAGAACTTCTCCAAATTATTGTAGACCTCAGTGCAACTGGAAAGCAAGCATATCTGGCCAAGCAAGGAATCAGTAAATATTTCCTCTGAAAAAGCTGATTTAGTAAAAGCTGATGGAACCAAAACATGATGCAGCTATAAGTAACTTTCCACCAATAACGCCTGACAACATTATTCTGTTACTCATAGCAACTTGTGTTAAAAAACTAGGATTTGTGTCATTATCATGGCAAAAAATGTTTAAATAAAACTAATTTTAGAAAAGCTCAACTATCTTGTGACAGTAAGGCAAAGCTTGGACCTAAAAAAAATCTATGGTTTGTTAATCCTGTGAAGCAAATGATTTATATGAAGGAAGGCGAGCCAACTTCTTGACTTGAGCAGCCTCTTTTCATACGCCCAGAGGAAACGCAGCGCAATCAGCTGACGAGGATCACAGAGAGCATTTCCAGGATTTCTGAGCAATCTGATTGCTGGCAGCCCACATAATCACACCAGGTTAGCTCTACTCTTATCTCTGAGGAGGTGAAACTAGTGTGTTGGAGTGCTGTGCGACAACCAATGCAAAGAAAAATGACAGCAGCATCTGTCAGCCTGATCAAACTACAGCTGCTCATGAGCTTTACCTTCGCTCACAAACTGTATAAAGTTATACAAGTTGTGTTTAAACTTGCAGTTTACCACTCAAACTTTTAAAAAGACCCTCTTTGGAAACCTCTGACTGACAGACTGACATCACTTGTGGGTTTTTCTGCTGTGTATAGTTTTTAAGTCTTGAAAGGAGGACAAATTACTACCTGTATGTTTTCTGAGGCCGGGTGCTCTTCTCAGCCGAAGTGACGAGGATGCTAAAGAAGCCGTTGAGTCACTTGGAAAAGGGTCCCAATTACCTTCCCTTCAACGTCAGCTGCTCTCAGCATTTGTGCTCGTCATCTGGCCTCATTCAAACATCGGCTGTCGAAACATCTCAGGAGAGGCAAAAGATATGTTTTTCAACCGTTCAAGCCTTTTGCAGCACTTCAGCCAGAAATTGTTGCCGCAGCATCTTCATCTTTCATTAAGCTTTGATTTAATTTCTAAACAGCCCTTTTCTTTAGTTGTTTTCATTGGAGATGCATCACCTCCATCCAATGAGAAATGCTGTGTAAGCCTAATACGAAAGCATCCCTTAAAAATTAAGGAGTGGTCATTGCATCCTACCTTGCAATCAGTTCTCTAAGCAGATAACAGGTGTTCTGGTAATTCCACAGATCCCACTGGGACTCCTGACACACACGTTCCCCTGATGCAGCCATAAATGATACCTGGAGTGTCTCATGACATGCAGAGCAAGTGACATGCTAATACAAACTGCTCAAGGACTTTTTGGTAATGAATGTGATTAAAATGGCCATTACTGCGGTGAGAGCATAAGCTGATAGCACTTTCTGGATCATCCTGATAATTGCGGCGGAGTCTGTGTCAACCTTTGGGGTGAATGTGAGAAGTGACGAATCAGTGAACAAGCCTCAGAGCTTGACAGAACTGGCAGAGATTAGCTCAATGTCAAGAAGGACGAACTTGTTCTAACATCGTGATGCTGCTTAAACATCATCTGTGCATCAATAGTTTGCATTAGTAGCAATCTGTTTGTGTTATTTTGACCTCTTCAGAAATATATAAGTGTATTACTACAGCTAACTAAAAGTTCCTTTCAGAAAAATGCCACAAAATAGGACGATAGATTAGAAGGGTTGCGACCAAAGTTGCAAAACCAGGAAAAACAAAACATCTTTCACTGGATTACACACTCAGAGGGTGAAATGGATCAATTACCTCCCATGAGACCAGAGCGTCAACCTCTCTGAACTTTAAGATTTAAGAGATCTGTCATCCATTTCTATCCAGTGTTTACAATGAAGCGCAGACCCAATCAAAGCTTCAAATTAAACAGTGCAAATGGTCCACTTTGCTGCCAGACGTCTACAACTGAATTAAAGAAGGCAATATGTAAAGTAAACATACTGTTGTACAGGTTTATGTCTCGTGGTGGCTTCCAGCAAGAGTCACATGCTGCAGATTACAGGGTGGACTGGT
The DNA here is from genome assembly GCF_933228915.1 of Telmatherina bonti. Lineage (NCBI taxonomy): Eukaryota > Metazoa > Chordata > Actinopteri > Atheriniformes > Telmatherinidae > Telmatherina > Telmatherina bonti. The sequence continues at coordinate 33,793,125 of NC_136623.1, read as the reverse complement.
GGGCCTGATCTGCAACAGCACGCTGTGGAAAATGCCTGTAGGTGCTAAAATTCTTCCCATTTACATACTTTTAAAAAAATATATAAATTACAGAAACATCTGTTTATTCTGCATGAGAGGAATAATAACAGCTGCATGTAAAAGCAAATCTGCACCTACACTTGCCTCACTTTTTCTTTTTGTAGCCCTGACGTACAAACGGTTTCCCAGGTCCACTGATCCGCTGTGTTCGATATGCATTCCTGATAAATCTGTTCAATGCCGTCTAACTGTGAAATGGCAACAGGATTAAAGGCTCCCTTTCAGATCTCTTATGCCACTTCAACTCACTTTTAATATGTGGATTTTAAACACTGGGATTCTGAAACTGGAAACTACCAGTAAAAAGAAAAGTGCTTTTCATTTAGAATCAAATACTGCAGTTTGAGCTCCTACCTCTGTCCCCGGCAGAGTCTATAACATCTTCCCACTTCCACTACCTGCCTCCACTTCTTGTTAGTCTTATTCTTTCCCCTCTGAGAAGGGCTGTAGCTTACAGTCCCAAACCACCCATAAGGTCCACTCTGCTGCTGCAAAGAAAGCAAGAAGCACTGGGACTGCTAATGAACCCGACTGCCATCAGTGGCGTTTCAAGAGCAGCAGAGCATGCATCTGATTAATCTCTGTCCTAATTAGATAGAACAATTAACCTGCCCGCCATCGAGCCCTGAAGCCCGATGTCTCTGCATGAGCTGAAAGCCCTCTGCACTTCAAACCAGAGTAGGATGAGAGCGTGCCCTCTCGCTGCAACTTTCAGAGTTTTCACAGCAACCAATTAATGGAGACAAATAATGCACAATATTCTGTGTGATATTTTGGTGAATTACGTGGCCGAGAGCTCAGAGCCGCTTCTGCCTCGCATTTCAATGGCAGTACACGTCCATGCTTTTTGATTCAAAGTCAAGGCAGGCAGTGATGAGTTTCATCATAAATTAAGTGTGAGAAGCAAAGCAGAAAGAGGGAGGAGGAGGAATTCGATCTTCATTAGCATGGAGATGCTCCCAGATGTAAGAAGCCTTGAGGACATGCTTGCTCTCTCAGTGGCTGGCTGGTTCAAGCGTGAACTGTCTGCTGATGTGAAATGTTTGGGATGCCTTGGTTGTGACATGCGGCCGTGCATCCTCAGAACAAACCAGACAGGCAGGCGGGGGGTCGACACAAACCAAACCGATTCCCTCTGAATCTGTATCAGTGAAGCAATAGGAAACCGTGCAAGAAAGCAAGCACATGGGCTTTCAGTGCAATAATTACACAGTCCAGGAAGGCTGCTTCAAGATGCGTCCAACTATTGCATAATGCAAGAAAGTGACACGAGTCTTGGTTCTTATGTGCACTTTAATGTATTCTATCAGCTAGTGGGAATAATGAGCATAGGGTTGACTGACACGTGTAATTTTTTTAGTCAAATTACACGTGTGCAAACCATGAAATAACTTTGCCGAAATACGTTTTGACCCTTAAAGTGTGTCCGCAAACCAGAATTATATTCGACACGGAAAGGAAAAGGCTACAAGAGCGAAAAAGCTTTAAACTTTAACAATTTTAAATGGAGTTTGGCACGCAGCGTCGGAGCGCGAGCTTGACGTTAGTTTCTTCTTCAGGGGGAAAAATAAAAGTATGTCGCGCATTTTCTGAACTTTAAACCAGCATGGCTGAATACAGAGAGACCAACCTGTGTTGTGGTGGGTCATGTGTGGTTTGTGGCTCGTCCCAGCGTGGTGCTCCTGAACCCGGGCGGTGTCGTGTTCAGCTCCGGGCCACAGTTTCTGAGAGATTGCGTCCATGACGACTCTCGCGCTGCTGCCCGTGACAGAAAGAATGAAGTCCATGCTGGAGCTGCACAGTTTAGCGGGGTTTGCCAACAATAAAGCGTCCTTAAATCACCTAACATCCCCAGAAACAGCCGCTATGGGAAGAAATCTGTGGCGTAAACCTGAGAGGTTAAAGACCTTCAGGCACATTCCTAAACAGGAACTATTTCAACTCGTCAACAACCGTCAACTTTATTTTCCTCCCTCCCCTGGTGGAGAGTCCGCCTGCCCCTGCAGCAGCCTACTGACCTAATGACCAATATTTACTGCACATAATCCACATTTAAACGAATAACACTCACTATCCCGTTTATTAAGATTTAATAACTCACATCCCGATACCCGAGCTGCAGCTAACTATAAATACCATTCATATAAACGCAGTGCTTTAAGTGGAACAAAATAAGTGCTGGTACTCCCTTCATGACTTGCTGTCAGTTTGTCATGCAAATATGGGACAAAAACATGGCTGATACTTATATTTAGATTTATAAATTGATCTGTAGATTAATAGTTTTATAGCACAGAAATGACAAAAGACAAACACAGCAAATCCACATTTGCCAAATTCAAAGTGCCATGAAGACACTTTTATGAACTTCAAGCCTCATTGCTGGACATTCAAAATAACACTAAAAAGTAAACACAAACTTAAAGTTCATAACCCTTTCATGCATAAATTATTCATAAAAAACATGCAACATTTTTCACATTTTTGTAAAAAAAAAAAACAAAAAAAAGGAAAAAAAAACAACAACCCCAAAACACTTAAGTGGTTTTGTAAAAAATAAATAAATAAATAAATACTGAAGTGTTTGTTTTTTTTTCTTTCTTCTTTTTTTGGACAAAAATACTTGTAAACAGGTTCCCACAACAGGGCCATGCATGAAAGGGTTTAAAAACAAAAAAAGTTCTACATTTAGCTTATTACCAGACTAATTTAACAGTGTATTACGATTAAAGTTTTCCTCTGTGAAATATGTTTTTCACAGCATTAGGCCTGGTCCATGCAACTTAGAAATATTATCTTATCTTTAATCTAGAAATCTTCAAAAACTCAAACTAAGCCATACACTTAGTTTGCAGCATCTGACCCTCATTGTCTGGTGTAGTAGTGACTGTTAAGTATTACTACTGTAGTAAATGACTGTTAAGTAGTACTACTGTAGTAAATGACTGTTAAGTAGTACTACTGTCATCACTCAACTCTGCTCCAGTTTGTAACATTACAACAGCAATAGTTTTTTTCTCCACCTTTCCTCTCATTCAAAGCACGTCCACTTCAATGTAAACACAGAAGCGAGGGAACAACGTGAAGTTCGGCGTGACGTTGTGGGCTACAGCAAGCGTTTTGCGTCTAAACCGGTCTTAATACATTTCTTTTGAGGCGATTTTTTACAATTAAAATCAACAAATAGAAGCTGTAATATGTGGTGAAGTCGTAGGACGGTATACCGATTGCTAAAGAAAGCCGGTATAACTCCCGGTGTGTACTATACACTGTAAAAAAAAAAAAAAAAAAAAAAAAAAAGTCCTGGTACGCAAAGGGATAGAATTTAAAAGTGCCGGTACTGCGTACCACTGCATACCAGCCCACTTAAAGCACTGATATAAAATATTAATGAGCATTAATAAGCTGACAATGCAATTTTTAAGCTATTTTTTTTCCTCATACAGAAAAGTTTTGACCAAAAGTGTTGGCAGTGACACAAATTTCCATGCTGTTTATTTAAATAGCCTCTGTAGATAATGAGCAGAAGTACTGTGTATGTTTAAGACTTATACAGTATAAATGCCAACTTTAATACAAAATCCCAATTTTAAATTATACTTTTGTCCTGATATAAAATAATTTTGGTTTTGTGGAGAAAGCTGAAGCTGCCTGACCTCTATGAGTGACATTTAACAGCAAATTAAACTGGAAATTATGGCCCTCGTGTCAACAAGGCCGGATTATGCAATGGACATTATAGGCACGGCGCCAGGGGCCCACTTGGACTGTAGCAGGGCCCACATAGGCCTTACACCAGCAGTTTGGACATAAAACAAAATGCACATAAAAGCCAGATAGTTACACCACAGTGCCCAGTGTACTGCTATTGGTACCACTGGCTGAGAGATGTTAGAAATGTTGTTTCACAGTGTATCATTCACAACTTTCACAATGTTGCGCTGGGGAAGGGGGGCCTGTGGGACACTCTGAGCCCAGGGGCCTGTGCACTTTAAATCCGACCCTGTGTGTCAGGAATGGTGATTTCTAAACAAATCCATGTAACTGTCATTGATTAGCTTAAATATGGCTTTACGTGCATATGACCTTAAACCTGAAAAAACTGTGTAAGAGCATTTAAACTTCAGAGATTCAGCTGTGTTGAAGGAGACTTCAGTGTTTCTAAAAATATCCAACTGCCAGGACTGTTGCGTCCTCAGGAGTTTGTTGTGAAATCCGGGTTGCCAGACAGGTGTGACTGCTTCTGTATGCACTGTTAGATGTAAACTTTTGGAAAATGGCCAAACTTGAGAAAAGCTGCAAAAAAAAAAGTAATTTATCTCAAATAATAGTTTTCAGGAGAGATTGAATTTGTGGAGAAAACAGGCACAAATCTGTAAAATCAATTATCTGATAGAAAAGGTGAATGCTACCACGAGTTAAGGCTGCACATGTGATGGAGGTTGCTTCTCATCCGAGGGGCCGTGTCACTTGCAGTTCTGCCAGGATCAGGATCTCTTTAGCAAAACTTTCTCCAAGACCAACTTCTTCCATGATCAAGGAGCAGCTTGATTAATTTTAATGCATTTTCTAGGCTAATAGAGAAGCACAAAAAAAGATAACAAAGAGGGTTAGAGATTAACGTTAAAATTAAGGATCTCAAAAAATTTTCCAGGTCTGAATCCAACTGAAAACTTGTGAGCAGATCAACGGCAACTTAGAAACTGGGAAAGATTTGAGGTATTTATGAGGAAAGAAAAGACTGGCATTAGTCAGGGTTTGGCTTATAAGATGCTTAAGTCTGTCTGATCGATCTGCAAACGTTTTAAAGAAGAAGAAACAACACTTAATTGATTGTCAAGCTCCTGCAAAGACATTTAATTGCCATTAACTGTGAAACTTTGTCACATCTTTAAGAATAAAACCCACCTGAAACATTTACATCAGAAACTAAAGCATCATTTAAAGCTTCTCAGAAACACAGTGAGGACCCCAAAGGCTGCAAATGTCTCCTCATGCACCCAGCGACCGGTCGACATGGCATCAGCCACAAGAAAATGAACATATAAAAGTACTAACTGAAGAGCAGAAGAAGCTGTAATAATTGGGCAGTGGGCTTAGGTAGCGAACTAGAAAGCCTGTGATGCATTATTCATCCAGGGGCTGAACTGCTGTGGCGAGAGGAGCCAGAGGTTTACAGAAACCCTTCTAACATTTCAGGTGAATTACCGAGGTGACCAGAATGAGGGACCATGCACCATTTACACACTCATTTAGATGGGAAACAGAGAAAATGGAAGGTATTTATCTTATTCAGACAGAAACTGTAGCTGGGTGTCATCTGCAGTGTTTGTTAGAGGCAGGATGGATCCAAAACAGCTGTTACATTACAGAGCATCCAGTCTGCATCATCTGAGACCAAGAGCCATGTATGTGTTTCATACTGACAGTGCTCCATCTGCTGGCCACCTCAGGTAGTGCAGACCTTAGTTTCCATAAAGTCATCAGATGCAATCTAGGTAAACAGCAGGGTTTGATTACAATCACGTTTAATATGCTCAATTGATTACTCCATTTTGAAAGAGGAAAGATTACTACCTTCATCTTTACTGATTTGACCTTTTTCACCTCATGCGGCGTGAATGCAGATTTGTTCTGCCTAAATGAACTGGGCTACTTGCACTAATTTGTTTGTCAATTCATTGGTTTGGAGGTTAATATTTTGCCTGAGAAAGGAGCAGAGAATGATAAAAGCACTAATTAAAATTCATCAGATGCAAAACGATCAAGTTCTGATTAAAAAAAATAATTCTTTTAAATGAATGTATATTAAACAAAGCATAGAAAAGCAGCAAATCCTTCACATGTTAGGTGACTGGAACATGTGAATGTTTAGTCATTAGCACATGGATCGGATGCTTATTGCGCTACACATGGATTCAATTAAAGCAGTTCAATGCTCAATTACACTGATTGCATATAAACTGGATCATGTAAACTGGTGGAATCGATCTCTTGCGTGGCGTTTTGGAGACACCTGATGGACTTTCAGTCCCTCCCTGCTGCTCTGCTTGTGCTCTCTGCAGCATTTTCAGCTGGTTTCAGAAAAGCTCAATGCCACCCCTTCCTCTCCTCCTTCCTCATCCCACCACACCACACAAGACCTTGTAGCTGCATGATATACTGTGTTGCTGTACAGCTGCCCAGAGCGGTCATCAAATCATCCATAACGTCCTCAGAGAGAGCCTGACTGGGCTCCTCCCCCTCTGCACTGCAACCTCATGGGTCGAGAGATAAACTGTGCAGCAGTGCACGCCCCAACAATAACACTCACTCAAGTTACACAGAGCTATTTCCTCTAAGAACTCCTCCACTCTCTAATTAAGCTGTAGTGTGACCAAAGAGGGAAAATGAAAGAATTCCCTCTGTGCTCATCCAACTACATGAGCATCACTGCATGGACATTATATAAGTGACTTTGTTCCACTTAAGCCAGCATGTTTGATGTGTGCGTTTCCTGTATTTTAGAGGTAATTAAAAAGACTGCGGAGCCAATTAGTTAACTGACATTCAATGCGGTGTTATGTTCTTCTGAGCCTCTAAATGACAAGACGGAGCCTCAATGTGAATTTTCACAATATCCTAAAGGGATTCAATCTGATTTGTGCACGCACAATTTATATCATTAGCTTTCTGATTAATTTTCCAACATGATCAGGACGGCAGTTGAGAGCGCGGTAACAGGCAAGGGATCATTTGGTTTAATGGCTTTAAAACTAGGTAGGAAAAATAATAATGAATGGTGTCAGCAGCTGCAGGATAAAACCCACAGAGGGACTTGAACATGTGGCTTTGTCATCTCCTGGAAGAAAACACAGGGGAGCGAGCGTTGATCGCAGCAGCTTCCCATTTAGAGGCAGGTAGACAACAGCCTAATCCTGAGAAGAGGAGGCGCTTTCATTAGGGAAATCACACACACGCCGCCGGGGAGCTGCTTCTTTCCTCAACTGTCAAATAACGGACAAAATTCACAAGCAATGTTACATAAGCAAAGCTGAGGGAGCATGCTGGTGTGAACAGCATCATGTGTGGAAAGGCTGCATTAAACATGTGCACACTCACTGAATCCCAATCTGCTCCTTCCTGTTTACAGCAGAAATCACCATGACAGAAAAGCAGCAGAGTTCGCTCATGCAACACAAATGTACCTGCTGGCAAACACAAACGAGCCTGTCAATGTGTGACATTTGGAAGGTTTATTGAGGTGCCGAAATGGCTCGAGATAGTTTTCCTAGTAGTTATGAACGTCGTATAGTAATATTTTTTGGAGCGTCGATGGAGCCTGAGTGTAAACACTGAACATTCATTGTTCTGTTTCACAAGCGTTCTGCTTCATTATCCCGCAGCTCGTACAAGATGACGACCAATAAAAAGACAGTTCGCCGCCTGGAGGAATCAGGCTGAGGCATCCGCACAATGGCGGCAATCACAGGTGTTAAACAGCCCTTGTCAGAAAATCCCACCCTCACTCAGGCTTTTTCATTGGGGAAGCGGAGCTTTGCCTCTCAAAAGCCTGTCAGCGCTACAACAGATGAACATGTTTTTCACGCTGGCAGCAGGACCCAAATATTCATGAGAGGGTAACATGAATCAAATGTGGTGTGCCGCCTGTTAAGACCGCAACAATGCCAAGCTGAATCACCAGATCATCTGGAGAAAAAAGGGGGTGTAACTCAGCGCAGTCCATGAAAAAAGTCTGATTGCTGCCACTCACACATTGCTCATCGTGTTTATTTTTCACGAACAATGTACAGTTCTAAGCCCCGACATCTCCCATCTTTAAGCTTTTGTGAGGACTATGCAAACACTTAAGCTGTGCTGTTTGGCCCATGAGTCATTACCCAACATCAGCATTGATATTAAAATCATTTGTGCTTCAGCAGAGAATATGCAAGCTGGGATGAGTCACCAAGCACTTAAATAAAAAAAAGCTTAACTACTTCTGAGTACTACCAAAAGAATAGAGTAACAGGTTAATAATTAAATAAATTAATACATGAATGTTTCAGGGTATTTAAAATAAAAGCCTGATCATAAATTAAGAGGATTTGTATCTCTTAAAAGTTTTCTGAATTAGGTCATAAGGCTGCTAATTTCCCTTTGGGGATTAATAAAGTATTTTTCCATTTCATTTCATTAGCCTAGCTTTGCCTAGCTTCATGTAAGACAAGCTGCAAAGGTAAAAAGGATGTACTACAGCTACAATCATATTAATTTTTTAACTAATTAATAATAAACTCAGTTTAAAAAGCAGCTTATTTAAGTAAGAGTCTCTTTGCGTCTTCTTTTCTGATATTATAGCTACTAGCTAGAAGTTACTAGCTGCATATAAATAGATATATGTGTAGCTAACATGGTTGTTGGATCTGGCTAATATAGGAAATACAATAATATATCCTAGGTGAGGAGGATTATTTATAAAAATTTGTCAAAAGATGTTAAATAAATGTTATGCATTTGTCTAACATATCAAACAATTAGTGTTTACATTATGTTTTAAAAACAAAGATGTAGCTAACTAGCAGCTAGCTTCAGCTGCTACACAAATGGTTAATAGATTCAATGATTTAGTTTCCTATTTTACTTTTTACCATTTTCTTTTTTAAAAAAAATGCACTTTTCCTAAAACATAATGTAAAACACTATAGTGTTTTACATTATTAGGAAGCTAACTAGCAGCTAACTTCAGCTGCTATAAAAATGGTTAAAAAATAGATATAATAATTTATTTAATGACTTACATTGCCAGTCCAAAGCTTGGACACAGTTTCCTATTTTACTTTTAACCACATGCACATTTCCTAATAGAACACAACACATTAGATGCTGAAACAGCAATTTACTGAAACTATTAGGTGGAGAAAATTAGTTCATTATTAAGCCGATGGCAGCAACACATCTAAAAAAGTTAGAACGGGTAATGTTTTCTAGTATGTGTCATCCCATCTTCAATAGACTAAAATTATGGATGTGAGGAGACCAGTTACTGGAGTTCTAGGAGTCTAATATTGTCCTGTTCTTGATACACGTTACGTGATGGCTGGATTTTTTGCCTCACAATGATCAAAATGTTTTCTCCTGTGAAGCCATGCTGTTACAATGGGTATACGATGTGGTTTGGCAGTCTTGCTGAAAATCTGCAAGGTATTCCCTGACAGAGACACAGTCTGGGTGGAAACAGATGTTGCTGTAAGATGTCTATGTACTTTTCAATATTGATGGTGCCTTTGCAGAAACCATTTTAAATGACAGCAGTGTTTCTGGCTCATGTTCATATGTTCAGCTTTGAATGGCAGAGATTGAACCTGCAATCTGTGGATTTCACAGTAATGATTTTATGTTGTCCATTGACAGACTTCTCCTGATTTTCTATTTTTGTGAAGCTATACACTATAGACTGTGGGATGCAAAGTCTTTCAAATTTTATCCTGTGAAACATTTTTCTAAAATTGTTCCAAAATTTTTAGACACGATGTATCTTAGATTGGTGAACCACGGTCCATCATTACACCTGAGAGTCTCTACCTCTCTGAAATTCTCCTTAAATACCCAGTCATGTTGCTAATCTGCAGCAAATTAATCAAATTAAACGTGAAATGCTCTCTTTCATACTTTGAAATGTGTTGCTGCCATCAAATTAAGTTCTTTTTATTTTTTCATTTAAAAAAAAAAATTAACAGGTTCAACAGCATGTTTATATTAAATGGGGAATAAAAAGTTTTATTAGATTTGAAAATCTTGGCATTCCGTTTTAAATGACATTTTACAGTGTCCCAACATTTTTTGAATTGGTGTTTTTTAAAAAGATAAAGTTTATACCACCAAGTTTTGAAACCAAAATCTGGATATAGTAGGAAAAAAAAGATATAACATGAACATTAATGCAGATATTGTTTAAAATAAATCCCTCAAAATGTCTAATTAATCTGGCCTAGCTGCTGGGATAGGCTCTTGTCCCCAATTCTGTATTGAAATAAGTGAAAATAGATTATGAATAGATAGATTTTAGTTTACATTGAATAATTTACAGTCAGATTTGAACTAACATTCAACACAACTGATTGATCCAGAAGGGTAAACAATTTGTCGCTCACCCACATCAAAATCAACAATTATCCAAGAAACAACTTATCAAAAAGTACTCTTGTGTTTCAAAAACACAACTAAGGTGATAAATAGATGAAATGTAAAATGCAGCAGATAGTTTATATAAGTTATTGCTGGAAGCATGAAATCTTTTAACCGGATAAATTTGACCAGTGCACAACATGAACAAACAGCTGATGTATATGACAATTAAAACTCTTGAAGAAACTGAGTAAACTGCCCTACAGATGAAAAAGAAAACCTGCAATAATTTCTTCCAAATGGTTATTTACTCCATTTAGAAGGTGGACAATGAGAACCATAGTGAAACCACAAAAGATAAATAAATAAATAAATAAAGCCTATTTTAATAATAAACAGTTAATGAATTAATTATCTCGAATAATGAGATTGAATGTTGGAAAGTAATAAAATCAGATAAATAAAATTGAGAAAGCTGAAGCAGATGAGGTTACAGAGAAAGCTGATCATTCTGAGATGGTAAGGTGGCGTTTTCCGGCAGATGCCGTCCATTGTGATTTATTGCCACATTGTGATGTGAACGCGGACAAATCCGAATCATTGTACAAATGTTAAAAAAACAAAACAAAAAAAACAGTTTTAAAAAACTACTAATTAAGAACATTGTGTTGAGGAAATCAAAGGTTGAAATCTGAATTGCAGCACCGGGACCGTCTATGTTTTGCAGACAGTGTATGGAAGTATTTTTGACTTGTATGGTGGCTTTGTTTGCTTACAAAATCCGGTTTAACTTGGAAAGTCCATTTCATTTCAGGAGGTGTGAATGTAAAGAAACCCACTCTGCTCACCTCAAGTGAACCAATTACAGGAAGTGGACTGAAAAGCAACGGACTTTGAGGGTGAAAACAATAAAAGAGATGCGTGTTTTGGAGGACAGGCAGCTCGGGCCAGGAGAAATGAGTCGCGGTCGGATGTGGAATAACCCAGGAAAAGTTCTGATAAAAATATGGTCAACCCAAGACAGTTAAGTTCTGATGCAGCTCCATGTTTTTCTCTTATGAGGTGAAAATAGAAGTTGTCCTGCATGAACCTCCATTTCTTTTTTGTCATAACAAATCTGAGCGACCATGTTATAAGTTCCCACCAAATAGTAGTAGCCGAGAAGTCAGACGGGGGGGGGGGGGGGGGGGAAGCACCATTAATACTTTTATAATAGCACTGATGCCATCTGAATGATAACTGAATCTAATAGTGATGTGTCTCAAGGTTTTCAGTCTTTATACATCCAGTAAATCTTAAATAAGGGGAAAAAAACCTCACAAAGATAAAAAGAGTCCCATCTGAGATCAAGTTCAACCACCTCCATCTGCTCTGAAAACGTCCATTTGTCTGAAAGCTCTGGATGCAAAGTGTAATTCTAACCATGTTAAAATGCTTTTCTCTTCAGGTCAAGGATGAACCTCCAGGCCTGCCCTGTAAGTATGTGGAGTTTTTTTTTGAAGAACAGGCCTTAAGTAGAGCAAATCACAGATAGTGCCATGGCAATCATCTGTGGAAAGAGGGTGTAAAGTTATTCTGATGGAGCCTCCTTCGTTCTACCCAAGCGGCAACCTCCGGCGGTTAAAAGTGAGGCCTGTGGAAGTGCATAAAACTGCAGTTCCCCCTTCATAGCCTGGTTCAAAAATCCATTTTAGGTGTAATAGCTCAGGTTTACCTGTAGGGGGAGTGAATTCTTTTTTTCTAACTTGCCCGTTTAAAGTGATTTAATCTCAAAATTCAACATATTTGGGGGCGTGTCCTTTTGATTGACAGTTACCCAATCTCCCACTTCAAGTAAGATAAATGTAGAACTACGCGGTTTTTAGCGGGTTAACACGGTAACTTCGCTTTAGCCCGCTTACCTCTGTTAGGTGGTTAGCTCTTAGCTACAGGCAGCTCGGAGTTCGTTCGATGTCAATCATCCACCATGACGCTCACAGCCCCCCTCTCAGCTCCACCTCTTTGCCCATATTTGTATTTTCCGGGCGAGACGATACGTATGCCCCAACCAAGATGGCGATGGTAGGAACCGTCCACCGAGCTTCAATTCAGCTCTTCAGAAACCTACAGGTGATGTCACGGGGGCTCCATCCATCTTTTATATACAGTCTATGGTTGTACCGCACAAAAACAGGGGTCGGAGGTTAAAACTGCAGTTCAAGGCTAGCGCTACTACAACATTATCCAGCTTGGAGAAAACAAAAACACACCATCCTAATTTTAAGACATATGCATCTTGTCACAGACGGCTGTGCTTTTTATACATGGCTTCTTTTCTTTTTCCACCTCAAGAAAGCCTTGGAAAGGTTTCTCCTCTCTCTAAGGCAGATATGTGACTGCAGAGGCCAAATATATCATCCTCAAGTGGATCTATTGCTGCCACGATGAGCATATTACGTTTACAGGAATATAGAATGTGATCTAAATGAGCTTACTGGATGAACAATGCGTTGCATTCAGTTCAGCAGATGATGTCAGAGTGCTGAAATAAGCCTCTGGATCTCAGCTTAATGCCGTTGGCAGACAGAGGAAATGTGGAGGTGGTGTTTTGCCATCTAGCTTGACACTGACCCGCCGCCGCTACAACTCAAAGCCACTGTTATAGCCTGGCTCCGCTCTCTCAGGACACTTCTACAGGGTGGCTAGTGGTGATCGATGGGCGGTGGTGTCAGAGCGGCCTATCTTTCAGCGCCACTTCCACCACCCCCGCTCACGGTCATCTTTCCTCTGTGGGTGTCTGCGCTGTCGAAGGCGCCTCGAGAAACGGGGTGGCCTTGGCAACGGATGACCCCTGACTTAGCAGGAAGAACACATCCGTCAGCCAAGCGAATCGCCCTCCGTCTCCGTTTCAATCGGTTCACCTGCTTCGAGTCGCTCTGAAAACGCATTTCATTTTATTCTCTAGTGAGACCACCGTTATGATGATGAGCCGCTTGACAGCTTCCAGAAGATGCTTAATTATAGACAGAGGGAAAAGGAGGAGAGGGCGAGGGAGGAGGGGAAGGAGAAGGGACACGCATCAGACATGCACCACTGCTCTCCTCATACAGGGCAATTTATTCAAATAATAAAGCCCAGCTTTGTGCTGAAGGTTAAGATCACTAAAAACCTGACAGGGAGACGGAAAGAGGAGACAACGCTGAGACGCAACCTGGCAAATAAAAACAAATGCCGTTTTGGCAGTGTCCACTTTATCATGTACGCTGAACTCTTCCGGAGGAGTTTACTGCCTTCTTTTATATGCAGACATAGTCATACTTTTCCTCATTAAGCTAAAAAGCCTCTAATGAATCACCCTGTAACATCCAAATCCTCAAAGGCCGCAGTGCGAACTGTAATCCTGACTCCTGCATGGGCATCGGATGCAGCTAGCCGCCGTGGAACAGGCGGCCAAAGTCGACGAGTTTCTGCAACCTTTCCAGCTGCTGTTAAGCTGTTCCCATCCCAAACGCTCTCCATCCATCACTCAGTGTCTCATACTGTTATATTACGACCCGGTGAGATGCCGCATCGTTCGAGTGATGAGATGTTAGTGTAGTTAAATTTCTGCAACCTTTTGGGTAAGTCCACAGCAGCAACACAAGTCAATTAGGACCCGATGAAGATGCGATTACCCAAACATGACGGGACTCATTAGTAATTGTAAACCTTGTAAACCTGCTGATACCACGATAAAACCTACTTTTATCACTGCTAAACCTGCTTTTACCACTGTAAAACCTACTTTTCCAACATTAAAACCTGCTTTTATCACAACAAAACCTGCTTTTACGACTTTTAAAGCTGCGTTTACTGCTATAAACCTACTTTTATCGCTGCAAATCTTCTTTTAGCACTACAAAACCCACTTCTAAGACAGCTAAACCTGTTTTCACCACTGTAAAACCAACTTTTGCAACGTTAAAACCTGCTTTTATCACTTTTAAAGCTGCGTTTACCACGATAAAACCTACTTTTATCGCTGCAAATCTTCTTTTAGCACTACAAAACCCACTTCTAAGACAGCTAAACCTGTTTTCACCACTGTAAAACCAACTTTTGCAACGTTAAAACCTGCTTTTATGACTTTTAAAGCTGCGTTTACCACTATAAAACCTACATTTATTGCTGCAAATCTTCTTTTACCTTTAACCTACTTTTGCAACGTTAAAACCCGCCATTATTTTTTCTTTGTTTTGTTTGTGTATAGAGAAGGTGTCGCACATAAAAAACACCGGTTGATTAGGTCCAAGCTCCTTTAATCTTTTTTTCTTCATTCAAGAGATCGCCGTGTGAAAGAATTTACTTTTAAAGAAACAACTGAATCCTCTTTTTTTATTCTCAGAAGTTTCCATCTTCTGTAGAGGTTTGTTCTCTTGCATCGATCTGTCCCTCTTCCTCTGCTTTGCACTGGTACGTTCACGCTTGTGCAGTTGGACATCAGGGGTGCGATTTTGAATGACAGGTGTAATATCAACATCGTTGTACAATGGAGAAGTCAAGCAGAGAGCTGCGTCCCAGGGAGGATCTTGACAAAGCCAATCACAGAGTAGCCTCAAGTCACGTGTTTGCCAAACGTTTTATCTCTCACACACATCCATTTGTTCAGTACCCCTTGCCTATGAAAGGTATATATTTATACAGAAAGCAAACAAATATACCCAGTTCTTCATAAATCTTAGCAGATTAATGACCAGACACAAAATTGCTCAAAATATATTTAAGCGATTTGAATTTCATAAGAATTTTGCACCATCTAAATAAGTTATGTTTAGTAGTGGAAGTAGATGTTTAGATGGGGGCGGCGCCCAGCGCCCTGCAGGAACAAACCGCCTCTAACAGCGATATATAATTATGGCGATAGCACCCAGCACTGCAGGAGCTAAAAAGAAGAGTTTAACATTGATAAGTGTAAAACTATTAAGGTACAGACTTGAACCTTGTACTTGTAACATGAGCCTGACTCCAGTGAGTCCCACTAAAACTTAAAAAAACAGCACAAACACTAAATATCAGACTTCTCAGAGTTTCACAGGAAATAAAAAAAAGATTTGCAAAAATACTTGAAACTAATTCAAAGTGAATCAAAACTTGAGGAAAGTTTAATGTTAACATTAACAGGCAGGAGCTGTTCAAGCGACAGGTTGATGCAGCCGCACGCAGAGGTTCAGTCACGTCCATGTTTTTCATGCCAAACTCATGCAAAACGTCTGCTATGAAAACGGTCGTCCAGGATCCGCGCATAAAAAGATGACGTCAGGGCAGATTAATGCCCACATCCACTCTGTTCTCATCTCTCAAAGAGCCGACAGTGATCATATAAGTGAGGGATCACGTTGAAACGGCACCGAGGGCAGCAGCATTGACCGCCAAACCCAGTGATTAATGCCTTGTCTTTTTGATTCAATCATGTTTTGGGCTACAAAAAAAAAAAAAAAAAAAAAAAAAAAAAAAATGCTGCATAATAAATGCAAAGAGCTTCTGATGCGAAGGCATAGACAGATTTTAGAGGAGGCAGAAGTTGTTCCACTTCCCCTAAACAACCCACTGGAGTTTAACTGAACAATGATTTATTAGCAGCAAATCTTTTTTTATTCTCCTGCAAACCCACTTTGGAAAGAAAAAAAACGACACAGGAACATGTAGCTTCTGCCGTTATGCCACTTCTGACAGTTTTCCAGAGTTTTTCCATCCAGTGAATGTCTAAAGCAGTGACCCGTACAAGAAGACCGCGCTGGCCGGCTGAATCTTATCCCCCAGCTGTTCTTCCTCTCGGATAAACCGGTGCAATGCAAATGCAAGCATGTGCATTACAAAGTCCTGCACACTGTAATATGAAGAGTTGGGGGAGGTGGGAGTGGGGAGCAGAGCTCAAGGTGGATGTGGAGGAGTGGTAATCACGTTAGAGGTTCAGGTCCAAGCATTTTAGCCTGGATCCAGCTCTCCCGTCTGTTGTCATTGTCTTCACTGATTGGGTTCAAAGCTGCAAGGACGGTGGAGTCTGGAGGAAACTATAAAGCATGCAAATCATTCCTCTCTCTGGGAAACGGCGGCTTGATTGTGACACATATGTGTGTGATGTATGGAAGTCTTTGGAAGGTCCACAGAAACACTCCTGCTGTCGTTTTTCTTTACCACAGAACATATTTCTGGTCAAACCTGACAGCTTAATCTCATCTATCATGAATACAGCCGAGGCAGAGACATGATTGTCTGTACAATCCTTACTATTAATAATCATAACCTGTCCAACATCTCCTGTTTCCAGCAACCGTTCCACAATAAAAACCTCAAAAGCTCAATACTATAAAGCAGGTATTGAATGTTTCCCTACTGCAACACACCTGATTGAAGATAAATTGATTTGTAACAGCTTGTTGTCAAGTTCTGCACAAGTCTGTTAATGACTGATTTATTGGAATCAGATGTGCTGCTGCAGGGACGCCTGGAGGACTGGCGTTGCTGATCCCTCCTATAAAGAGACGTATTGCAGGGAGGAAAGTCCACTGAAACTTTACTGTTTTCTGCTACCTTGAATATTCTGGGGAAACTTTGTTTTCCTTCTGGGATATCAAATCGTCGACTAGGTCAGCAGACCAGTTTAAAGTCTGAATGAGGTTTTTTATCGTAAAGTAAAACAATGTTAGACATGTTTCGCCGCAGAGGTCGTTATGCAACTAGATCCGATGGGCCACGATTAGAGAAGATGAGAGGAGACAGCAAAGTTTACCAATTGCCTTAAAGTGTCTCTATTATGCACATTTCATTCTAATTTATTTTAATATGCAAGTCCAGAAGGGCAACAAATAACTTTAATTTCTTCTTCATCATGTATTGATCCTCTCAGATCAGCCTCTGCCAGAAACAAGCGGACAGAAAAAGCTCCGCCCCGTCCTGCCTGCGGGCTGCGTCTGATTGGTCAGCTGCTTGGAGTAGTTTTAGTGATGTCCCTCCTCCAGGACATCACTAAAATTACAAAGTAGAAATAAATTTTCCAAAACCAATAGTTTCCATCACCATGGAAACCGAACGTAGAGAGTGCTGGAAAACTCAAACACGCGTTTAGGTGATAAAAGAAACGACGCCGCTTATATGTCTGGTAAGTATTCAACACTGTAAAAAGCTCAGCAAACTAGAAATAGCATCATAGGGCCGCTTTAAAAGACAGATGAAGATTCTTCATCAGCAGAGGATGACTGTGGATTCAGGCCAACAATACACAAAGTTCCATAGCTTCCAGTATGATCAAAGTCTCTGCAGCTCTCACTCCATGTCTCAATGTGCAAAAGTCTGGCATCTCTTATAACTGCACAGAGAACTCAGTAATAACCTCAGTGTTGTGTATCAGACCATGCAGTTACTTAGAAAAGCCGAGTGTGGGACAGTAGCGGGAACAGGTAGACTGTTTCGCATTCTATCAGTAAATCTGCTGTCAAGACGCGCTGCAGTGCAATCATGAGATCCTGACTCTATTCCCAACAGAAAACATATTAAAGTGTCTTTACCTTTAAATGCATCAGCTTGTAAAATCTATTTTCTTTCATTTTTACATAACATTTTACAAAACTTTTTAAAAATAATTTATTTGAGATAAAAGAACAAAGAACATGAGCTTATCACAGGTATTAGTAATACCAGTGTGTGGAAAACTTCTGTTGAAGATTTTAAATGTAAATAATATCGTATTATATTTAAAATCTCAATAAAACTTTCTCCAAACATCATGGTACATCATCATAGTATTCTGAATGGAGTATGGGTACATTTCTCCAGCTCAAGTCTTCAAACAAAAGTCTTCCCATACCATAGATTTCTTCCAGTTTCCCACGCCACTGGTCCAATGCTGGAGGAGTTGTATCGGGTTGTAGCGTTCCTGCTACTTGCCAGAAGTATCTTTAAAGACTAATTGTACTTGTGTATAAGTGTTTTAGTTACCTTCCCAAGATACATGGTAACATAAGAATGAACCAAGAGGTGGTTCCACATTTATTATTATTTCCATACATGTCTCGTGTAATTTGTGTTTCCGACTCCTACTCCCATTTTTGTGTTTGATGTGTATCGTGCAGAAATATTTTTAGGATCGTATGCTTCCAGATTTCATGAAGTAAATGTACATGTTTGGATGTGTCAAGAAAAATATTTGATTTTCCTCTGTTAATATAATAGTCTGACATGCAGGTATCAATGGAAGTCACTGAGGTGAAAGAACACAGATGTGATTCCTCTGCCTCTACAAGACAAATAGATTTTTAAAAAACTAAAACAGATTAGAAAATTGGAAATAAAAATATGAATTGGAATAAAAAACCAAAAAAAAACAAAAAAAAAAAATATGTACACATTGAGCAATGTGCAACGTATATTATTACCACCATATTTGTCAGATAAAGACAGCAAACACACTTCTAGCTCTGAGAAATCCCAAATATCAGTCATATTTTCTACATGGTAAAACTCTGGATCCGTACTGCGCTGACCTGTCCAGGGCGAACTCTGCCTCTCGCCCAGTGATTACTGGGATAGGCTCCAGTTTCCCTGCAACCCTGAACTGAACTAAGCAATTAGAAAAATCCATTAATGAATTACACTCTGGATGATTAATTTGTATGTTGTGAATTATGAACATAAAAAAAAATCTTTAAATACAATTCTATGATTGAAATTGCACCATTAATTACTCAAAACCACGATTTAAGTAAAAAAAAAAAAATTCTGGCAGCAGTGAGATGAGCTCTTGTAACGAACATATTCTACACTTTAGGTCTGGTCCATAAGACTGTTGCACATATGGACATAAATACACTTAAAAGTCCCTTTTCAGTTTGCATTTTATTTCTTGGGAGCATGTATCTTATGTTATTCCTCTGCAGTTGCAGCTTTTTTAAACA
Source organism: Telmatherina bonti (assembly GCF_933228915.1). Taxonomy (NCBI): domain Eukaryota; kingdom Metazoa; phylum Chordata; class Actinopteri; order Atheriniformes; family Telmatherinidae; genus Telmatherina; species Telmatherina bonti. The sequence continues at coordinate 33,774,028 of NC_136623.1, read as the reverse complement.
GACTACAAAACGTGTATAAACGTGTGTTTTTGCCATTTTCTACTTTGCTGAGGGGAATAAATACTGATATTATCAAGTACTCAAACACTATTCTGCACATTAAAAGCTTTGTTTTAATTACAGGTGACATTAAAAATCCATAATAACACAACGTCAGACAGTGGCTAAATTATAAATACATCTAATCCAAAGAATTCCAGTATATCTGAAAAATTAATTAACTCTTAAATCAATTTAATCAGAGACTAAGTTTGGTTTTTTCTGCTCCTCAAAAGCACCAACATTCCCATCAAAATGCTTCACTCCCACTGCTGCTGCTTCTTTTTGTTCTTTTATTACATTCAGGCCAAATAGAGTTGCTTTTTTGAACAATATTTATTTATTTTAAACAGGAGCCCATAAATTCATGAGCTAAAGAGAAACAAATATCAACATTTATGTGAAGTGGCAGATCTTATTTTTCCTTTGCTGTAGAATCAATCAATAGCCGGGGCCGGTCTGGGTGTTCCACAGTGGAAAACTGCTTACTCTTCATTTGAGCAATATGTAATCAATCCCAGCCAGAGGATGGCTGGAGCCCTTTCCAAACTAAGTGGGGAAACAGTGGGATTACTGGCTCGGTGGCATTTATAAATTGAGCCCAACGAGAAGAGGGCCACCGAGAGACTCCCGGTCAACGTAATTACACCGGCAGGCCAATAAATCCGAGCCACAGATCTGTTACCGGAGCGCTGCAGTAAATTCAGCCTCTGTCCTCACACTGCCTCCTGCACATCAGAACAATGTTTTTATAGACAGAAGAAATAAAAGAAGAAAAAGCAAACAGCCTTGGTTGCTACAAATCTGTGTGGCCTTTACTTCTAAGCAAGCTGTGAGTCACTGCTGCAGTTTCCATTCAGCACTGACTCATCCACATGGCAGCGTAGTAACACTGGAGGGAAACCTGCATCCCGGTGTCCTTGAAAACAGGTAAAAGGTAGTTTTTGTAATATTTTCTTCTAGCAACACGAAGGACACGAGAGCTGCTCAAAGAGCAGAGATGTGGAGCAGCATGCCACGTCTCTGGGGACGTTTACAAATGACAAACGTCAGACAAAATGTGGCCGAGCCGGCGGCATACTGATCGTCGTGACATGCCCGCCCGAGGATAAGTGATTCTCTTATCCCAGGTTTTTGTATCCCGTGTGCATACGAAACATCCACATAAACACAAATCTTGACCTCTCCTGTAATCTCGGAACATCTCTGTTGCCAGACTGTCTGAACAGTAAACACAGGTAGAAATATTAGGCGTTGCATTATAAAGATAAGGAGTCACTTTGGGATAAAAGGATGCTCACCATAATTCACACGAGAATCTTTCTGCAGATGCAGCCTGATAAGTCTGAGAGGACAATGTGCTTTTTAATCCTCACAGGGTTTACATACAAAAAACACTTTATTAGCAGGTTTCATTCCCTGCAAAAATCTTGAGAACTTGGGGTTTCCACACTCCATCTGTATGTGGATTAACAACTTTCTTTTTCTTTAAATTATTATTATTTTTTTATTTATTTTAAATCTTTTTATTTTAATATTTTATTTTATTTTTTTTATTTTAATATTCTATTTTTATTTTTTTATCTTCAATTTTTTTTAAATATTTTATTTTTTTATCCTTTCTTTCTTTCTTTTTTTTTTTTTTTTTTTTTAAACAGCTATCTTATGGATCGCAGCCGGAGAGTGAAAATGGGCCAACATACAGCCACGGCGAGCCCCCCCCTCTACACGCTAAATACATGACTGCACCCCCGCCTCAGTACGCAGGGGACACCGCAGTGGTGGGAAATTACCGCTGGGGGGATGAGTCGGCCTACAGAGAAGGGGTGAAGTAGCTGTCGGGGGGTGTAAGGAGAATAACTTGCTCAGGAAAAAAACGGTCATTTCACGAGTATCAACAGGGACGGTGTAGAGAAGGTAACGAACTTCAGGTTCCTGAGAGTCCAAATCGAGGAAGGCCTGACCTGAAACACCTCCGATTTGCTGAAAAAGACCCAGCAGTGACTCTTCTTCCTCAGGGAGCTGAGAAAGAAAACCATCACTGAGAATCTTGCTGCCGTTCTACTGGTGCTGCATGGAGAACATCCTGACATACAGCATCGGCGTATGGTTCTCCAGCAGCGCAGAGGCTCAGAGAAAAGTGCTTCAGAGTCAGAAACTCGCCTCCTCTCTCTCTACACTTAAACTACTCCACAGTTCCCAGCGTCTCAAGAAGGTCCAACACGTCATCAAGGACACATCAAACCTTGGACGCTGAACTTTTACCACCAGGACGGCGATACAGATCTATCAGAGCAGCGACAAACAGGCTGAAAAACCATTTTTATTGCACAACCATAACTATACTCAGTCATAATTACACCCAGTAACAGATGCTCACAGGGTGGATGTGCTAAAGGTGGGTGGGTTAAGTTTTGCTAATTGGTTTTAAATGATTTTTTATCCAGTAAAGGTTTTATTTTTTTAAAATCTTTTTATACTTTTATATTAAGAGTATGATTATGCACCTTGAACTGATCAGCACTTAGTTTCATTGTAAATGTGGACTATTACAACAGAAACCTGTCTTATCCTGCTTTCAGTGGCTTTTAAGACAATCAGTCAACCACATGGCACAGTCAGGACGATTTAGGTTCATACTGAGCTTCAGAACGAGGAAGAAAGAGGATATGAACGTAGCATGGTTGTTGTTCTGAGTGATTCAGAGACTGCTGATCAACTGGGATTTTCACACATAACCATCTCTAAAAGAGAAAACATCCAGCGATGGAGCAAGTTTCTGGATCAGAACGTCTTGTTGATGTCAGAGGAGAACGGACAGACTGGTTGGAGATGATGGAAAGGCAACAGGAAAGCACATAAGCACTGGTCCACACCAAGCTATGCAGAATATCATCTCTGAAAACACAGATCTTGAAGAAGATGGTCTACAGCAGCGGGAAAGTGTGGAAGAGGAGGAGTTATTCCCTCCAAACACACAGATTACATGTTGGATTTTGATAAAATATCATTTAAAAACTAGAAAAGTACTCAGAGTGCAGACCTCTACCAAGCAGCTCATTTCCACTCTGATGTTCAGCTGTTTTAGTCCTACATTAATTTTATATGGACACACTAACAGATTAGTTGGGTCTTTGCTATATTGTGTGTTTGTTGCATGTTTTTATGTTAATTTCTTCTCTTGCAGTGATGAAAATACAAAGATTCCCTGTTTTGTGCCATTCTGGATGATAGTTACATCAGATCTAACTTGCTAAACCTGTTGGGAAGGTCTGGATTTTTTGGTCAAACAGCCTGACCATTAACTGTGGAGTTTTATGCATATATAGGGCTGTAATGATACACTTTAGTCCCGATACAGATATTTTGGGTGCCGATTTGATTTAAATTGCGATTCTCGTGATTGTTCGATATTGCTGTTTATTATAGACTAAAAACAAAAAAAATGTACAAAACTTTTTTTGCTCGTCATTATTCTTCATTTCAATGAGGACAAAACAACACAGTAGCCAGACCATCTTTCTGCTGCTATAATGTCCAAGAAGACACATAGAAGTATAAAAACAATAAAAATGACAAAAATTTATAATAGAATATTTTTATTTATTTGAAAAAAAAAAGATTTTTTTTTTTTTAAACAAAAATATCCAGTTTAAAATTCTGAAGCAAAAAAATCATATATATTTGATTTATATCTGATTTATCTGATTCAATTCCCCACCCCTAATATATACTGAAAATAGTCTTCATCTCACAATGATAAAAAAGCCTTTAAAACACTCCTGGATCCAGAAGGTGAGCCAGATATCTCCCAAAGTGTAATGGAATCTCAGTTCGATCCGTTCTCAGAATAATCATCATGAAAATTGTTTATTTGCAACTTTACCCAAAAACTAACACACACCAGCAAAAACGTAAAGTCTGCCACCTCAAAGGCAGAAGGAAAAACAGAAGAGAAAGGTGTCATGGTGGATCTGCAAAGCGTGACGTAAAAAAAAAAAAAAGAAGGAAATCTCTTTCACCACCTGCACCTGTTTCAGTAACTGGGTGTCAGTATTCACCAAACATAACCCTGATATGAAATGTTACTGGGTTCATGGCTGCACTTACCAATGAAGACACAAAGCTGATCCTTTTTCTGGTGATAAAATTCATCATAAATGCTTTTGAGTTACATGGTTATCAGAGAAGACTTTGTTGTATTGTAGGTATCAATACTGAAATATTGATGTCTAACAACTATTTATATTTTAGATTTGATTCTCAAACTAAATCTCTGCCTTATTATAATATTTGTCACGGTTTGGAGTCGTGTCATCTTTGCCAAGTTAAGATGACTTAAACATCTTATTCCCTCCATCCTGGCTGCCTTTTATGTCTGCACACCTCCAGCATATCTTGACAAATATTTATCATTAACATGAACACAGTAGAGAGTAACTAAACTACCAGGATGGGTAGGAACTACTTCTTCTTCTTATAAGTTGTAGGAGTTATTTCCACTCCACAAACATCCACAACCTGCAGCGTGATGTGTGTGTGTGTGTGTGTGTGTGTGTGTGTGTGTGTGTGTGTGTGTGTGTGAAGATCAGAAAACCTTCTCACACGTCTGAGAATCAATCAGAAAGCAGAAGAAGAGGTGGTGAGGTTATAACGAGGTGATCTGAAGAGGAGCGGCTGCAGGGTGAGACAGACATCACTCTGGAGTCCTTTCGTGTTTCAGGCAGGTGCTACCGAGTACCATCCAGGTGCAGAGAGAGGAAACGTGGAGCTGTTGGAGATGTTATTTCCATCTGTCTGCTTCAGGTTTCAGAGCTGATGTTTAGACAACAGCAGTTCCCTGCAGTCTTACAGTCTTCAAATGTGCAGTAATAAAGTGCTTATATGATAGGTAAATAACACAATAAAAAGCTGTATGAGTGCAGCTTTAAGGAATGTGTGTGTCCCTGAGATCATCATTTAAAGCAGATTATACAGACCTGGTGTAAAAAAAAAAAAAAAAAAAAAAAAAAAAAAAAAAAAAAAAAAAAAAGCAGTACTGGATGTAAAATTATCATTTTGAGCTTAAAAAGGGAAAAAAAAGTCTAAAAAAATATTCAATGCAATGAGTTAAGCGGCATTCACTGAACTTATTAAACAGCTTTTAAGGTAATTATGCTTCCTAGAGAAGATATAAGGCCAAAGGGCAGCTGAAGTCAATGTTAGCTGGTTATTTTTCCCTCTTTCTAAATTCTCTAATCTGGTTGGAAAGAAGTAATTAAAACCATTTTTATAAAGTAGTTAACAGAAAGAAGAAGACCAGGTCCATGACAGGGTCCTGCAGACTTTTCCATCTGTTTTGTCTGAGAGAAATCCAGAGTTAATACGTAGCATTTATTTCTGTACAGAGCAGAAGGAATTTAGTTGATTTCTCTACTTTGTTTTTATGTCATTATCTCTGCCAAGGAGGTCTCGACGCAACAACTACTGGGTGAATTTTTGGCATCATTATACTCACATATCCAAGTGGAACAGAATGTATAAGAGAGGTAGATTTTACCTCTCATGTAGAAGATGATATTATTCCAATAAATTTAATGAAAAGTTGTGGACAAGTTTTTATTTGTAAAAATATTGAAGTTATTCGTTTAAGTGTTGAATTAAAAAAGAAAAAGAAGAATTGTAACAAAGTTGCTGCGTTTTTTTTTGTTTTTTTTAAATAAATATTTATATGTATTATTTCAAAGTTTAAAGTTTGATCATCAATTTTTTGATGAATCTAAGTGTAGGACTATATCACAGGCTGGAAATGAGCTGCTAGGTGGACGTCTGCGCTCGCCAAGTGCTTTTCTAGTGTTATGTCTCCATCAAAATGTAGAAATAAATAAAACTTAAAGGCCTATAAAGTGTTTGTTTTACATATTTATAGTAGTGTGACATTTAATTATGTAAAATAATCATGATAGTAAATTTTTCATTATTTATATGACAGTAATTGTAAGATAATCTATAATCGGGACACCCAACAACCCACAGTCATTACCAGAAGGGAGGCAGACTCCCTCCACACCTTTAAGATCGAGCTGAAAACCTTCCTTTTTCATTATTCTTATAGTCAGGATATGAGCATTTCCTGAGTTGGAGTCTGCATGTACTTAGATGTAGTTAGATGTACCCAACTATCCAGGTTATGCTCTTTGCTCTTATATTTATGGGTAGTCTAGCCAACCATTACTTATGTAGCAATGGAGACGTCATCTCATGCACTGAGAACTACCATGCTACATTTCTTTAACTTATCTTTCTGAATAAGTGCAGTTATACATGTTGATCCATCTTTCCTGTCGTCTCCACCCCAACCAGTCGAGGCAGATGGCTGCCCTCCCTGAGCCGGGTTCTGCCGGAGGTTTTCTTCCTGTTAAAGAGGAGTTTTTTCCTTCCCACTGTCGCCTCGTGCAGCTCAGGATGGAGGATTGGATCCAAGTCATGACTCAATGTAATCAGTTGGTTTCTATTACAGGCTATGTATGAATTGGCTTGAACAGATGTGTATGTAAAGTACCCTGTGACAACACTGTTGTGAAGTGGCGCTATACAAATAAAGCTGAATTGAATAGAAGCTCCTTCCACAAATCAGCAGTCAGTGGCAGCTTTGTCACACGAGGAAGAAAATTTGATGTAGGACATAAAGAGCAAATAGGTTACATATAAATACATTCCTATCAGTTTGTGTAAAAGGTTTTAGGGTTTGACAGAATTAACTGAACCTCAGTTTATACAAGAAAACCAATCATCACAAGACTGATTTAGCAGGTGTTGAAGTCGTTCCTCGCCATAGATTTATGGACAGAGCTCATAGAGCATCACGTCGTAATGCACTTGTCTGGAAACACATGGCAGAGCAGCACATTACTGCTTCCCACCACGATTTAACATGACACACTAACAGCATGTGTACGTGACAATGACAGCAACATGGTGTTAGGCAACCCCAAACACCAGGCAGAGATGGGGGAATGCACAAGGCCACACGAGAAACCTGCAACTTGGACCTTCCTGCCTGCCTCACGTTGAGCACGATGCATCTCCATCACACTTCACACTGCAGGCAGTAACTCAAGACGCACATAAACAAATCACCTCTTAAGTCGTTCTCAGTCACCGTAATAATCCAGACATATCAGATGTTCCAATTAAGGTTTGGAAGAACTGTGTGGTTTGACTGCCGCTGGAGCCTTTTAGAGCGTTGTCAGGCTTTTCTCAACAACACACAGTGTAGACCGTGGTGCCCCGGGCCAGGGCCACTTTCACAGGATTAACTGCAGCGGTTTCTCCGACAATATCACCCAAACTGCCTTAAACCAGAGCGTGTGCTGAGGCTACACAATGTGTGTGAAGCCAGAGTTAAAGGCTGTATTTCTGCAAGACACACAAAATGGTACATTAGCAGTGATATTTCCACTTCACTCACACATTCATGTAACTTTATGCGGTTTTGGATTAACTGGTTATTCTTCTAATAGCTTTAAGCAAGGCTGAAACAGGATTTTTTTAAAAAAAAAATTCTAATTACTTCAGCTGTATTTATTTGAAGTATTATGCAGAAGTACTGAGCCACCCCCTCTCCCTATAAATGGAAGTACATTATATAATGCAAAAGCAAATTAGCTTAAAAGCCAATATTTGATCTTACTACATTTATTCCTCAATCTGAACCCTCTCAGACAGGTTTTCTTGTCATTTCTCTCAGTAATATTCAGGAATAGTTGTCCAGACTTCTTGAAGGACTTTCAGTGGATGTCAGCTGCCTTTTGTTCTGTTCTGTCGAGATGATCCCACACGGCTTCAGGAGTTTTTGGTCTATCAGAACTGTTGCTACTGATAGTCAGTCCAGCTCTGAAACCCATAGACCGTATATGAAAGATGGACGGAGCCTGCGGGGGATAAAAGTGAAGCCATGCGGAAGTGCATAAAACTGCAGTTCCTCATTCATCCACTAGGGGCTGCAAAACAGAGCAAATCCCCATAGACTCCCATGTTAAAAAGACCAATTTCACAGCAGAAATAAACATGTTTACAGCCTGGTTCTAAAATCCATTTTCGGTTTAATAGGTCAGGTTTACCTTCATGACAACTGTGGGGGGAGTGAATTTTTTTCTAAGTCGTCCATTTACAAGTAATTTGATCTAAAAATTCTGCATATTTAGGGGCGTGTCCTTTTGATTGACAGGTACCCAACCTCCTGCTTCAAGTAAGAAGAACGTAGAACAACCGCGGTTTTTAGCCGGTTAACAATGTGAATTAACTTTAGCCTGCTTACCTCCGTTAGCTGGTTAGCTCCTGTTATCTCCAGGTTAGCTCGGTTAGCTCTTACCTACAGAAACCTCGGAGTTCGCTCGATGTCAATCATCCACCATGACGCTCACATCCCCCCTCTCAGCTCCACGTCTTTGCCCATATTTGTATTTTCTAGGCGAGACGACACGCACTTCTGCCAAGATGGCGATGGTAGGAACCGCCCACCGTGCTTCATTTCAGCTCTTCAGAAACCTACGGGTGACGTCACGGAAGCTTCGTCCATCTTTCTATATACAGTCTATGCTTAAACCTCAACATTTTTTCTGATTGACCTTCTTAAAGATGGCTTGACAACCACCCAACACCTTACGATTTTTGATACGGCTTTAGCAAAACAGCACACGGATCAGAAGCAACTCTCAGGTCCTGTGTCAGGTCTTTATGTGGATTTTTCCCTTTTTCTAGGACAACTCTTCAACACACAGTTTATCTTTCATACATAGTATTTCTTTTTTTTTTAATTTTTTTTAGGCATGCCACTTGTCCAGTTTCCTCCTTGATAGTTCAAAACTTGAATAGATTTATATGTTTTTTCTCATGAAATGATGTTCGCAAAGTATTTTAAACACATAGCACGAGTGTAACATCTCTATTGGCTGCATATATGTATTTATACACTATTCGTCCAAAACAGCAAATTCCAACAAAGTCGCATGTTAATAGGACCAAATTCACAGCAGAAATAAACATGTTTACTGTATGGTACAAAAAAACATTTTCAGTTTAATAGGTCTGGTTTACCTTCATGACAACTGTGGCGGGAATTAATTTTTTTCTAATTTCTCCATTTAGAAGTAATTTTGTACCAAAATTCGGCATATTAAGGGGTGTGTCCTTTTGACTGACAGGTACCCACTGCTAGAAGGCAGAGTGTTGCACAACTGCGGTTTTTAGCTGGTGAAGGGCGAGATTTAGCTTTAGCCAGCCTTTCACTCATTACCTGGTTAGCTCCCATTAGCTCCGGGTTAGCTCGGTAAGCGCTTAGCTGCAGGCAGCTCAGAATTTGATAGATGTCAATCATCCGCTCCCTCACCAACAGCCCCCTTCTCAGCTCTACCTCTTTCCTAATTTTTGGATCTTCCGGGAGACACAGTGTGCATGACGCTGCCAAGATGGCAACAAGCTCAGTTCAGCTTTTAGGAAACCTATAGGTGGCACCACGGAGTCTCCGCCCATCTTTCATATACTGTCTATGGTCGACTCCTGTCTTTCCTCTGGAGAGATCACTTTCCTACCTTCTCTTTCTGGCCTCCTCGCACACCGTTTTTACCTTCTGACTTTATTCAGCAATGATAAACTTTGGTGAAGAGGAGGGAAAAGTAGCACAAAGTAGAGCTATCTGTGTTTATGGCGGAGGTTTATGGCCGTAAAGCAAAGCATTCCAGGTCACATGATCCCACGAGAAAGAGATCCACTCCTGCAAAGTTACAATGTCTGGTTTCTGAAGAGGGCAAGCCCCTTGGAGCGCCGACATGTGTCGAGCACTGTATACTGAGACCAGACATCATCCATTATTACTCACTTTAGGCTAATGTTGGGTCAAAAGTTAGACGGTTTCCCTTTAAAAAAGTACAACAATAAACGAACAAGGTTACATCTTGTTCTTGAACCAACCAGAAATGGTCAATGAAGGAGACAAATACATTGCTTAAGACTGAAATCAGTAAGATGGCAATAAATACGCACACACACAGTTGTGTTTGCTTATATCAGAAACCACTGGTTTCTTCTTCTACTGTATTTCTGAAAAACCACACAACTCTGCACATCTCAAAATGATTCGATGCTATTCGAACATGTGTTGCATGTAAACTAGGGCTGTGACGATATGCTTTTGTCCCGATTCGATTTTAATTTTTTTGGGTGCCGATTTGATTTAAATTGCGATTCTCACAATTCTTCCATATTGTTTATTTTTGTACATTAAAAACAAAATAAATGTATAAAACTTTTTGCTTGTCATTTTTCTTGATTTCAATGAGAAAAAAAACAACACAGTAGCCAGAACATCATTCTGCTGCTATAATGTCCAAGAAGACAAATTAAAGGATCAATAAAAACAATAAAAATGACAAAAATAATCCCAAAAAAATCTATTTTAAAATTGTGAAGCAAAAAAAAAAATCCAGATTTTCAATTTTTCTATACGATTTTCCCACTCCTTATTTAAACACACATACTTTGGACCACTTTCTCAGGGTGAATGTAAACAGTACAGTTATGATCAGAAAGTCAACCTGAGTGAAGAAACTGCATCTGCAAACATGGCTGCTGTTATTTATTTACTTTTTAATAGGAACCCTCCAATGGGGCTGAAAACAAATCAAAAAGCAGCGGACATGTCTGGAAAATTTTACTTTCAGAGACGTTGCTCAAACCAGGTTGTTGGGGACGCCTACTCCGCGTGCTTCAGCTGTGTCCAACTCCAACACACTTGATTCAGATAGTCATTAAGTTCCTTGCAAGCCTCCTGATGAGGCATTCATCTGAGTTCAGTGTGTTGCTGGCTCATGACTTTGTTTTAATCCAAAATCAAGCACTAAATGTTTTACTGCAGAACACACAAAGAAGAAAAGCACTGATCTGACAAGCCATGAGTAACTGATGTACATCTGCACAGTTACGCTACAAACCCCAAATTTCAGCCTCACCTGCCAAAACGTCTGCAGGACGTGCAGAGTCACCGCCCTCCTTCATGTCTGTGCTCATTTCAGTTGTTACAAGGGGTAAATATCGATCCTGCGAGCCAACAGGCAGTGTCAAACATCGATAACGTAATGGAAGGAAAACCCGGAGACATTGACAGTGATAGGAGAGAAGAAGTAGAGACTAAGAGGGAGGAAGCAAAGTGAGAGGGAGAGGGCAAGGGAAAGACCTCCTTCTGGATTTGTGGGGAAGCTAAGCTGCCTTCTGGCGCTACGTGACCAGCCTGTGCTACCAAGGCAAGACGGATCGGGCTTATCTCAGCGCACACAAGCAGCGCTGCTGGCTAAGACGCAGTGGCATGGCCGTGGGTGCTGCTGCCAGAGCGTGACCGATAGCTGCGACTCTACTCTCCCTTCACGTTTACAGTTCTTCGCTCGCCCCATTTCTGGACCACAGCTGCTAATCTGTTCCTGAGAAGAAGATGTGAAAGTTTGATATTGATGCACAACAGAGCAGTCACTTGTCTGAATTTAAAAAACAGAAAGTTAGTCTCATTTTGACTCTTTCAGCCTGTATATGTACCTTAAGACGGCCTTTCAGCAGGATAAACACAGCTGCACCTGTTGGAAACCGTTGTGGAAAGACTGCGGTTTGTCATTGTTACTTATTTAACTTTAATTTATTAATATACGTTTTTATATGTATTACAGGAAGATATAAGACACACCATTTCAGGGTTCTCTTGTTTATTCTTTCTGAAAAAATACATCTTTAAAGGGTACATATTTTCTCCTAAATCTTCTCCAATTCTCCAGGTTAGACTTGTAAAAATTCAGCCCAGTACCCATACTCTCCTCTTCCTCAGCCATGTGTGATGAGTGCAGAATGGGAGAAATGCATGGATGTGACATGCTGGCATCACAGAAGCGTCGATGAGCTTCACCAACAGCACCGATACAATCCCATAAAAGCAGAGCTTGACTTGTTGTGGATCCTGGACAGGATGCTCCCTTTCTTCTCTGGTCCAGAGGATGCAGTGTCTATAAGAAACCTTCAGTCTCTTCATACAAGACGCCTGACCGACCAGTTTAGTTTAGCACGCCATTTAAACATAATCAAGCAAACAGCCTACTGGAGCAAAAGCCAAGGTGATGGTCTCATGGAGAACTCAAAAAGCACCAAAGGCCTGCTCTTACCTTGTTTAACAGTATCAGTCATAAACAGCAGAGAAAAAATTTGGGATGACAGTGAAATGGCAAAGAACTGGATATTATCCTAAAATAAATGATGTATTCAAGATTAATTGTGTGTAAATATATATATATATATATATATATATATATGCTCAGCAATTTTTAGCCATGAAAAACCATTTTCCATTTCTGAACAGCAAATACAACAACCACAAGTCTTGTTTCTCGATCAGAGCCTTTTCATCTAGCATGCGCTGATTCTTTCTAAATATGTGCCAACATGTTGATTTAATATTGATAGTATGAGCGAATAAAGTTAATTATTAAAGAAAATGAAAAAAAAGCTTTATTGAAATCATGAAATGTGTCCTTTACAGGAGCTGTTGGAATAAAGACTAAGTGTGAGAGGTTGCGACCTGGATGTTGTGTAATCTGATCTTTCCTACTGAGCAGGTCGGTATTTTGGAAAATAAGCAGCTAACACATAAAAATCCTTCAGACTGGACGTTACACATATGCAAAAGGCTGAGGTGGATGCACATCATGGATGCCAGCAAAGAGACAGATCACTCTTAGAACGCTTTTCAGCTGCTACTGATTCATTAAAGACAGCAGGGATCGGCCTCGATGCAGACCTTCAGAGCAGGCTCTGGTCTTATCAATACTGGCTGGAAGAGTTACTTTCAGATGTTCATGCAAAATTTAAAACCCCACAAAACTGGCCACAGCCTGCACATATCCGGGTGTGATTAATCCATAAAGAGACTGCGGGATAAACTTCAACTGGAGGGGAACGTGCATCTATATGGATGAGAAGTGAGAACATCTAGGAGGTTTTACTCCCTACATCCACATTACAGAGTCCTGATCCTTGAATTCTTCATCATTCAGTTCATTCAGAAAGGCAACTAATTAATGTGAGGAAGACGAGGAGATGGAGGATATTTGCTTTGAATGACATGTGACTGAAACACGCTGACTTTCCCCAACATCAAACTGAACGAGGAAACAGAACTCCAAATCATGCCTATAAAAATGGTTGCATGTGTGCAAGTTGTTCTGCTTTTATAAGAAAAAAAAAAATAGAAGTAAAGGATGTCTCACAGTGGCTTGAGCGTCATCGTCCCCACCGGCTACAATCCGGATGTGTAAACACCACCGATGCGCCACCTGAGACAATTGCATCAAACACAGAGAGGGAGCAACACGGGCGTACCGCCTGCGGCGTCGGCTATAACTGTCAACTTCCATAGTGATTAGCTCCTCCTGCAGGATCATGATACAGCTGCTGCCGGCCGCTGACAAGTACCAAGGACAAGTTTCCACTCGACACTAAAATAACACCGCGAAAATGAGAAGTAAAGTAGCAACGGGGCTGCGACTTAACACCCAGCCTGACACTTCCTTCGATCTATTGAACAGCTGCTAATGGAACAGCGGCCGCTCTCCTAAAACTGCACATCTAGCAAGCCTTGGTGGTGCGTCCCCTCTTCAACCCTGCAGAGAAAATCCAATGAATAACTAACAGGAGAATAATCAGTCAGCGGTGGCAGGGTCCGCTGCTCTCCGGGGCGTTCGGGTTCACCGACACGTGTTGTTCCCTCTTGTTTATCAGCATTTCCTGTGCCAGTGGCTGGAGTTCGACCACAGTGCTGCATTAGCAAAGCTTTCTGCCTGAAAAGCAGCAGGAACTGGCAGGAATTATTTCTCCTGCTCACGATTTGACTTGTTAAAAGGAAATTATTTATGACAGACTCCTGATGAGACTTTAAAACAGGTGTACACACACCGGATTCTCTTTCAATAAAAACGTTGATTTCAGGCAATTAATCTTTTACTGGTGTGGAAATGAGTTTGACAGGAGCATAACATAAAGATGGCAGTCAGAGTCGGAGCAGTCTGTTGGTGTTGTCCGTCTGTCCTTGAGACAGATTACCCGTCTCCTTGGAGCCCTCGGCCAGACGCACAGGAAATACATTAGAGGATAACAAGGGAAGGGAGTGTGAGGATGGAGAGAGTGAGAAATTGAGCGACTAGAGGAGGAATTGGAGAGTGAAATAGTAGGGAAAAAAAACCAAAAAAACTGGATGAGGTTGTGGGGGTGAGGGGGGGTGGGGTGGCAGTCCTCCTTCAGAAACCATTAGCTGCAGTGACATGCAGTGAAGGCTCGCCCTTGTCACTCATACCGAGACATCTGCAGGAGGGAACAGCGGCACGTCTCCTGGCTGGCAGACCTTACCTAACGTGACAACGCTCTGTCTCCGTTTAGTTACCTTAAGATCCAGCACAGGTCTTAAAGGAAACTGCATGCTGGACATGTGTGTGTTCAGACTGTTTTCTTATGCACCTGTTCCTCACAGCAACATGTTTGTCATATTTAATATGTTCACAATGGAAGACACATTGAGTTAATCTGCTCCTGAGTGGAGCTCAGACTGCAGGATAAGGCTGCTATAATGATGTAAAAGTCAGTGATGGCTGTGACACTCAGAGGCTGTCAGACAGAGGTGGTGGGAAGTCTGGGAGAGCTGGTGTCACCTGGCCTACCTACTCCTTTTTTCACTAATTAGTCTCTTCCACTTCCAAACCCGTCCTCTCATAAGATCTCACAACACTACTGATGCTGCCACTTGATCAAGTACATCTTGTCAATACAGGCTGCTTCAAAACTGGCTTCATTCTTAAGTGGCGTAATTCTTTGGGGACAACTAAATGACACGGACAGAAATAATAGATAATTTAAACTTGTTCAAAACTTGAACATCGACTTTCTGCATAGATCCAACAAGGTGGAAACATTCCTCAGGGATGTTGCTCCATGTTTATATGAAGCATCATGATGAGAATCTCCCGTTCCACCACGTCCCAAAGCTGCTCTGCTGGACTGAGATCTGGTGACTGTGGAGGCCGTTGGAGGACAGTGAACTCATCGTCATGGTGGAGATGATGTGAGCTTTGTGACATGGTGCATCATCCTGCTGGAAGTTTCCATCAGAAGATGCTACACTGTGCTCAGAAAGGGATGGACATGGTCAGCAGCAGGACTCAGGTAGGCTGTGCTGGTTAAACCATGTCATGCTGGTACTAAGGAGAGCAAAGTGGGACCAGAAAACCTCCCCCCACCATTCCACCAGCAGCAGCCTGAAGCGTTGATCCTGACGGCAGGATGGATCCATGTTGTCATGATGTTTCCAGCAGATTCTGATCCTACCATGTGAATGTGGAGCTGAACTGGAGACTCATCAGACCAGCAACGTTTCTCCATCTTCTATTGTCCAGTTCTGGTGAGTCTGTGTGAATTGTAGCCTCAGTTTCCTGTTCTTACTGACAGGAGGGAACCCGCTGTGGTCTTCTGCTGCTGGAGACCATCTGCTTCTAGGTTGGACATGTTGTGTGTTCAGACATGATGTTCTGCGTATCCTGGTGGGAACCAGTTACTGGACTTATCATCTCCAACCAGTGTGCCCATTCTTCTCTGACTCGGAGCTGTTTGTGTGTAAATATCCCAGCAGACCAGCTGTTTCTGAAACAGACCAGTCCGTCCCTCACTGAGTCATACTGAACACGTCTAAATGACTTCATGCTCCGAGTTGCTGCCATGTGATTAGCTGATAAGTTCTTTGTGTTCATACCAAGTGTACCTAATATAGTGTCCGACAAGTGTGTGTGTTCTTCCATCCTTTACTTTGTTTATCTGAACCCTCTTTTAACCTGCATGTTTATCTCTTTTCTTTGCCGTCCTTTTCATCCGTCTCCCACTTTAATCCTCCTGTTCACCTTCTCAGTAATAATTAGATTTTTCTGTTTTCTCTCCAGCCCCCGTCCTTCACCCCCATCTCCTCCTATTTCCCGTTTCAGTCACCTTCTCTTTCAGCTTTTTAAAAAAAAAAAAAATCTATTTGACCTTTAATTCAGCCTTGTTTTCATGTCTCCTCTTTATTAACAGTAATTTCATCTCCTTGCTTCCTGTAGTTAATAATCTTTTACTTCCCCTTGTTTTTCTTCCCATCCCCATCGCTTTGGCTTCTTCTTTCTTCCCTTTTACGTTCTTATTACTTCCACCTCTTTGTTCTCACATCTCCAACATTCAGCCGTTATTATCCCAAATGCTTTTCTAATGCGCATCGCTCTCTAAGATTACCACATGAAACGGGACAAACATCCTCACTCTGACACAGTAAATATTGCTCTTGCCCTCTCTTTGCTCTGCTGACATCGCCACCAGCGTTGGCTCTTCCTCATTCTGACTCAAAGGACATGGCAACGTTTGTAACTCTTTTAATGGAGGAACAACATCAACGCCATCAATCGTCGCCCTGGTGGGAGGCTCATTGTCAGGTTATTAAAACGTATTTCGTGCATGTGCCGTGCGCCTCTAATGACGGGTCTGTCTGAGGCTCCGTAGACGAACGCAGCAGACCGCCTGCCACATTATCACCATCCCATTAGAATAAATTAGCCTGATAGGCCCTGTCGGAGCAGCCTGGTCTGGGGTTTGACTGTGAAAATGCCACGGGGCTACGCCTATCGAGATGAGGAGTGTGGAGACGGGACAGCCACTAATCAGTGTCTCATTATGTAATAGGAGAGTGTTAACGAATGCCAGCTGCATTGTATCTGGAGTCATGGTTAAAAGCCAGACCTCGATCTGGTCGTGGTCTATCTAGACCAACACTAACCGGGGCAAATGATTAACGCCTCTGACTCATGCTTTCCACGCTTGTACAATTTGTTGCACTGCAGTTAAAAGCTGTAAAAGCACAATAAGGCACAGTCGCATTTCATTAAATGGCTGACTGACCGCCACTTCCGACCCCAAGCTTTTAAAAAGAGCCTGCAGTTGTCACTGACCGGCTAATGGATGATAAGGCCTGGCTGAAATATCAACAGTCGCTCCACCTGCCCCGCGAGGCTTTTATCCCACCGTTTCCTTCATCGATTATTGCCCACCAAGCTGATACAGACGGCAACGGATCAATCTCCTCCTCAGTTGAAGCCTGGCCGCAGAAGCAGAGTCGATGCATGATGACTCTGTAGAAAGCTCATCGGCATGTGACACAAGCAGACCCACACACTTGTGCACTTTGAGTTGACTCCAGGATGCGCTGCGACCCCAACGTGACACACAATCCCCCGGAAACCCACCCAGACGCTGCCCTCTCCCTGCACAACAGCCACCGCTGCAAAGTCGGAGGCTGTTGCCCTGATTTACATGACTAATCGCAGACTGGACGCTCAAAGACACGCAGCGAATCCAAATCTGCATTGAACACTAGTTCACGAGTAGCAAGGGCATCACATGCAAACTAAGCTGATGGATGGGGAGGAAGACTGGAATTTTCTGCTTTAGGAAGCAAAATGTCATTTTTTTGTAACTCTTTTGCACCTCTTACAAAGTCTTAGTTAAGATTTCATGAGAAAAGTGAGCTATAAATCAACATTTATTTAAAATTCATCCACACAGAGTGCATGACAAACATGATGACGGAGAACTAGAAGTGTAATAACCAGTAGAAAGGACTTTCCAGTAGAAACTTATCGGGGGATTGGGAAGAACAAACTCTCCTCGGTGTTTTAATACAAAAACATAAATGTTACAGCAGAAAAAGCCTAGAAGGCAAATCCAACTTGTTTAACCCACACAGACACATAGTTACATGGATAAAATCTGTGTCCACACTTTGTCTCGAGGAATTATTTCAGAGCGAGCAGAACAGTAAATAAATTCAGGGAATAACCAACACTGTCTGCACTGCTGGGGGATATTCTAATGGAAAGCCTCCCTTCCTACCTCCTCTTTTTTGTCCTGCTTCCACCTTCTCCTAGCTTTCATGGTTAAATTCCCACTCCAGGAGTTATTAAATATCAGCACTGAATTAGAAATATTAATCTATTCAGCTGTTTACGTGGTATTTTCAGTCCTCTGGTCTCAACTCTTGCAACAGCCTTTTTACGAGTCTCCACCAACAACTTCTTCTAAATGGTTCAGAATCAAGAAAAAAGCCATTTGGCTCCAGCTATAGTTTACAATTGTTTTAAAGATCTTACAACTGACTTTTAAAGATATTTATCTCATTTATCTAAGCTTTTAGAAGCATCCAAGCCTGTGTGAAGGCAGAAATCCTCTCAGAGGACTTTTACCGCTTCCAGAGACTTGCTTTAAGACCAGAAGTGACAGAATGTTTCTGGTCAAAGCTCCTAAACTCTGAAACAAGCTGCTTAAAGGAGATCAGGTCAGCTGAGTCTGTCTTCTTTTAAACCTCTTCTTAAAACAGACTTATCTGTGTTTCCATTACAGTTTTTCACAAAGTAAAAAGAGATATTACTAAAATTTCAACAAAGCACATTATGATTTGTAGGTGTTTCCATTGAATGGTGTTTATTCAATTAGTCGTAATTCAATGTTGTTTGTAAGATAGGATTTTAGGAAAATTGTGGCTCATGCCAGGTATCCAGGTATCAGGTATCCAGTTAACCAGGTATCCAGGGGAGCCAAGTATAGAGGTAGCCAGTTAGCCAGATATCTAGTAAGCCAGATAACCAGGTAGCCTGTTAGTCAAGTATACAGGTAGCCAGTTAGCCAGGTATCCAGTTAGCCAGTTAGTCAGGTATTTAGGTAGCCAGGTATCTAGTAAGCCAGGTAACAAGGTAGCCAGTTAATCAGGTATCTAGGTAGCCAGTTAGCCAGGTATCGTGTTAGCTAGCCATACAGGTAGCAGGTATACTAGTAGCCAGTTAGCCAGGTATCCAGTTAACCAGTTAGCTAGCCATCCAGGTAGCCAGTTAACAGATTAACCAGTTAACCAGTTAGTTAGGTATCCAGGTATCTAATTAGCAAAGGTATCCAGTTACCCATGTATCCAGGTAGCCAAGTATCCAGTTAGTCAGGTATTGTGTTAGTAAGACATTCAGGTAGCAGGGATACTGGCAGCCAGTTTGCCAGGTATCCAGTTAGTCAGGTATCTAGGTAGCCAGGTATCCAGTTAGCCAGTTAGTCAGGTATTTAGGTAGCCAGGTATCTAGTAAGCCAGGTAACAAGGTAGCCAGTTAATCAGGTATCTAGGTAGCCAGGTATACAGTTAGCCAGTTAGTCAGGTATCCAAGTAAACAGGTAGCAACTTAGCCAGGTATCCTGTTAGCTAGGCATACAGGTAGCAGGTATACAAGTAGCCAGTTAGCCAGGTATCCAGTTAACTAGTTAGCTAGATATCCTGGTATTTTATTAGCAAGCTATCCAGTTACCCATGTATACAGGTAGCTAGGTATCCAGTTAACCTGTTAGCCAGGTATCCAGGTAGCGAGTTAGCCAGGTAGCCAGCTATCCAGGTATTGATGTTTCAGGGTTTTCCACGTGTTGCAGAGGATTTTCCACGGCTTTGCAAAGCCCTTCTCGCTCAATTCCTTTGTAATTCTTTGTAAAACTCAGCATTTGGGTAGTGTTTGCCATCAAGGATGGGGATTATATTTTTCTCTTTAATTGTCTGTTTCCCTTCTCCGTCCTTATTAACCGTGCTATGTATTGTTGAAAAGAACTGGTCATGTGACCCCTACCTGTTTCCATAACACTTTTGCGATATACATCTAGATCAACACATCTGAAAAACCACCTGATGAGAATGTAAAAACTTTGAGAGGTTTTTCTGAAGTGAGTCGTTTCCATTACCAGTTTTTCATCGTGATATTTGGGTTTTGAGCAGTTTGTAAGTGATGGAAAGGCAGCTCAAGCCTTTATTAATGGAACTGGTGTCCCTGCTGGATGTCTGTAGCTGAAATGTTTTTGTTTTGAGCTGTGTGAAGGACTTTGTATCACTTGTTTAGTCAAGTGGAATTATTATATTATCAATTTCCTTATTAACTCATCTGTGTTCCTTTAAAGTTGCACATTTTAATCTCTTACTTTAAAAAATAAGAAGTTGGAGCCTTAAAATGACCCAGAGGATTCTCCTTATTGCTTATTTACTGAATGGATATGTGTGAAAGTTATTCTGCCATCATGTCTGCAGGTGACACAACCTTCCTCATGTATTCCAACTCTGTTTAGCTGTTATTGAGGAAATGCAAAATGTTTGGAAGTTATTTTCAAAAGAGTCTAGTGAAAGAAATGTTTAAAAAAAACTTTGAATTTTAGAATATTAGGAGGAAGGAAAAGTCATGATTTGATGTTTCGTGTGTTTTCTCGGTTTTGGTTTCCTGTCTTATACCGTAGTTTTCCATGTTTAGTTTCTTTGTGTCTTGTTTCCTGTTTTGCTTTCCTGTTCATTCAGTTATTTCATCCCTTTCACCTGTGTCTTGTTCCGTTTCACAGTATTTATAGGCCTTGGTTTCTGCTCCCAGTGGCTGGTTCATTGTGTTTGCTTCTTGTGTTTCCAGTTCCTGATTCCTCTTGTTTGTTAAATAAACCCTTGGATTATCATACACTTCATGAATCCTTCTTTTCCATCATCTTCTGGAAAACCAATGACAGGAAAGGAAGCTAGTTTTTATCTATGTAGCATCTTTCACAGATAAAACCACAAAGTGCTTTTTTTTTTTTAAAAAAAACCAAACAAACAAAAAAAAAAACTTAAAAAGACCAAGGACACACAGTAATAAAAACCCTCATTTAGCTAAAACCTTTGTTTGAATAAAAACGTTTTGATATCATGTTGCGTCCCGGTTATAAATGTTGTTTAGTGTCGGTTTCTCAGCCTCAGAACGCTGCTGGGTAGCAGCGGCTCTAGAAATGCACATGATAGACGTCACCGTACCAACAGGTCCGGGACGCGGAGTTTCAAGGTCAGAAAGTTGTGTATTCTTTAAAAGAATCAACAGAATCTAAACATGTTAAAGACAGAAGCAGCTCAGTCCTCAGTTTGGGGGCCACTGACAGAGGATCCATCGCCTCTGGTCCTGAAGCGTGAACATGGGACTGTTAGTACCAGGAATGCTCACCTCAATCAGCCTGTTTCATCGTCTTCTCCACCTGATTGGTCCAAACCGTTCCCCTAGCTCGCACTATCTTCTCAATTCATTGCCCCTCATTGGTTCAAACCAGGTCTGTAAATGTACTCTCTTGCTCTCTTGTTGAAATAAGTTTACACAAGATAAACTTATTTTTAAGTTTATCGTGTGTAAACAAGACCACCCCAACCAGTCGAGGCAGATGGCTGCCCTCCCTGAGCCGGGTTCTGCCGGAGGTTTTCTTCCTGTTAAAGGGGAGTTTTTTCCTTCCCACTGTTGCCGCGTGCAGCTCAGGATGGAGGATTGGATCGAAGTCATGACTCGATGCAATCAATTGGTTTCTATTATAGGATATTTATGAATTGGCTTGAAATGATGTGTATGTGGATTCGTGTATGTAAAAAGCCCTGTGACAACACTGTTGTGAAGTGGCGCTATGCAAATAAAGTTGAATTTAATTGAATAAAAACAAAAAAACAAAAAAACAAATCAAAGAATAGAAATGCAGGTCGCCACAATGTGTAATCGGAACAGCCAATAAGATTTTCACTGCAAGCCAGACATTTTTCAGGATAAATAATCCAGATTATAAATACAC
Organism: Telmatherina bonti; assembly: GCF_933228915.1. Taxonomy (NCBI): domain Eukaryota; kingdom Metazoa; phylum Chordata; class Actinopteri; order Atheriniformes; family Telmatherinidae; genus Telmatherina; species Telmatherina bonti. The sequence continues at coordinate 33,752,275 of NC_136623.1, read as the reverse complement.
ATGAATGTATTCAATCATGCAGGTTTCTTTCTTCTTTTTTTAAAAAAAAGTTTTATTGCTTCCCTTTTTAATAAACATGCCAAAACCACCACTATAAACATGCCAAACCACCACTATCTGAAGTTTGGCAACTTCAGATAGTGGTGAAATGAAAATGATCATTTAATCGTTTTATTTTACACATTTTCCCCTCACATAGCTCAACCATCAGTGTAAGTTCGCTCTCAGTCTCCGCAGCCTTTTCTTCATAAACTTGTTAAAACTAAAATAATCTGCTCATATTGTTAAGTGAGGATTCCTGCATATGGTGTTGATAAAAGACACAACCTCAAGTTGACATGTTGGAGTCAGACGTCCAGCGATAACATCAAAAATGGGACAAACAGTGAAGTAAAGAATAAAAAAAGTGAGGCTAACCAATTTCACCCGCGTTTTTTCATACCTCCCCCCCCTCCTCCTCTCTTCGACCCGAGCAACTTGCAAACCAAATCACATCGATGAAGCCCAACAAAGATGAATTAGTTTAGCTTAAACTCATTTCATCATCGGAGAAGTCGAGTCTCCAAAGTGTACTTAACTCTGAGCAGCAACCCACCCTCCAAAGCAGAAATAGATCCACAGCAGACAGTCGCCCCCACTCCTCCCCACACCGCCAAAAATAGATTTCATCACAGAAGTAAATCTCATCTGGGGCTCGTAATTAGAAAGTGTGGGCAGGAAATAAATTAAAAGCTGGGAAATGGGGGGGAAGGGGGGGTCGGCAATGGACGTGATGTGATAAAGTTTGGCTGTTTGAGACGTTGGTGTCAACTTTTACCCCTCATGCAGACTGGAAAACCACCCCCTCTCAGGTGCTCTGCAGTCAGGATGATGCAATAAGCAGGAATCAGCCGTTATTTAGAGAAATCCAGCAGATAGAAAAGACAGATTCAACATTTTCAGCTGTGTTTTGTCTTTACCGATGGTGTAGCCTCTCTTCAGCTCGCCACAGCGAGGACTGCGCAGCTGGGAGTTGGTGGTGTTGTTTTCCTTCACCGCGAGGCCAGAGGTTGTCTTGGCAACAGGTGGCGCAGCCTTGCTGCGGGGCGAGGCCGGCATCAGAGTCGGGGAAAAACCTTGACTGGCGATATCCACCGACTGAGACTTCTGCTTGAGCCTGCAGGAGGAGGGGGGCAAACACAGCAGAGGGGCAGACCCCGTTAGCGCCACGTTTATACGAATGAAAAAAGGATTTTTGAAAGAAGAAAAAAAAAAAAACACTTGAGGAGAGTTTATTCGTCTAGAGTATGAAGTGATGAAGCAGCAGGAGAACAGCAGCAGTCAGGAGATTGCTGAAAAGAAATGTATTCTGCAGAAGTAGCGCCACTAATTTAATTTTTCTGCTGTATCAAGAATAAAACATGGATTTTCTCAGTATGGTCCATGTGGATCCTCTCTGACAGATCATGCCTGTTGAAACGAGTTTCCATTACACCTAGAATTGCACAAAAACTAAATATCGCTATTAATACAAAATACTAATGGAAACACCTACTTTAAAAAAAAAAAAAAAAAGTGAAATATTGCTAAATAGTTTTTACTATCTTGCAAGGTAGTTTTTCAAGTGTTTCAACATTGAAACATCGTAAAAGCGTAATGGAAACACTTTTCCCATTTATGTGTCCCTGGATGGGACGTTGAGGGTTATGACCAGTTCGTTTCCAGTAAAAATGAGATGGTGCGGAACAAACAACAATAAATTTAATAGTTTTAGAAAAGAAAATAAGGGAGAAACTCTTCAAAAATCTGTAGCAAATTTTGAGCACAAGAAGAAAATTCCAAAATAACGCTATGTGCCTACTTTGCCTACACTGCAATTTTTGTAAAATCTCACAGAGTAACGAGATTTTACGAGACTTGAAGCTAATGCACAAAGAACTGCTCAATGGAAACAAATTGCAATTGTTGATTGTCGAAACTTACAAATATTGCTTTTATTTTGCGAAAAAATGTGCTGGAAACGCAGCTTCTGGCGCAAACCCAGCAAGATTTCTAATCATATCTCATAAGTCTTTGCTTAGAAAATATTTCTTTGCACAAGAGTTCAACTCAGGCTAACAGAGACTATTTAATAACTTAAGTCCAAACTGTTTTCTGATTTTTTTTTTGCGTACTGTACTGTTTTCTGTGTGTTTTTTTTTATATTGTTCAGCACTTTGGGAGCAGTGTTACTGTTTGGAAATGTGCTACATAAAGAAAATTGACCTTTACCTTGATATCTGTTTGTTTTTTTTTAAAAACACGCAAAAAACAAACTTGGGTTTATGACTTTGCAAAGGGAAGAGTTCAGAGCATGATCTGGTTACAGTGCATCACTCTGGTCAACTTCCAAGGGTTTCCTCACTGCAGCTTCTTTTATTCAATGGGTGTTTTTATGTGACAGGACCCTGATTGAAGAATGAGGAAGTTTCGCAACGGATGGTTGCTTTATCTCACACAAGTTAAAGCGAGGCAGTTATATAAGTGACGCATGTAAAATGGTTACTCAACATGCAGTCACATGTAAACAGTGCATTGTTAAATGATAATCCAGTAATTTTCCTATTAATATCAGCCTTTTTAGTCAACTTAACTCTGTGAAAAACTGCTGCTTAGTTTTGGTAAAATATGACACTTGAGTTCGTGCTGCTTAATAACATCATCATCACATCACTGAAATATAACCAGAACACAAGGATGGAGAGATAAAAATAGAAGCTGTTATCACGGTTAATTAACCTTGTTGCAACATTAACTGACATCAAACTTCTGCCAAAATTCCACTAAATGCATCTTTTCTACAGTTATAAACTCATTTAACAAGTTTTCTCCAAGTTTCTTGGCTTGGAGAGCTTTATTTACCACAGTGAAGAAGTTTAATTAGATGACTTGTGTTACACTAAACAAAATGATGTGATAAGTGAGGAGATCAGCGAAGCCTGAACAGAGGCACGGACAATTAGCATTTACAGCATCTTACAGCTCAAAGATGCTGTTAAAGGCCATTTATAGTCTGTCAGTGGTTGCATTCCTACTTTCCCTGAAGGCACCTCAAAGCCATGACCAAAAAGCTGAGGACCCCCTGCCCACCCCGCTATGCTTTCATTAGCTGCTTCTCACCATAAACGGCCCATTCTGGATGAATCTTCTCCTTTGTTAAAACACAGATTTAGGTCATTATTAACATAAAGCATAAAAAAAAAAACTGTTCAGAAAAAGGAACGAATCACCGATGTTGTAATGATTAAATAATATGCTGCAAAGTCGGTGTTCTCAGGCTCCCACAACATTGGTTTCATGTGAACGACAGATCTAAATGATAAATATCTTACATGAACACACCTCAACTCGGTTCTGTGTGGACGCGACCTTCATTTAAATCTGAAGTAGGTAATGTTGCTCAGAGACTATTTTTACTCTGGGTGAAGTGGTTCCTCGTCCTGATAGTAGTCTATACATTCTGTAACCATGAACAATAAGAAATATAGACAGACACCTCAGTTTACTGTAAATCTGTAAAAACTCTGACCAATCCAAACGTTTGGACCCAAATGAAGTCGTTCATTTCTTATATTTCATAAGCTTCTTCTCCCAGCTCCCCTCCTCCCCCTCCAGCAGCACATACCTGATAGCCACACCCTGCATATAAACAGCGTGTTAAGATGAAAATACAAAGTAGTGAAGGAGAAACTCAGAAGGCAAACTTTTTGCCTCTGAGAAAATGCAGGAAGAATAAACGGCACAAAGAAGAAGAAACTGATGCATTTAATGGCCACAGAGACCGCCTCGGTCTACAGTGCTGCCTCCTTCCATTGCTCTTCCTAAGAATATCCATCATCGCGTTTTCCTCCAGTGTCGCCAGATGTTTCCTGCAGATCCTGCAGCTTTAAAACACAGTTTCTGTATAAATGTCAGAAAAAAGACATCAGTTTATCTGTGATGGCTGTGTCTACAGTCACACAAGGGTAATATCAAACTGCATCACACATACATATTTATTTATTTGTTCAACCAGGATTTAATTTGCAGACCAATATTAGACATCCATTTCATGTAGCATCACAACTATTCTGAAAAAGCGCGCATTTTAGTTTATGTTGTGATGGTATGGTTTTCTGGCTGTGAACCAGCAGGTGGCCACGGGGTGGAGCCAGCTAATTGGACCGAACCAGTGGCAGAAATGGGAGGGGGAATTTAGGGTTTTCTTCTGTTCATTTAGTTAGGTTTTTGTGTGTCATCACCTTTGTCTGTTTTTGTTTGGGCTGATCAGCCACTATTTAAGTTTATCCTTGTGTGTCATTTGTTAAGTCAGTTTGTTTCATTTTGTTGCTTAAAGTTACTTCTGTTATAAATTCTTTGATTATAGTTTTGTTAAGTTGACCTCTTTTCTAGGCCTGATTTATTCATTTATGTTAAAACAACTTTTTCTTTTTTGGGTCAAAATAAAAACCCTTTTTTTTTTTTTTTTTTAACTTTAAACCTGTGCCTGACTGTGCTTCACTGCTTGGCCCATCACAGTATCTTTACTACTCAAAAAGGCACATCAGTCAGCTCAAACACTGGATCTAAACATGAGAGCATTCCTACTCAGTCAGTCAGCTGGTTAAAACAAACATGTCTGACGCTAACAGACAGGGTCAAACATTTCCTCTGGACATTTCTGGAAGTTTATGAAAGTAAAGGAATCTGAAGAACATCTAAGCATAGCGGTCGACATCTTGTTGAACCCTTAGATGCTAATACAGCTAGCACAACAAGGAACACCACCAGACAAGACAAAGACGCGGATACTTCTTCTGACCACAGCTTAAATCCAACCCAGCAAAGGCAACAGCAGCATCTGTGGTCCGATTTATAGCTCCAGATTCGTGACTTTGGTGACATGATACACACGTTAGAACTGTGGCTAAAAAACAAAACAAAAATAGATTTTAAAAAAAAGAAAAAGAAAAAACTCAGTAGACAGTGATGAATTTTCCTCATCATGTGATGTAAAGCATGAGAACACTGATTTCTTGTTACCAGATCATGTAGGGAAGAATTTTTTTACATTATTTCCTCAGCTAGAGGAGGGATCTCAGCTTCATTTATAGCATCTCACTTCTTATTGTTTTTTTTGTTTGTTTTTGTCTTTTTATTCTGTTGCACACCCCCAGTAAGGACTTCTCTATGGTAGTTTTCATTGTCAGGGACAGAGTTCATCATTCCTACGGTGGAACTTCATGAGTCACAGTGGTATTTTAGAGAAGAAATGGACACATTCTCCCATCTTCTTTCCAAGCCTTTACATGTTCATCTTACGTAAAACATACTGAGTTGCGTCAAATCAAATCTGCCTCCAGCAACAAGACAAAGCCTATTAAAAGTCTGATGAGATTCTGGGTTTGGCTTTTACATTTAGAAATGAGTTAACTGGGCTAATCTGAACAGGTAATCCCAAAACACTCAGCAGGAGATCTATCCACTTACGTGCTTTAGCTCCTCTTGTCCACACATGCAATGCAGGCAGAAACGGCATTAACCCAGCGCACGCACGCACGCACGCAACACCTCTAAAACACTCGGATGCTCAAGTAAAAACTTGAGTAAAGAAAGTAAAAAGCAGCTCCAGAAACACTTTGTCTCCAGTCTAAAAGGGAAAAAAAAAGTCCTGAAACAGCAATACCACATTCCCAGCACTGCGCTCCCTCACACACACTTTCAATCATTCCAGCAAAACTGCTGAAGCGGACGGAATCTTTCTGGCCATTTCACCCAAGTGCACATCCCCTCATGGACCAGAGCGCCGCACATGACACAGTGTCTAACTGGCTAATGAAAATGCATAATCTCCATGGAGATGCTGTCCATCACTGGGTGTGTTCTTCCAAAACTTCAAGCAAATCGAGGCGTTGTGGCGGAAGCTGAGGCACCAGCTGCATCCGTGTGTTGACTATCCACCCATCTCAAAGAATAAACATGACATTGTTGTTGTTTTTTTGCATCTTTCATAACAAATTTACATGTAAATGTAGATTTTTAACTAAAACCTGATGCTGTTTTGTGTGTGTGTGTGTGTGTGTGTGTGTGTGTGTGTGTGTGTGTGTATAAAGGAAGCAGTGTTTGTTTGGCTGGCGGATAATGAGGCTGGAAAACTGGGAAGCAGAGACCTGCTGCTGCTGTTAATAGCAGTGGAGGACCAGAACAGTGTGTGTGTTTACATGTGAGGGGGGACACCAAACTGTGTGAAGTCTATCTGCTCCCTCAGGATCTGGTGCTAATTACTGTCTCATCAGTGGAACAGAAGCTCCTCTTTTAGCCATGTTTCATTGAACTGCATGGGCAAGCAGAGCCTAAGCATTATGCATGTGTGTGTGTGTGTGTGTGTGTGTGTGTGTGTGTGTGTGTGAGTGTGAGAGATCACATGAGGAGGACACACCTGAATCGATGCATTTGTCTTTGAAAGATGGAAACAGAAATGGGTAAAACGAGTGGCAAACGGCTGTGCTAAGCCCACTCTGGCTCTTTAAAAGCACAGTTCACTTAAATTCACAAACCGCTTTCATGTTTCTCAGCACTTCAAGGTGAAACCAGGAACACAATCCGGCTCCAGCCAGTCCCAGGTGACAACGCAGCACACAACTTACTCCGAAACAGAAGCAATCGAAAAGTTACGGGAAAGAAAAAAACATGTCCGTCTGTTGGCGGCTTTCAGCAGATTGGGAAGAGTTACTGACAAACTCAAAACTCACGTTTTTCACACTGACAAGCGGCTACTTTTCTACACTGCACACATGTTGGGGAGAAGTCCGAGACAAGGAAAGAAAAATCCATTTTAATCCAACTTTATTTATAGAGCGCTTCAAAACAACACAGTTGACCAAAGCGCTGAATACAGGTTCAACAACAGTTTACTACAGAATAAAAATAGTACAAAAGCAATAAAATACTAGTCACAGTAACACAATATATAACAATAATAATAATAAAAAAAACCCAAAAAACACTGAAATCAAATCAAATCTGAGTCGAGAGATACTTTATAGAAAAAAGATGCTGAAATGTCAGGTCTGGTCATGCGATCAAGTGGATTCTGAATTTTCTTTCAGTAGATTTGACAAGTTACTGCATTGATGTTTTATATTCTAATCTTTGCTGAAGGATTGATCTTCATTTGATTAATGTATTAGTGGTTCTGTTTCCATCCCATAAAAACATGCATCTTGTACCAAAATAATCCCTTTACAGTGCAAAACCAAAGTTTTGTTTTATTTTTTTATTTTTCTTCAGCCAGACATGCTGGTCCAGACAACTGCATCTCGCTTCTTCTTTTTATCTCTGTAAACTTCCTCATCATGACGCTCAGTTTGGACTTCAGCAACTGAGTTGCTGCCATGTGATTGGCCGATCAGTTGCTTTTTAACACCAATATGGAAGCAGGTGACTAATTATGCTGCCAGTGATTGGATGACCCTGTAAAAAGTCAACGGTGACAACATGCTCCGCTTCTACAAAGATTACCTGTGATGTTCCATCATAATTTGGAAATAAAGGCAACATGACAAAGATGCCATGAATCAGAACAGATGTCAGTAAATATTCGGTTTCTTCTTCTTTTTCATTTGCTGCAGCATTTTTCTGGTCTGTTCAGGCAGCCAACATTTCCTGCCACCTGAGGCTTAGTAGTCTCAGGTATCTCAGGTCAAATTCCTGAATAGATCATCCATGTTGTGAGCCGGACAATGAAAGCAATAAAAAAATGTTGCACAGTTTGTCTTTTTGTTCTTTTTTCCTTCTTTTTTGCCTTGAAGCTTTGTTAGGAAGTTCCTCTCAGATCAGTCATCTTCGTCCTTTTAGAAGATCATCCCAGCAAAGCTTAAGAATCAGAGCCGTGATGCAGTTTCACTTCTCGCTCCCATTTGTCTTTAATGCTAACTGATAACGCTACGAGATTATCTCTTACTTGGTGTCAAAACAAAATGCAGCAGCAAAGGGAAAATCCACAAACACAGGGACGAAGCTGGAAGAATCAAAGGAAGAATTATCAGCATTTTGGCTTTCAGCTGATTCACATTTCTACCTCGCGACACAGGCTCTCTGTAAAGCCAGGACAAGTATTTAAAATCCTCGTTAAATAGGAAATTAAATGTTTAATGGCATCACTGTTTTATCTGAAAAATTTCATCGTTCTTCGTCATCCTACGGGAACTCCTCGTCCTCTGAAAGCCCGCCTGCAAGCTGTTGCCCGAAGACTCTTCTCCCGCAGAATCAGCTCCAGATTTGGGTCTTTTTACTTATTCCAGCTTTTTATTTTACTGATCTTTCTGTTCAGTTCTTCTTTTAATGTCTTCTTTTGCTCCTGGGAAAGTTTTGCTTTTGTGCTCAGTTTTCTTTTCAACGGGTCTAATTTGCTCAACTACGGGTCAGCAGACCTTTGTTGTGTTTCCACAAGCAAAAACTTTAAATGAAAGCAGAATCGCAGAGCAGAAATGTTTGGGACTCTCCTGTTGGATTCTCAGTTTTACCAATCTGACCCAGAAGGATGGAGCCTGATAATAATAATCGCTTCCTGTGAAAATCAGCATGAAGAACAAAGCGGGAACAGCAGCATGTCTAAACGTTTGTTGTTTAAAGCCATTTGACAAACAGCTGGAGGTCCACCTCTCTCCTGTTTCTGTGTCTTCTTCTTCAGTTAAAGGAAGGACTCGCGCTGCTCTGTTGTCATGCTAGTATGTAGCCGATGCATCACTAACTATCCGGCCGATATGCAGACTACCAGGTAAAGAGGACGATTTTTTGTGGAAATACAGCAGAAATCAGGATTAATTCAACCAAACAGCACCAAAAATTCTCGTACAGGGATATTTCTTCTATACATATTTTTATTCTTCAGCTCTCTTTTCTGATGGTGTTATCACATCCTCCTCCCTTTGAGTTTCATTTATGGCTAAAAAGGTGTTTAAATCAATTTTATTGTTTAAAAATCTTGGTCACAGTTGAAAGAGGGCAGAGATGTGTTGCCATGCAACAGCAGCACGAACGTGAAGCAAAGATGCAAATAATTAAAAAAAAACATGAAGAAAAAAACAGTCACGCTGATGAGAAGAGAGGAAAGTGAGGCGAATTTTGAGGATCATTTCACAACTGAACTTTGGTAGTTTAGATAGAAATGAAGGATAATTCAGTTCAGTCTTGCATCCTGTATCGTCTCGTCTCGCCAGCGATTCATGTTGACTTGTCGGATATCCAGTAGCTGGAATGTGACATGGTGTTGAGGTATGTCCGGTGATGCATCAGGGTAGCCAGGAGATGATCTAATAATCACTCTTTTTTTGTCCCTTTTTGCTCTTTTAATCTTTTTGCATATCTTTGCTGAATCAGTGATGTTACATCTTCCAAACAGGCAGTGTGTTTTCTAGTGTGAAGCTAAACTCTGCTGCAACATCATGTAGCGTTCCAGATGTTGTTTAGTGTCAGTTTCTCAACCTCGGGACAGAAAAACACGAGATAGATGTCACTGTGTCTTCAAAGAAATCTGGAAAGCTGGCTTTTAAGATCAGAAAATTATGCAATGCGTCTTTAAGGTGGAAAATTGATTTAAAAAAAAAAAAAAAAAAATCATATACAACAGCAAGTGTTTAAGGAGCAGAAACGGTCTTGTGTTTGATCATTTCTACACTGGAATCAAACTTATATGTGTGTGTAATATATATATATATATATATATATATATATATATATATATATATATATATATATATATATATATATATATATATATATATATATATATATATATATAATTCATAATTTTATTAATATATAATGCTATAATGCCGAGGAAGACAAGTTAAAACATCAATAACATTTTTTTGATGGATTATTTTTTACTAATTTGGAAAAAAAAAATCAATTTTTAACAAAACAAAAAACGTTTTTAAATTTGTTAAGCAAAAAATCCCAATATTTGATTTTTTTTTATTAGATTTTCCACCCCTATATATATATATATATATATACACACACACACACACACACACACACACACACACACACACACACACACACACTTGAAGAAAGAGTATGCAAAAAGATTTTCTAAAATTTAGTGAATGAAATAAATGAGAAAAAAGCCTAAAAATATTAAAACAGAGAAATCTAGTTTGAGTCCTTTGACTCAGAAACACTAAATTTAGTGCTATAAATCTGCAGCACGAGGTGTTAATGTGCACTGCATACAGTGGAGTCCCCGTTGTCCTGTGAGAGCGTGAGGTGTCAGAAAGCTGCATGCAGAGGATTAAAGGTCACCCTGACAGATGGGAAGGTGCAAAATGATATAATGATGACTCCTGCTTCGCCGACTGCCATGCGGCCAGTTTACCTCCAGACGTTTCACAACTGATACGTCCACAAAGACATCCCTCGACTGTGAAAACTCTTAAAATATCCAAAAGGGTTCTGGTGGGAAACTGCAGCACGAAGAGTTTTTCCTTTTCCAGCAAGGAGAAACTGGCGATGGTGGGTGGTAAATAAGCTCGGCCCTGCGTTGTGATTGCACACTCTCCGTCTTACCCTGCAGGCAAAGACCTCATAAGCTCAAGAAAGAGAGGGGGGAAAGTCAACAAAGCCACCAGCTCTGACAGATTCCTATCTGTAAGCAAATGCCTGAACAAAGAGCAGAAAAGGCAGAGAAAGAGGAAAGCACAGGGAAGCTGAGCCTTTTTGTTTTCCTCTCAGCTGTTGTGATACGACCTGGGACAGGAGGCAGTGCTACATTTACAGCCCTGCCAAACTGGCATCACAAAGATTATCTGAATCTACAGGGATCCACGTGGTTTGGCAAAGCGATGCATAAACAACAGGAAATTTGGTGCTAAGTCAAAACACGCTTATCGCTCCCCTACTAAGAAGGATTAGACCCAGGAAAAAAGGGGGCTGCATCTGCACTGGCTTCTCTTTGCCACTTCCCTTTCCTTCCTTTGCAGCAAAGCTTACCTTTTTCAGGGGGGAAATATAATGAGGAAAAGGAATCTGGGCAATACAAAGTGATGTCATACTCTGTTATAGCACTGGCAGCCTGCCCAGTCTGACAATAATGGCTCCTCTGAATGCTGCTTATGTAACATGGTAAACAAGGGGGAAAAAAACTTCGAAAAGATCTGCTGCAACGGCATTCAAGCTCCTTACAGGAAGGATGTGTGACTGCTGATCAGAAGTATTCTGTGTTTATTTTGTAACTTTCCAGATGAGCAGACTGAATCATCATTTTAGGGACTTTTAACAGAGCAAAGTGGTGAATTTAGTGACATTAGAGCTGAAGTTTGTTAAATACTCCTGCAATTACCCTCTCTGTGCAGTTAGACAAGAAAGAATAATAGTTATTAACCTGAAAACTCTACTAGATCACTTTCTATGGTCACCAGTTCCTCAGGAACAGTAGTGTGTGACTCCGTGGGGTAAGTTCTGGTCGACAGGCAAAGCAAGTTTACTTGTACAGCACATTTCATGTACAGTCCTCTATGGACAGCTTAACATTTAAGTCAGGGGGTCCATGTCTGATCCTCGAGCACTGCAGTCCTGCAGGTTTTCAATGTGTCCCTGCTCCAACACACCTGACACTAAATGATTGACTCATTGTGCAGAACTTCACAGGCTTTTGGATCCATTCATGCTGTACCATGTGTGTTTGATCCAGGACAGGATTTTAGCCCTTGAGGTCTGACTTTGGAGATCCTGCTCAAAGCTATGTTGCTAAGAGATCTCTGTTTAGACCATAGACTGTATATAAAAAGATGGACGTAGTCTCTGTGACGTCACCCATAGGTTTCTGAGGAGCTGAATTGAAGCTTGCTGGGTGGTTCCTATCATCGCCATCTTGGCAGCGTCATGCGTGTGCTCTCGCACAGAAATTACAAATATGTGCAAAGATGTAGAGTTGAGAGGGGCGCTGTGAACGTGGGGTGGATGATTGACATCGAACGAAACTCCGAGCTATCTGTAGCTAAGAGCTAAACGAGCTAACCCAGAGATACCAGGAGCTAACCAGCTAATGTAGGTAAGCGGGCTAAAGCTAAGTCACATTGTTAAGCGGCTAAAAACCGCGGTTGTTTTACGTTCTACTTATTTGAAGCGGGAGATCAGATACTTGTCAATCAAAAAGACACGCCCCAAATATGCCAAATATTTAGATTAAATTACTTTTAAATGGGGGAGTTAGAAAAAAAAAAAAAAAGGAGGACAAAAAGGTAAACCTGATCTATTAAACCTCAAATGGATTTTTTAACCAGGCTGCAAACATGTTTATTTCTGCTGTGAAGTTGGTCTTTTTAACATGGGAGTCTGTGGGGATTTGCTCTGTTTTGAAGCCCTTAGTGGATGAATGGGGAACTGGAGTTTAATGCACCTCCGCGTAGGCGTCACTTTTTAGCCGCCTGAGGTTGCCACTTGGTTTCGACATGAAAAATGATGACATCACTTCCTGTCAAATTGTTCATGTTTAGGAGTTTGCTAAACGTGGTTTAGTGGCTCAGTGGTTCCTGCAGTTTTCACAGGGCCATGTAAACATAGTTAGCCTGGTTAATGTCCAGTCAGGAGCAACCAAAGATCAACAACTGACAGCAAAGTTCTTTGTGTGTGTAAAAAGAATAAAAATAATGGTCCTTTACGGCTGGAATAAAGTGAAAAGGACGGTTCTGACACACTGTGGAGGCACAAGTGGGCAGAATATTGTGTAATTGTTTCAATGCCAATACTTTTGTCTCCTGAAATGATTTGAGGAAATGATATATGAGAAAAGTCTTGATCCCTGTTGATCAGTGTGCTTTTTCCATAAGGTACCCTCAGTAATAAATTCTGTTTTGTGGTTCTACATCTATCTACACGTTAATTTTACATCGTTTGACTGTCATAATCTGACAACTGAGGTTGTCCTGAAAAAAATAAAAATCTGTTTGCTGTGCTTAAAAAGGACTGAAGTCCTGCATGAATGTTTACATTTAAAAAAAAAGACCCAGGGGAACCACAAATTACAAAAAATGGTTTGGAGTTGTGAGAGTTAAAAACAGGAAGTGAAAACATCAATAATGCAGAACCATGCAGAAACCTTGCAGCAAAACCAGTATTAAGTTTGTCCAAACTGGTCCCCTGAAGAAACAAAGGCTCCACAGGTTCCTGTCTGTAGATACAAAAGTCTTAATGTAAGGCCAGAAAGCAAAAGTATTCATATTCAAGTTATTGTAGTTATAAAAGCATAAGTTTTTTCCTAATTATATCTTATATCAGCTGACAGAAGATATTAAATCAGGAACTATAAAGTTCCAAGACCACAGTTTCTGGTCTCAGCAGAACAATACAGCTTCACGTTACGTTATACTGCTACACACATGCCAGAAGTTAGACTAAGTAGCTGTAAAGATACGCTAACGTTGTAGCGATGGGCGATGTGGTAGGAGAGCATGAAGCTCAGCAGCTATTGATTAAAATGAACGATTCTGGAAATTGGACTTCTGGGCACACTTTGCATTTTATGGACTCGGAGAACAAGAGCTAGAAAAGATGACTGGAGATGCATCAAATTATTAACCAGTGAAAGGCAAGAGACTAAATCATGAGGTCACAGAGATTCATTCATACTGCACTGCCAATCATTTGAAGTTTGAACGCCACAATTTTATCAACAGATAGTAAATGACTGACTAAAATATCACCAAGATTAACAAAGCAGATTGGGACTTTATCAGTAACGTAATCTTTTGGCTGGATTTCTCATCCTTAACACCACTTTTAAGAACAAAATGAACCGCATGTTTCTTGCATTTTTTAGATTAAACACATTACAAAAAGGAAAATGTTAACTCCAGCCAACACACAGATATAAAGTTAAAAAAAATTATGAGATCAGTATTAAATTAATCAAGTCTGAGGAGCAAATGCTGTCGTTTGATTAAGGTGATGACTGAAACTATCAGGATCAAAAGGTGAGGATCCATCTTTGAGGCCATGTTGGACAATCAGAAAGCTTACTTTTTTTTCCTTTTTTTTTTTTTTAGTTGTAAAATAATAACATAAAATGCTTTTTTTTTTTTTTTTTTAAATTGCACTTTCCTTAATTACATACTGTAACACATTTGTTCTTCAGGCCAGCTGATAACTGTTTATTTATATGCAGACAAATGGAAAGTCCTGTTAACAAGATCAACAGAGTTAACTTTGCATATTGTGATGCAAGCCTTACAGATGGTGGTACACAATCTGATACTGCAATTTAAAATGCATGTTACCCTGAACACACACACAACACAGGTGGATTAACCTTTTTTTTTTTTTTTTTTTTTTTTTTTTTAAATCTTAAAATCTTAGAGGGTGTTTTCTTAAAAGCTTGTCTTCAGCTCAGCCCAAATCTGCATTTATCAAGATACCAGTTAGTGAGGGTACAAGACTGGAGATCCAAAGGTAGAAAAACCAGTGGTCTTTAAATCAATAAACAGCTATTTCCACATAAGAGGGTCAGTGTTAGATCTGACTCCAGCTGTGCTCAGTGTTAAATACATTAGAAATGTGAATTGCTTTGGGATTAATTCTAATCATTAATATCCAATAAGTCATGATAAGTTGGATGATAACATAAGAACTATATAAAAACAAATGCACAAGGCCAAAGCTACAAACAAACATATTAAATTTTTTATCAACAAATTAAAAATTAAATTATCCAGCAAAGACAAGATCCCTTCAGACATTTAGTTGTGTTGAAAGGCTGGATGAGTTGGAGAGAAATCCAAGTGATTGGGACAGACACACTTAATCTGCCGATGGAAGGAGGTAAAATTATCTCCTGTGCACTTTCATGAGACTAATTTGGCAGGATATCAACACCTGGGAGAAAGAAGAGCTCACATATGAGCATAATTTGAAGTAAAACCAGATGTTTGCAAGATGAGAAGAGCAAACTAGAAGCTGCGTGTGCTAGTCTAAGGGTTAACGTTAGCTAAGCATGCTAAAGCTAACGTCATAAGTAAGAATTAAACAACAGAGTTGTTTAATTCATTTGTACCACGGTCCCACACGGTAAACATTTTTAGAGCAAATGTTTATTCATTTATTTTTTTAAAAACTTGCCAAATATGCTAAAGTATAGGAACTAATTTATGTTGGCCTCGATGTACATTTAATGCTAAACAACCATTGTCAAGTTACAGCACATTTCTCTCATTCACCAGCTAAAAACCAAGGGATCTGAATTGCTTGAGTAACGTGTTGCTATGGTGACCAATTTAACAGAGACATATTACAGTGATTTAACTGACCGAACTACGTATGTGTATGTTAAAAAAAAAAAAAAAAAAGCACACCAGTTAGAATCATCACTGAAACTTGATACTTTGATGCATCATGTCAACAACGGCGATCACCATTTAAAGATTGTTTTCTAGTATAATTATGGGTGGAGATGATATATTTTACAATTAACCACTTCAGTGTAAGTTAGTGAGTCATCAAATGAACTATCATTCACTGAAGAAGAAAAAATGTCAAATTTCATACACTGCCATTACCAGGTATTAAACTGACATAATTGACATGACATATTTTATTATTCTTTTAGAATAAATACAGTAATAAACTACATAAAAAGTCAAATTAGAAAAAAAAAACATGGAAAAAAAGCATAACAGGGCATGTCAGCGGAAGTAAATTATTGTATGTGAGAAAAATGTGGCGCTTTGTTTTTAATAATTAATGCAGAGGATTAAAGATTCCACTGCTGTCATCTGAATGTTGCTCGTTCGGTAAACAAATTACCGTCGATCTGAGATGGTAATCATCAGCTGACTGGCACATTTTCAGACATAACTGGTGCTATGCAATCAGGTCGGAGAACAATCATTAAGTGCTACAAAATGCAGCAAATAAGTCAGACACTAAACTATACCAATCAGACCTTCTAAGGTTCAGTGTATTCTAATCTTCAGGGATTCATCTCCTGAGTATCAAGCAATCTTCTTCAACATCCACTCATTTCCACTTCATCCATCAAACTTGCTCCAAATTGCTATATTTGAAAAGGCCTGCAGTGATTTGACTTCCTGCCGTTTGCGAATGCAGGCAATCATAACAAAACAACTGGACAACTGTGGACTAGCTTAAGTCTAATAAGAATGAGTCACACGCCGTTGAGGCTGTGCTCCTGACACACACGGAGAGAAAGAGGGCAACAATAACCTGTGGTTATGCATGCTGATGAGGCCTTCTGATGCATCCGGAAGCTTAATGAAATATGGGCCGGACCTCGGCGCTCTCTGCTCCGCTGTCCGACACCTCCACATAATGATGTATGGAGCTCTACACCACATTACGCTCATCTTGCCCTCGCTAAATGCCAGAGCAGCAATTTGGTGTCATTGGGTTATGTGGAGGTTTTGACCAATGAGGCTTTAAACTCTGTAACAAAGCAGTGTGAACAGCAGCTAAAGGCCAAACACAGCGCACAGAAAGAGCTGGATGAGTGAGAGGCAATCAGCTGAACGACATTATTAATAAATAACAGGGTTGGGCGTGACTCTTGTTCTTTCCTGTAAAATTCAGAGTATTTTTCATCTGGAAGCATTTCTTAACTGCCGGCCCGTGAGCCAGACTTCAACGATGCAATCAAGACGTGAAGCCCGCCTCTCGACTCTTTTACTTGTTATGTAACATATTAAATATTAGAGGCATTACCGACTGGGGAGACGCGCAGTTTCCTGGCTGAGTGGGCGTCCAATTTGCATCCCCTCCTCTCCCCTTCACTCCCCAGCTTATTATATTGTTTGATGAGATTTTCATTCCAGACTCATCTCCTGTTCAGCAAATGCTTGTTTTTTTTTTCTCTTTTATTCCTCTTAAATATCTTCTGTTTTTTTTTCCTTTGGAGATCTCTCTTTTTGGTTTGCCTTTGGCAAAGGCAGACAGAGGCCAACATCAGACGCAGCGGGTGGATGAGAGGATAAAAAGAGGAGAAGCTGTCTGGCAGTGAGAATTTCAGTCACAAGGAGGTGAGAAATGATGCTGAAACCTGACAGCCATGCAGAGTTCAGCTGCAGAACCTCACAACCACCTCTTGGCTGTTTGAGATGTACTCTAGTCGCTTAAAAAATGGAATTTTTTCCAGCATTATCAGCTTATAATTTACCCTAAAATAATAAATTTGAAACTAAGAAATGATCTACCAGGCAAGGGTTCTTTACCTTTTGTTTCAACAATGCTTCTGATATACAGTTGCGCTCATATGTATTCATCCCCTTTCATTAAAGAAAAGGCTGAATTTACAACAGTCACTCAAATAACTGGAGACTTAAAAAAGGAACAATAACTAAAAATTTGCAAAAATATTATTTAGTCATATAAGGCACTGTTTTTTCATTTAATTGAGTTAAAGAAAGAAAAAAAAACAAACACACAAACAGGTCCTGGACAAATTAGAGCACTTTTCTGTTTAACAGTGGGACAAAATACCTGTCAACAGGTGCAGAAGTCTGACTGAGAGGAACAGAAAACACCTGACTGGAGCGGAAACATGAAAGGATTGTTCAACTAAATATTACTTTATGACTGATGTCATATGTAATAAATTGTCTTATTTGTTTGCTTTTTAAAAAAAATATTTCTATTGAACCAGAATTAGAAAATAATGTAACGATTTTCATAAAATTTTGATTTATTATTACTTTAGTCAATTTCAGCTTATTTTACAGGCAGCTGTTTTTTTTCCTTTTTAATGAATGAATTAAAGGGTATGAATAAATATGAGCACAACTGTAAAACCTGTCTTGAAATACCACATTTGTGAGGAAAACACATTGGAGTGACAAGCAGCAGAGTCGATGGCGTTTTGCCATTAAAATTAAACCCAATCTTCTCCATCAATGCAAAACGACTTACTATGCTGCCAACTTTAGTATTGAGCTCAAGATGAGATTCTGCAATAAGTGGCAATCCCATATCTACACAGTCTGGATCAAAATATCTTCCAAAATAACACTGCCCCCCCCCCCCCCCCCCCACAGAGCAGGTTTACAGATTGCCTCCAGACTTTGGACTCAGCAAGCCACTCCAGCCCAAACATGTAATCCCTCCAGCGAGTCCTGGGTCTGCCCTGAGGCCTTTTCCTGATAACGATGGAAACACTTCCCTCAGGAGGCATCCGGAAGACGTCCTGACAGGATATCCAGCCCACCTCAAATGATTCCAATGCTGGACAGCAGAAACTCTCCTCACAGCTTCTCCAATATGAAACCTCGTTGCAATGGAGCGGTTGAAGTACCCAGGGATCCCAGTAACTTCACTGTCAAAGGTAACTTCCCTCTCATAGTTTTCTATGGTAAATTGGTCCTGCTGAGCTCTGACAGTGCTGCTACACAACCTTTATGGAGATGTTAAGGTATCTAGATATCGCTCTTTGACTAAGTAGACCAAGACTTCACGGTGAAGCCAGATCTGGGGGAAAGGCTCGTCAGCTATCGCCTGGTGGTCCGATCCATATGGGATCCAACAGAAAGCAGCCAGCCTGATTTTAACGGGACAAAAGCTGCAAGATCCACCTTTGACTGCCACAGATAAAAAAAGGCAGCAGTCAGAGGTGTCAGGTCTGGTGATCCTTTAAATCGCCCCTGAAAAAAAAACAACTTATTTTTGTCATCTTTGTCGTCTGTGTGATTGTGTTTGGATATAGAAACAACCTAAATGGATTTATCATTTCTTACCCAAACACAGCAGTCACTCATGTCTATATCCAGTCAAAGACTAGACTAGGCACAACAACGCTTAACATGAAAGGTACCTAAACCTGTCAGCTGAATATCGAACCCCTCAGGATGTAAAGCAAAGTCCTCCAGACATCCTTTTCCACACCTAAATCAACCTTCAACGGATCAAACAGTATTGAAAATGGAAATGCCTCATAATCTGACCAACCCTGGAGCTGCATCTAATGATTTCTCCATCACTTACAGCAGCACCTGTCAACAAAACCCAACAGCTCCATTGTTATCAAACAGTCCATAAAATCAACATTTTGGCCTGTAAGCACACAACCAGCGGAAGAGCTGCCACTTCTCCAATACATATCAATATCTCACCAAAACACCCCTCAGCTATGGCCTTTCACTTGACCAACAGAGGACAGGGCTTTGCTGACAATACAGGAAAGGAAAGGATGAGGGGAGAGGGGAAAAGAAATATTGCTGCCTGATTATGCGTTTGGCTCTAGCTTGGAGGGTTTTTTCGTTTTTTGTTGCCTCTCTCTATCACTCAAACAGCAAATACAGACACAAACATGGGAAAACAGCCTTGGTCTCTTTGTCCCCGTCTCAGTGGCAAACACTAACACACTCCGTCAGACTGAGCCTCTCAATCACACGCAGCCGGCAGGGTTTGATTCAGCGACTTTCCATGAGGCCTTGGGACCATTTCTGCCCTCCTCCTCCGCCTCCTTGTTGCTAGCCTGATCTCATTTGCAGAGCGGTGGTGACAGGCGCCGACACGATTGGTCGAACACACATACTGGATGCAACGTCATGCCACTGTGTCTTGTGGTCGTGCAGGAATCAGATGTGCTCTGAGTGACTGGCAGTTTTCAGCAGCATGCAGAAAATCAAAAAGGATCATTACAGCTGGAGAGGAGGTGAAGCACAGGAAGGAGTTTGCCCAATGGCTTTCCAAAATGCCAAAAAAAGACGATAGACATAATTTAGCTACAGAAGTAGGAGGAATATATAACAAGGAAGTGAGCCACCAAATAGTTTAAAGATGAAAATCTAGCAGCTGTGACTGGTTTGGCTCCATGGTTGAAATATTCAGAAGTCTGCCTGTAATTTCAAGAACAGTTTTGTAAATGTGATCTGCCATTTGGCAGAATTTTTTTTAATGCAAACATGCGATTAAGCATAAATTTGTTTAAGCAACACCTGATTCTGTAGTTTTGCACATGAGCGAAGGTTTGGTCTGAAAAACACTCCTACTCTCCCTTATGCTCTCCCACTTGGCATACATGTCATAACCAAGCAGCAACGTCTGGTGGTAAAGAGTGAAGCTTATGCGGAAGTGCCAAAAAGTGCAGACCACCCCCCCCCCCCCATCCAGTAGGGGCTCCACAACAGAGCAAATCCCCTCAGACTCCCATGTTAAAAAGACAAACTTCACAGCAGAAATAAACAAGTTTACAGCCTGGTTCAAAAATCCATTTTCAGTTTAATAGGTCAAGTTTACCTTCATGACAACTGTGGGGGGAGTGAATTTCTTTCTACCTCACCCGTTTAAAATGAATTTAATCTCAAAATTCGGCATTTTTAGAAGCGTGTCCCTTTGATTGACAGGTACCAAATCTCCCAATTCGAGGAAGAGTAAAGTAGAACAACCGCAGTTTTTAGCCGGTTAACAACATGACTTCGCTTTAGTCTGCTTATCTCCGTTAGCTGATTAGCTCCCGTTAGCTCCAGGTTAGCTCAGTATTGCAGAGCTATGACAGAAGTTTTCATGGTAGCGCCAAACAAAGCCTTATTCTGCATCCATCTTGCATCCTGTCTCTTCTCTCAGCTCTCTCCAACCAGTAAAACTGTTGACTATTGTTCCATTACTTTTTCTAGTTCATTTCTGCAACCAGTAAAAAGACACAAGAAGGAACTTTTTAAATAGAGGCAGTGTGAAAGTGTACAGAACTGTAAACACATTCTCCATACACACGTTGATGGATGGATTTAATGGGTTGCACAGACCCTCTCCACCTATCCTTAAATCTCTATTATCTCTATTAGGAGATTATAATAATGTACAGTCATCATGTTTGCTTCCGTCTGAAATTGATGTTGGAACTCAATAGTGACATCTGAACTCTGCCCTCTACTGGATGTTCTGCGTACCAACCATGTCAACAGCTGTGTTTCCGTTAGCCCTGCACAAAACATAAATATTGCATTCAAAAACCGGCAATAAAAACATGTACATAAAAAAAAAACCACTCAGATATAGCTGAAAATTTTGCTGTCTTATCAAGTTTTCAGACACACTGATATAGAAGTACACTGGAAAATTGTAATGGATCCACTTTTATCGCTATACAAGTCGCTGAACACGCCGTAGCGGGTTGTGTGACCAGTTTAAGTAAAGATGTCTTGTGGATGACTTCTTTCGTCTTGTGATAAGGAAATACCTGCACCAAAACACAAACTGTTTTGTGTCTCCATCCTTCTCAAAGTCAGAAGTTTGGCAATTTTACGAGAATTACAGTTTATTTGCTGAATGCCATTCAAAGAAAACACCTGAAAATTGCAATTGTACATTGTCAAAATGATTATTTTATGAAAAACTAAAAATGTGGCTCATGTAAATAAAGCTTGGGTTATGTGGGTAGAGACGCGTGACGATGATTGAAAAACTTATTTACAAACAAAGTATAAATGAGCCCTTAGATGCACTGATGATCATAGTCTAAACAGATAATAGGTCATCATTTATTTACAGTTTCACACATCTTTCTGTTTAAAATAAACACAAATAAATAAAAAACTTGTATTCTTATTTAAAATCTAATTGCCTATCATATTAAAAATATTCCCGTCTCCAACTTAAACTAACAAAGGATCATCAAACACATCCAGAACAAAGAGAAAATTTTCTGTCTCCTCTCATTATTTGGCTTTTCTTAATATTGGTTGTATCTAATTAAACCGTGTTGGTTGTGTTTAGAAAAGTTACAGATGATGCCTTATGGTGTTAGGATCACACACTGTTTATCTTTTACAGTTAGAAGGAGAAACAATGATAAAATCGTCCAGTTTGACCCAGAGCAGAGACACCAGAGGCTGTTGTAAGGAAGCAAACTTTTGGCTCTCCACTGTAATTAGGAAAAAAATAAATAAAAAAGACCCCCTGTCCCCCTTGTCCTTCAAACAGCGCAGCGCAGCCCTGCCGTCTCGCTGTGGACAGGCTCTGGCTCTGATCATGAAGGACGCTGCATGTCACCACTGGCTTCCCGGCCTTGGACCAACTGTAGATGAACATTTTCCTCCCCTTTTTATTCAGACTGCTGTGCTGCTTTCACAGGATTCCAATACATACTCATGTGAACAGCAACTTCACCTTGATTAATTTGTTTTGCCTGAACAAATCCGAGCAGAATCCAGGCATGGATGTTGTTTCTGAATAAATAAGTGGGAACATGTTTTAGACTATGTCTCTGACATTATTTTTCTTCTAGCTGAGTTTTGTCGCAAGGAAACAGATCGCAGCTTTCTCTCGTCAGGAAATCATCCTAAAATGAAAAGACAGGCTTGTTTGCAGAACATTTCGTTGGGTTTCCTCACATCCCTTTAAATCCGTCCAGGGAAATAAAATTCTGGGCCATTTTGACTCATGCACTCTTTTTCTAAAGCCACACTGCTCAAGTCTCAGTTTTGAAGGGAGCCGATATATTTCAGAACACCCTGGCACGAAAACAAAAAGATCCAGCTTGTTTTTCCAAAGGGAAATATCAGGTTATTCATAGTTAATAGAGTAATAGAGCAACTGATTTAAGCATGAGTTTAAGTGATTAATTGCCTTAAATATATCTGGGTTCTTTTTTATATAAACAGTCAAAGAAAGGTAAAAAAAAAAATAAAGTAATACAAATTTTAAACAGAATGAATGAAGTTTTCTTTGAGCACTAAAACACTTACAGTAGTAAAGAAACCAAAACCTTATGCTAAATGTGAAATATGCAACCATATATAAACTGACCCTTGTGTCTGTTCTCTGCATTGGTTTTGTGTGTATTTCAGTGCTTTTACTAAGAGCTTTATGGACGTGTACCCAAACGCAGCACATAGAGGAGGACCACCAGAAATCATGGGGGCAGTGTTGTGCAGTATAGCTCACATGCAACCAGCCAAAGGAACAAAGCAGGAGGCAACAGAAATTACTAAACTATTTGAAAAGAGGCGAATGTCTGCAAAACTATAAATGCATTTATGATTCATCTCAGCTGGGCATTGGGACAGAGATCCATCATTATGTTAGATAAAGCCTGAAATCCACCTTTTTTACTCTTCACTGCCCTCTAGTGGATCTACTGCTTATCAACTGTGCCAACGTAAAGCACATAAAGGTATGTGGGCAGTCCGTTTTATATGTAAAGTGGGCATAAACGAGCTTTCTCTGCACTTTGGAAGTGTAAAGTCACTGACATTTTTACTTTAAATCACTTTAGTGTTTCAAGGAATTGATTTTAAATATGCTTTGTAAGAGGATCCAGAAGACTGTAGCAGAGAGGCCAAAATGCAGATTTTCCAAACCTGTAGAGACCCAAGAGACTTGTAATAAGAGTCAGTTTGTAGATGACTAGTTGGGTATGATGAAACCACACAGCCAAATCTTTTTAAACCAGTCGTCTCCCATCTTTTCTGCTCTGCAGATGGTGACAGATTTAGACTCCTACACTAGAATTGCATTAAGAAAGCGGCCAAGAGGAGAAGTGATGTATGATGTGAGCAAGCGGGCAGAAGAAGCTTGTTTCAATATCAAGCTCCTACATACAGTACAATGCTCCACTCTCCTCCCTCATCTGTCCAAAGGCAAACTGCTCCACTAATACGGGATCCTGTCTCTTCATTGTGTTCTCTCTTGCACATCTGTTCGCTACTGAGCAGGAAGCATTAACTGCCTGACTAGAGGCATCAACATCTGTCACCAGTGGTGTTGTTGGCACCAGCGAAGCCTGGATGTTGTGAGGTAGAGGATGTGCTCGTTTGTGGGTCAACTAAAACACAACCTGCGGATTAATGTTCTATAGCTACGAATTTCCTCTGCTGCAGGTGAACAACCTCGTTAAAACAAAGGATCCTAGAAACCTGCAGAAGGTTGTGATTAGTAAGGAAATGTAACACTCCTCTTCTCAAGTTCATCCAGTCAGTCATTATCCTCCCACGCCCCCCCCCCCCCCATCTCTCTCTCTACAGTTGGTAAGCCTGTTGGCTCAATCTGGTCAACCTGATGCCCGTCTACAGCAGGTGACAGTGGCAGGGCTTGGCACACTCTGCAGCTCAGTGAAACACACCCAACACACACATTAGCTTACTCTAGTGTGATGCAATTCAAATGCCAAGATGCACTGGAGTGGGAGTCGCCTCGTTTGGGAGGAAAAAAGGGTCTTAGTTCAGGACAAATTTACTTCTTATTAAACAATGGGAAAGACAAGAGGGGTTAGCCTTACTGGTAAGAGAAAGAACAGCTCCTAAATGGAGAGTGACAGCTGAGAAGACATGGCAAATGAAGACTGAACCTCCATGAGGTCTCTGGGCAGTTGTCAATCTCATCAAACAAACTCTTGCACCAAATCGTTGGAGACAAGCGGGAGCCCATTCCCCTGTAAGTATAAGCTATGCTTCCCAGTCCAAAAAACTGTTAGTGATGCAAGTCTTTGTGTGTTAATCAGAGGAGACCGCTTCCTCTCAGCATGAGAAAATGCCAAAGAGGAAACATAATTACTGTCTTATCAGTGATTTCCTTTTAAATATCATAAAAGTCCCGCGCTTGCAGAGGAAAGCTGCACAAAGTATCAACAGGAGATAAACAGCTGCAGATTTGAAAGATGTTATTGCATCTTTGTGGCAGTAAACAGCAGACATGTCTAACATGAGCTTAGGCTTTACAGGTCATTCATCAACTATTTAGCAGCACATTTTATATTTGTGGGAACAAATGGCTCAAATGTGGGTAGAATCAATGGACCAGAAAATTAGGCTTGAAATTTTTCAGTCAATTAATTTAGAAGGTGGAGCCACAGTTTCGCAGATACTGCTTATGTTCTCTGTGGCCTTTGGTTTTAATCATCATGGCAACAAGGTGTAAGAAAACCAACCATTAGATTATTGATGATGTCATTGCAGTGTTTTTTTTTTAATCATACAAACGTATTTTGAAAAGTGAGAAAAAAATGTTGAACATGGACAAACTAGCTGGTACAAGGTGACTGCAGTCTGAAGAGACACATGGACAATGAGGTGGCTGCTTCCTCCCCGAACGTGATTCAAGAGAGACTTACAATGTGTCACAATCACATGGAAACACATTAATGTACTGATTATAAACAGTGAACAACCACTGCTTGACTGAACACTGACTAACTACACTTGACAAGAAGCCACAAGCTTCTGGCAGCTGCATGGGATCTGTTATCCTGAAGTTCTGATACAGAAAATTACAGGATTAAAATGTCATTGTAAGTGCAGATTATCTGATCAGGTAGCCTAATAAACAGTTCAGTTTTATATTCCCCTTTAAAAAAAAAAAACCTTTACATTGTATTTTAGAGTTATATAAATTGAAAGTAAATTTAAAAAAATGTAAAAAAAAATACAAATAAATTTGTAAAGCTATGTTATTTAATGCTCAATTTACCTAAAATAATCATTAAATCCACATGATTTGATTGCATGCTGGGAAAAAATATATAACAGCAATTTTGAGTTTTGATCATATCACTTCTCAAAACTGGTACATGTTTGGTTTCTAGTCATATGCTGACTGTTTTAAATTATACTACAGAGAAACACTGATTAAACAAAGCTACAAAGCTAATAATATAGTCTGTGGTTAACCAAAAACTAGGATGGTTAAAATTCAGGGTTGGCATTTCCAAAATCATTATTGTAAAACCTATTCTTGGAAATTTGCAATTGATAGTAAATAAAATTAGGAGTCTATGAAGTTATCAAAGTGAAAAAGCTTAGCTGTATGATTGTTTACTGTGCTAACAAGTCCCTGTTGGCTTAACAGCGAAGCTTAGCGCTAACAAATCATTACTGTTTAATTTTAGCCCTAAAAAACAATTTGCTTGTCTAAATTGGGTTCAAATTTAGTTAAAGTAATGGCTTTATGTCTATAGAGCTCTCTTGCTTATAAATATATGATGTTCTGATACCTTTGTCATATCCACCAAACACTACTGCTAGCATACTGTATAGTTAGCTTAGCTAAGCACAAAGACTGGAACCAGCTAACAGGTCATTTCAACTTTTTTCTTTGTTTTTGTTGTCTTATTATTATGATACTGGAATCAAATGTCACAATCTTTATATTGTTGAATAAAGTTGTCAGACTGTATATACATTGTAAAAATTCTTCCAGACAGTTAGCAGCAGAACTCCACTGTGAGGACAGTTCAGGTGCAGGCTCCACTTTCAGGTCACCTCCATGATAATGCATGAAGACCTTTCAATATATGCTGTATTACAAAACTGCAGAGAAGGTTTTGCTGAAAAAAAAAAAAAACAGTTTTGACAAATCAGTAGACATTGTGTTATAACCACTGCTGTCTGGATCACACTATAAACGACATTAAAGTGGAACTATTATGTGCATTTCAGGCTAATTTATTTTTATTTCTGAGACCAGAAGGGCTGGGATTGATCGAGTTATTGCCTCAAATCCCTTTATTTACTTCAGACCGACCCTCTCCGTAGGCTGTCAGATCAGCCTGTGGGCAAAACGAGTGGATTGAGACGCTTCCGCTTTAAGCCTTGCCTCCCGATACTGCACTAAATCGGGAGCGCGCACCGCAACTGCTTTCGCCATCATTGTAACATCTCATAAACAGAAGGATTAGGCTAATATGAACTCAATAAAAAACAAAAAACAATGTCAACACATAGCATACAGCCCTACATGTTGGAACCTGAATCAGACCCTGAAAACAAAGTGGAAAACAGCAACCCACAGTTACGAATGCAACAGGATGTCTCTCTTTGGTAAACTCACCAACCATCGTTGGAAATAACTTTATCCCACGTTTTCCACCCGCCTGATGTATTTGTACATGCCCTTGTTAACCAGTAGAAGGTAACCAATCACTGAACCTTATCCCCCGGGACGTCCCAAGGATTTCAAAGTAGAAAAAACTCTCTAAGACAAGTTTTTCGTCGCCATGGAAACCGAACAGAGAGCGTGCTGGAACTCAAACTCAAACATGCGTTTAGGTGATAAAAAACAGTGCCGTTCAAATGTCTGAAGAGGATTCAACACTAACACTGTAGAAAGCTCAGAAAACTTGAAATACCATAATAGCACCCCTTTAAGCCCACTGACTAAACCAGCATATTGTCTCCTTTCATATAAAAACCCATAGTTTTAACCTAATAATACCAATCTCAAAGTTTTTGTCACAATCTGCTGATTTTTAATTTGGAATATATTGATTACTGCTTATGCCAGGCCCACTAAGTATGTGTACTTGAATAGCAAGACTTGTGATCTTTAGCTGAATGCAATGTTTATCTTATGTGAACTTATCCACGTGTCACTCCAAATAAATGTGATGATCTGCGTTGTTTACCTGGTCTGCATTAAAGACTTGTGGAAGTCTGACATTGGGAGAAAAGAAAAGTTAGTATTTCTGGAGAACATTGTATTTCATAGAAAGATTTTCCATTTGTTGTCATTAATTAGAAACACAAGGCTATTTCCAAATCCAATGCTTACAGTATTCTGTCAAGGTCATCCTCAAAGCTAAACCTTTGTTTGAATATGGAGGAAATTGCCAAAGGAAGTTTTATGACTCTTTATGAATTGGTAAATTTAGTTCATGTGACTTGAGGAATGGTGTTAGGGTAGGATGAGTGTAAGAGAAGGCCGATCTCTCCCACTAGGCAGCATTTAGAGAACAGCCCATCTTCCTGCTACAGCAGCCAACTAAGCACCATGAAGGCAGCTACACTTGATATTCCCAGCACGCTCAGCTCAAATGGGACATCTGTTAGCTTCCTGCGCTAAGGCCTCCATGAAACACCTTACTTGTATGAAGGTATCACCAGAGGAATATGGATGGACTGCCCATCTGCTTCAGTATTAATTGGCAATACAAACTGATGAAAATCAGTTCAAGTTAATATTATGCTAACTCCTGAGTATGATCTGAGAAAGCAGCCTGAAGGGGAATTAAGCTGCACGAGCTAAAGAGTGTGCTGTGCAGACACACCACATTTTTATTCATTTTACACTTATAATAGAAAACAGAAACACATGCACTTGCCTGGGAATTAAAGGGCAAAGAGCTGCAAATCGATCCAAGCCCTACATGCCGTGATTCTTTGAATTTGGGAGTTGGCTGCCCTAAGGCTGCAGCAAACTTTACATCAGGTGCTTGAGGAGGTCTGGAGTGAGTGCTGCCGACAGTTTTATCCACCTCAACCCCCTCTAATCTACTTGTCTGCTTCTAAAAACACGTTGAAATAGCACGTTCTACTAAATGCCATCCTTCAGTTTTTCTGCTCTCAGTTCAATAAAAGATTTCAATTTGAAAGCTGAAATCAAAACAAGGAATGTCAGTCAATCACAAGAGCAGATGCGACAACGGTGATGCATTCAAATGCAAACATTTCCAATTGTTCAAAATAATCATGCTCCAGTGAAAGGCAACTTCTGCCTTTGCAGCTTTATTCTCTGGTAAATACCCTCCACATCTGCTAGATGCACTCAAACAAAATTAAAAATGACAAATTTCCCTTTCCATCAAAAATCACAATAGAATTCATACACTAATTGTCAGACTACTCAATGTGGAGCAACTCTTGAAAAAATGCATTGAAACAAAAGCTATTACGACTACACAGCGGCTGTCAAGAGGAAATTGTGAACAGAAAATGTGCTTTTCTTACACCTTACTGGCAGGTAACTAAATAAATTCTTCTTGTAGTTTTATAGCAACATGCCGTTCCCACTGGGTAGTGTACAGAGACTAAGCCTTTTCAGTCCCATGAGCCAACAGCAAACACCGAAACCCAGCATGCAATCAGCTAGGCAGTTTACTGGTCTCCCTTTTACGCACACATGGGAATCTATTTTACATGTGCAATACAGGTCCATAGGATTGAGTCTCTAAATATGGCTGACAAAGACTCATAATCTGCACAGCGTTATCTCCCTAAGACTGTAAGAGCCATCAACAAAGACTGATGAGAACTGAAGTGTATTTTTAGCCCCTAATATGTCCCTGTGAAACAGCAACATGCCGCCGGATGCTGCGGGTAAACAGACCGGCTCTATGGACGCGTGTCTGCTTGTGGGTGTTTCTACGTTTATAGCCAGTATTCTCTGCAACAACTCCTGGAAACCAGTTGTTGCATCTGGTGTTTCCATGTGTGTGTATGTTTTCAGCTTTGTCCAAGTTAAGTGACCAGAACAAAAAAAAAAAAAAAAAAATACAGACACATTTAGTTGTTTTTTGTGATCATTGTGTCTTTGCATCTCCCTCTCTTCGTTGCAGCATCATCATAGTTAGACCTCAGGCTCCTCTCCAACACATGCATGCACTTAGACACAGCAGGTAAAGGAGAGACCTCCTTTACCTGCTCCTGCTACCCAGTCTATGTTGTTACCATGGTTACTTGGAAAACTTTTTTTTGTTTTGTTTTGTTTGACTGACGTGGTCTTAATAGTCAAACATGGTGGACGAAGGAGGAGAGAGGAAAAAGACTTTTACTGGCAAACACTGTTTTTAACAAAGCAAAAGAACTAAAATGAGTGGATGTTATAAGCTGCAGTTTGGATAAGAGTCCCAGAGTAAAAAATTAAACCTCCCTTTATTTATTTTTAATTAAAATACTCATTAGCTTTGCCTTTACAGTAGCTTTTCTTCAAGGGTTCTGGTCGTCCTGTGAAGTGATAATGCAAAACACTGATTCCTGTTTTACTATTTATTTTCATTTAAACGTCTAATCGAGCTCATAAAATTAAAAATCAAATTGCTTTTTATATGAATGGAAGTGATTAGGAATGCAGCGAACCGATACCGATATCTGAAATTTGAATATCTGCCGATACCAGATGTGTTTATGTGAACATTATTGTGACTATGGTTATTATTGCTGTTATAACTGTGTAAGATTTCATTAGGTTGTAATAAATGACCCATCCTTTCTTAAGTTACCACATTAATACAAATATAATAACATTACAGATCTAACAATTTCAACAAGTTTTATTATGATTTGGCACATTTTACCCAAAAACAGCGATACATGTGCGATTCTGAAACAAAGATCTCGCTTTTAGTGTAACAAAAAATGTCACATTCAAGACATTTTTCTTTTAAAACATGTCCAAAGCATGTCATCAAACACATCTGTGCTGGCTGGACTAGTGTGATATCAACAGGTCAAGTTTAAAGGTTAAACACACAACAGTGCAGGTTTTAGTTAAAGCTTGTGGACAAACTTATAAGCTGAATGTCCTTGACATATATATGAATGTGATGTGTGCATGCCCTGCCTCTGGCTGCTGAGTCACCATTTCAGAACATAACGCTGCAAATGTCGTCAAAAGGTCTGCTGACGCACGACTCTACGCGAGCCCATGAATTAAACAGCGAGTCTCCTCTTCCATGTTCACAGAAGCAGCGATGTGGCGTACAGCGCTTCCGCCACAGGACGGCGTGACAGCTAGTTTTTTTTTGTAGATATGACAACATTTAGGGAGAAAAGACAAAAAGGTTGTGGCCTGTTTTTTAACGTGTTGAATCTTCCTCCTTTGCTTCATCCAGAGCTGCTCCCCACGGTGGCATCAACGGCATCTTTCGTTTTCTGTGAAGAGCATGGTGGGATGGAGCAGCATCTTCTCTCCTCTTCCTCTCTTCTTCTTCACCCCCCCCTTCCCCTCTCTGAGAATCCTCTGCATCGCTGCTCTGCCGCCATTAATTCATCACCACCAACCTCCCAGAAACTTCCTGAAGAAACAAGTACGCTTGCTTCTGCTCCGAAACATGCGCAGAGGTCGCACAAGAGCAAACTCCTCACATACCACACACACACACGCTTCCTGAACCTCTGTCCAACACACCTGTACAAACATCTGGTCCACGATCAGAATAGAAACGGACAGACTGAGCCCGTGTTTGCGTCTGACATCCTTTCCAACCCAACACCCTTCACAAACTGGGGGTGCAGATGTGAACCAGTGAAATGATAAGTTACTAATGAGTTTATCCACAGCGCTTCACATCTGTTTCACCTGACTGGTAGCCAATGAAGCCCCTGTGGGAAGATGCAGCTTAACACAAAGGTTCCGATTTAAATGGCTTTTGTGTGTTTACAGTAGATACGCTTGTGAAGCAAAAGAAAAAATAACCTTTATATCTGCCCTGCGATGAACAGGTGAGCTGTCCAAGGTGTTCCCTGCCTTTCGCCCTAAGACTACTGGGATAGGCTCCAGCTTCCCCGTGACCCTAAATTGGATTAAGCGGTTAGAAAAATGAATGAATGAATGAATGTTTATATCTCTACTAAAGGAAAGACTGGAGAAGGGAGTTCTGTATCATTTATAAACAGGCTTTAAACTGTAATGTTGTTCCTCCAAACTGATCAAAAACCAACATGAAGTAGAGAAAAGAAGTAAATTATCATCAAAATTAAAACCTTTTATGTATAGTTAAAAACATTGGGTTACTATGGTAACCCCAGTTCTCTGGAAACTGAGTGATTGGTCAGGCCAGAGGGCGCTCCCCGTAGTGAAATACCAAATGAGGTTTGAAAGAAAAACTGTTTTAGTTGGTGTCAAATCACTTTACCTAAATAACTGATGTTTTTATTCTCTAGAATCAGCTGTTTATATCTACTTGTTAAAGGTCCACCTACAGCCGTGCTAGAATTTATTCATATCCTCCCAATAAGAAAAGGCAAAATCCATAATAGTCACTGAAATAGCTGAAGATTAAAAAAAAAAAAAAAGTTATAATACACAAAAATATTCTAAATTATAATTTCATTAAATAACAAACTGATTTTGAGTTTAATTTTAAAAAAAAAAAAAAAAGAAAAAAACTGTACCAGACAAATTAGAGCACTTTGCTGATGAGCAGCGAGTGAACAGGCACAGAAGTCTGAATGAGTGTTTACAGAAAACACCTGACTGTGCTCATTTCCTCAAAGCATTGTTGGACATCACAAGCGATGTAAACTGTATTAGTTTATCATGTTTGCCATTTTTTATAATATTTCTACTGAACCCCAGCTCCAAAGCAACACCAGGATTTTCATTACATGTTTATTATTACTTTTGTCTGTTTTTTCCTTCTTTAATGGGGGTGTGAATAAATATAACATGGGAGCTTTTATACACGGCGTCTCTAAATGCACAAACATTTAGAGCACCGTTTGGGATAAGAAATGCCCTAAAAAGGAACACAGAAGAATAAGACAGTACATATGTAGATGATTTTAGAGTAGATTGTAGAGCTGGCAGCACTGCGCCTGAGAACTGATAACGCCAAATTTAGATGTTCAACACTGAAGTTCGAGTAAATATAGAGTAAAAACTTGATATTTATCTGTTAATATATGAGAGTATTAACGCACGGCAGTATCATGTTCTGCTGTGTGAATATAGAGTACAAGAACCTACACGTAGTATCAGACCAATACTTCATACTTACATTTCCTTCTAGAAATGTTGATCAATGCCGTCAACTTGGATCAAAGTACTGTGTTTTTGTTTTTTCTTTGACTTACAAACTCTGCATGTCTAAGCAAATTAATACTGTTGGAGTTTACTGACATGTGGACAACATGAAAGCAAAATAAATAACTTTTGAATTGACACAATTTAAAAGATTTGATTGGGTTAGGTTGAGGAGACAGGAAGTACCAACAACGTGGTCGGATGTTTGGATGAAAGCAAGCAGAACAGAAACTCTTGGCCTGTGAGAGTCAATCACAACGAATGCTAATGATCCAAGTTTAACAAGTTAAAACGTGAATTTTGGCGCTTTTACAATCTCAACAGCTGGATATTTGTTACAGTTTGTTTGATAAAATGATGAACACACAGCATGTTGTTGCCCTCAGGCTCAATGTTAATCACAGCCGGCAGGAAACAATGCAGCTTCCACATGCGTGCTTTAGAAAAGGGTGTGACCCTTGTGTCTCTCTCTCTCACACACACACACACACACACACACACACACACACACACAGCTATGAGCAACACACATTGACATGTGAATCAGTTCTGATTAATTCATGCAAAGAAATTTACATACAGAAGGCAGCTGCTGCATAATTCACCGTCCCAGCTCCCATTCTGTTTAATTAAACAATACAATGCAATACATTCAATAATCAGCTGTGCATTTATACTGTGGTACAGACCGCATTAGTTTAGATGAAAACATAAAAAAAAAATCTGTCTACAGAAACTAAACTTCATTTCTTCCACCAACTTCTTCTTTGTCAGCATTTTGAACAAACATGATGCTGATGTGAGACTAGAAGGATGAACGTTTGATTGTTTTTTAAAAAATCCTGGAATAAATTAAAACATTTCAGATATTCTGAGACGTGCATTTAGCTGCCATTTACACTTCAGATCTTAAAGATTCATTTAACTCATTTTTATCAGGAGAGCTTTGCATAATTGATGTTATAATGGTTTAGTTAAAGTCTCAGAGAAGAGAGATTTTAATCCTGTTTTAACTGGATAAATGAAAGTTATGGATGTACAGATGTGAAGACTCATTTCCATCAATTATGTTCCTCATCAGGAACAGATGGTGCAGTCAGGGTAATTTTTTCATAGGTGTGGAGTAACACGATGTTTGAGCTGTGTGTGTGTGTGTGTGTGTGTGTGTGTGTGTGTGTGTGTGTGTGTGTGTGTGTGTGTGTGTGTGTGTGTGTGAGTGTGCGTGTTAACAGAAGCATATGTCAGGCTAAAGGACATTGTGGAGTATTTATAACTCATACCAGCAGCAACACTGAAATAAAGCTGCAGCATGAACGAGGAAGCCGTCGCCAAGCAGCTGAGGATGAATATCACCCAGATATTGTCACCAGCTTGAGTGTTTGAGCTGCATGTACAGTTGTTATGTGAAGCGAATCTACAACCTGCACATACAGACCAAGAGGCAACATCTGGCAGTAAAAAGTGAAGCTTATGCGGAAGTAAATAAAACTGCAGTTCCCCTCTTATCCACTAGGGGCTCCAAAACAGAGCGAATCCCCATAGACTCCCATGTTAAAAAGACCCAACTTCACAGCAGAAATAAACATGTTTACAGCCTGGTATAAAAATACATTTTCAGTTTAATAGGTCGGGTTTACTTTCATGACAACTGTGAGGGGAGTGAATTTTTTTCTAACTCCCCCGTTTAAAAGTAATTTAATCTCAAAGTTCGGCATATTTAGGGGTGTGTCCTTTTGATTGACAGGTACCCGATCTCCCGCTTCAAGTCAGAAGAACGTAGAAAAACTGCGGTTTTTAGCCGGTTAACAATGTGACTTAGCTTTAGCCCGCTTACCTCCGTTAGCTGGTTAGCTCCAGGTTAGCTCCAGGTTAGCTCGGTTAGCTCTTAGCTACAGAAAGCTTGGAGTTCACTCGATGTCAATCATCCACCACGACGCTCACAGCCCCCCTCTCAGCTCCACCTCTTTGCCCATATTTGTATTTTCTGGGCGAGATGACACAGAGCTTCAATTCAGCTCTTCAGAAACCTACGGGTGACGTCACGGAGGCTACATCCATCTCTTTATATGCAGTCCATGGTACAGACGTGCATCCTAAATCTCAAACTGACCTGGCCGTCTTCATGCTGCTCTCCACTCGGCAGCACGTACCTCTACTTTCTTCAGTCAGTGCAATCAGGTCACCAGATACCTGCTTAAAGACCCACTTTTCCCCTGGTGAAATTGGATTACAGGTACAGTAGTAAAGATTAGACACATGT
The DNA here is from genome assembly GCF_933228915.1 of Telmatherina bonti. Taxonomy (NCBI): domain Eukaryota; kingdom Metazoa; phylum Chordata; class Actinopteri; order Atheriniformes; family Telmatherinidae; genus Telmatherina; species Telmatherina bonti. The sequence continues at coordinate 33,717,561 of NC_136623.1, read as the reverse complement.
CCTACAGTTCCCTTTTCCCTTGCTCTACAAAGTCTGTGTCATCCAAGGTGTGTCTATGTGAATTTAGGACTCCTTAATGCCACTAGGACACCTGAGTCCTTCAATAACATGAAGGCCCGGATTCGGTAACATGGAAAAAAAAGTTAGGATTGAACAGAGACTATAGTTTGCCCTGTGTGAGGTGAACATTATCGCTGATGGTCTGAAAGGGGACAAACTGCAAACTAGTGAAAATGTTGTAGGAATGTTTATAGCAATGATGAAATTAACTTAAAATTAATAATATAAATTTATCGGATGAAAAGAAGTCTTTTGATGTCTTTTGTGGTTTCTGTATATGGAAATCAGATTTGGCCAGGCGCACGTGAAAACTGCTCCAAATGAGCCTCCCGAGCATGCACCCCTATGATGCCCCAATGTACGAATGTCAAATCGCACCCCCATCACATTCTGCAGTCCTGAAAGAAGAGCCAAAGTGCTCCAAAACTCACATTAATCTCTGCTGCAACAATGCCTGGCAGCCAATGAGTTAACTTAGTCACGGCCGATAATCATTAGCTGTTTCTTTCTTTCCTAAACAGTGAAGATGATCAGATTCTGTACAAAGTGAAAGTTTGTGTTAGCATCGTCAGGTTTCTGACAGTCCGCACATTTACATGGGAGTTTTAATTCCTGTTTAATTCAGAAAAAAAGTGAATTCCGCTTTAAACTGATGAAAAACGACCATCTAAACACTTAAATCCTAATGCAAATTTCTATTCGGAATTACACTTCTGTTTAATTCCTCTGTCATGTAAACCTTCATTCCGCTCTAAGTTAATTCCGGTCGTTCTGAGCATGCTCGTTACCTTGTCCTGTCCCGATGACACACGTTGTTTTGCCTCCCGTGTTCGGTGGTCTATCTTTCTTCTCCTTCTCAGCTGCTGCAAAAGGTGGTACGTGTTGAGGTGGTACTTCAAATTTATAATAAATATAGCGGCGAAACTGGTTCTTATTATGTAGTTTTTACAAGTTACGACTGAAAAGACGAGAAGCAGGGAGCCAACTTTGTTTATTTCAGGTATACGTCATATGTCACGTGCACCCTCTGTCCAATCAGAACCCTTCCCAACCCGCCGCTCTAAAGAGGAATTAAGTAAGGACGTTTCATGTAAACGTTCATCTGGAATTACCATCTTCATGTAAACTCGTAGGAGAATACGTTAATTCCGAATTATTAATGCCGAATTAAAAAACAACATGTAACCATAGCCATTGTTTAGGAGCCTCTGGATTGTCGTTTTATTAAATTAAATAACAAATTGGTGACGTTTAATGATTTGATGCAACATCCTCCCCGCATTCAACTTTGCAAGTACTGCATACTGGTCTTCAACTAGGTTCTTCCCACAGTGACAAATGACCAGGACAATTACTGTCGCATGCCCACACAAATACCGCTTGGCCAAATTCCCTTCCTCCTCGCAACATACACACACAGATAGAAAACAGGCATAAAAAAGTAAACATATGTTGTTAACGCCCCACTGGACTGATAGAGATCTGTTAAAAATATGATAAACATTGCCAGTATTGTGTACCCGGAGTCCACAGAGCACAGTCCAGTACTGGAGAAATCTGCTGTTGAGCACTGAATCCTGATTACACAAGTCATTCACAAGGGCTCACACACAATTCAACAACCACTCTGCAGTGATGTTTCACAAATGTGCATCAGTGCAGTCCAATAGCAGCTGTACAATCAGAGCAGGCGAAGAATCATGGCGCTTGTTGAACCATTTCTTCTGTTTTCTTCACCCCCTACTGGTTGAGATGGACACCCGTTCTACTAGAATAGAATCAAAGAGACAATCCGATGCAGTCCACTGGTTTACTTAATTACTTTTTATGAATTATGCTCTTATGCAAACACTTATTCTCAACTAGACAAATGTTGATCCTATAACGGTCTTTGATGGACAGCACTCGATCCAAAATGACTTGGATTGAGCTGGAGCTGAAGTAAGTGCACTGTATTCCATCTCATCCCTGATCAAAGGGTAAACATGGAGGTATCCTCCCACTTGGGCTACACTGGCTTCAGCTCTTACAGAAAGGCATCTCATAAGGGACGTTTTTTGGAAATTTGTTCATTTTTTCCAGAGGTAAAGCTTTGCGACATGGTACCGATGTTGGATGAGAAGACCAAGACCAAGACCCCACACCAATATCACTCATCTACATCCTAACTAACTTAAAGGATTTGAAAATGTTGTCCCAATTGCCCAAGAATAAAACCTTTTAATGAAGATCCAAGTTCCCTGCTCTCTAGAGATCTATCACCAAGTCAGTTAATATTCATAGTGAAAATTGTTTTAAACTCTGTCAAATACAACAATGTCCTTCCTGAGAAGATGCTGCTACGTGTTGCTAAAATGAGCTCAAACAGACAATAATCCCAGTTTCTTTCCTGTGTTTTGGGCACGAACCATTAGGCTTTATTTATCCCCAAACAAACAATAGACTGCGCCATCTGTGCATGAGATCGCTGGAAGCAAACTAACACACACAGATTTTGATAACCTCTCACTGACCTCGAAATCCACCAGAAGCACCATCTCTTTGCTTATGAGCTCCAGTCTCTCCTCTTCTTCTGTTGTTTATGAAGCATCTAGTTGTTCAGGTGAAATCTCTGAAATTTGTCTCACGCTGGTCCAAGGTCCCAATAAACATTTTAGTTACTAACAATTGAGGTTCTGAACTAGTACTAATTAGTCTGAGCTGTTGTAAATAAAAAATAATAAAACTGCACCACAAATTGGAGTGAAACCGTAGCGCTACGTTCTACCTTTGTGACTACAGTGAAAAGGTTACAAATCAGACTTCACAGCTACCAGCTGAAAGTGCTCACATTAACCATAATTAGTCTACAACAATCATGTGTTTCTCACATTTTTCTGCACAGCGCCATTTAAAAAGAGGCCTTTATTTCAGTGTCCATTACTGCTGTCAGCTGCTGGTGAGGCCCCGACGAAGCTTTACGATTATTCAGCCAGACAGCTCTGATTTTCTGCGATCATACAATAGAGCGAGGATCTGGGAAATGGATGATGTGTCTGTGAAAAGCTTGCGTGCAGAATGATACTTCAGATGGCCTGTCGCAGTGGCCTAATGATGATTTTACCATCAGCTGTCAAAATCTGAAGGATACAGAAAGACATTATCGCCACTGGTGAAAAAAAAAAAAAAAAACTACCTGCTCTTTAAAACACATTTCTGACAAACTCATTATGTCTTGGAAATAACCAACAGAGCCTTTTAAATCTCTCTGTAGGGCTCAGGGAGGAGGAAATGTCAGTGCTGTTGGTTGTCTTCTCATTTAAAGAATACATTATTTTCTTTGTCACAACCACCCCCTCACACAGCAAGAATCAATCGAGTACGCTTCACAAAGCACTAAAGGCTTTTAGTCTCGGCTGAAGACCAAAAATTCCAGGAAAACCAAGAATTCATCATATTTTTTAAAGAACTTCCAATAAATAAAGTGGTTAAAAGCCACATAAGAGGCCAGAAAAAGCCTTGCTGTGATTGCTTCTCTGATTGACTTGATCTAAAAAGTCTAAACAACAATTACAGCATTTACATGCATATTTAAGCTCAAAGCGCTCCCTCATCTTCAAAAAGAAATCAACCTATAAAAGTTTTTTTCTCAGCATGGTTACTACGAGAAATGAGTAAAACGGAAAAGTGGTTGGTACATACCCAGCACGTTCTGGAAAGGTCTCCATTGACTCTTGTGCAGAGAAGATAATGGAATCGATCCCTCAAACTACTTAACCTAAGCACGGAGCTGGTCACATGACCTTGTCCTCATTAGTAAAGTAGAGCGCTGTGCAAATTTATTAACCCCATTACACATGCAACTCTGACAAGTAAGCAAACACAGAATGAGGTGCAGAGGGCTCAAACCAGCCAAGATGTCTGATGGGTGTGACAAGAGGGGGTGGGGGGGGGGGGGGGTGCAAGGAAACGACTGAAGGGGTCAGGACCGAAGCTGTCAGGCAGCAAGGCAGATACAGAGTGAAGTGAAGGCTAGACATGGTGGAGAGGAACAAATCCGGCTGGTTGGGAATGGGAGGCAGAGTATTACTTGCCCTTATGTGCCTGGTTCTTGCTACGCATCCCGGTGGCCGAGCTCCAGGGGAGCGTCACTTGGGCCTGATCCAGGTGGTAAAAGCATAAGGGGCTCCTGGTGGCAGAGATGTGCCACACTCACACTCTGCCATCTGGTGATGAGTCACCGTGTCTCTGTTCTCGTTTGCTCTGACTCGGCGTGCGATTGTGGACTATTGATGTATGTGTGTGTGTGTGTGTGTGTGTGTGTGTGTGTGTGTGTGTGTGTGTGTGTGCGTGTGCACGGCTTCAGAGCATTATCACCCTGTTTTATGAGACGGCAACTCAGTGGAGACAAGAATCAATAGACGCTGAAAGTATCTGGACTCCATCTAAGATAAAGGAATGAGAGAGGCTCTGACAACTCATTTAATTTAGCAAGTTTGACGCTTTCAATCACACAGTCCTGTCGACCACACAGTATCAAAAGGTATTCTGTGTATTACCCCCTCCCACACACAAAAAAAAATATAAAGAAAATATGGTCAAATAAATAGAAAGGGGAAAATTGTGCATTCTGGCAAGAAGCCACCAAGCGACAGGACTTGAAATGCATATGTGTGCTGCAAATGAAATGCATAATAATCATGGAGATGGGCTGCAGGCGCCGAACGCTGTAGTCTGCTCTGTATTGTGCATGCCTGATGGCGCCATGCATGCTGCCTCCTAGATAGATGCAACCAACTAAACAGCTCTGCTCCTGTGTGACAGCTCCTCTCCTTCAGGCCACAGCTGACCCAAATCCTTTTCTTTCTCCCACCTCTACTCACACTCCAGTACTTCGGTCTCCTCTCAAATCCCAGTATCATTCCTCACTCAGTTATCATGCTGGGGAGACTGGTTTTATAAGTCATACTTCTACTGCCCCCTATCTGCCAAAATGCAGCTTTATCTTCTGTGCAGGAAATGACAGTGCAGCTGTGAAAAAGCGAGTAGGAGGTTTACGCGCCGGAGGACTCGTCATCATACAGAAGAAACTGAATAATGCAATGAAATCCTTCAGCTTCTTAAAGTTGTAGCACATTTGAACTCATCTTTGATCAATCATAAGTGTGCAATAAATTAGGATAAAGGTTGATGGTTTGAAGCAAGAGGTAAAACTTGTTTTTAGATAACAAGTGGACACAACTAGATGACTTTTTCCTCACTTCAAAAATACAACTGAAATGAGTCAAATGCAAAAATCTACATTTTCTCACAGTATGTTTAAATGCATACATATTCAGGAAAAATACACATTAAATATCTTAGTACTACCACGTTGCATTTAAGCAGTAAAGATGTGATTTAACGGGTTATAATGCTGACAAAGCTGACCTACAGTCTGTTCTCTTTGTTTCTCCAACAGATGAGACTGTTTACGAGAACTGCCTGCAACCTGTGTATGAATCATCTGCTTAATGTATCCACATCATTTAGTTGATTAATTTAAAAGGATGTAATAAAGATGAATTCTCCATGAATTACATCATTAAAAAGGTCTCTTTTGTCTGTTTTTTTTTTTTTTTTTTTTTTTAAAAAAGAAAACAAAAGTTAACATTAACTGGATCCGACTGGAGATGGTAGATCAGGACTATTACTGTGACACTTAATAAGCAGGGCAGTTGAACTGAAGGCTGGCCGTGAGCGAGCTGTCCTGTTAAATTTCCAGCAGAGAGAAAACACATAACAAGCCGTTCCTTTCACTGCCTTCAAAGCGTTGCAGCAAATCTACAGTGTTATTTTGCCAGTTTGTTTTACTCGCATACATCCATTATGTCACAGATGCTCCACACCACCTCTGGCATGCTGACCAATCACAACACATCTTGCTTATATTAGTTAGAAAAGAGTCATGTCATGTCAATGAAAGTAACTGTAATATCACACAACTGCTGCTTTCTTTGGCATCTTGTTTGATATGATTTAAACTACAGAATGATTATTACACACAGTGTAAAAGTGATTATTATACACTGTTAGGTTGCACAGAAATGTAATCAGCCAATCACATGGCAGAAGCTCGGTACACATGTAGCAGGGTATCTCACAACACAAAGATATTTTTCTACAAGTCAATCTGTCATCCACACGAAAGAACAGTCGAAAAACGACTTTTTAAAAAAAAAAAAAAACAAACATTGATGCATCTGCATGTGGACATGGATAACCCAGGTTTTAGGTTTCGAAATGTCACCGTCTGTGACAAAAATTGCTAAATGTTGCATGTGCAACCAGTGTTCATACTCAAAAGCAGCATGGATGCCTTCTGAATGTACATGACCAGGTGTTTATGGAGTTAGGTGTAGACTAATTTTTTTTTTTTTTTTTTTTTTAAAAAGACGTATTTGTTATTACAAAAACCTGGCTATGTGTGTACAAATTTTTGTAAATAAACCACTTCAGTCCTCCAATACAGTTCCACTCACTGAAGAATAAATGAATATATGATATAATGGAACATAATGTAATTACGCAAGTTTGCCTTTCTGATAAATAGAAAAAGAAAATGATCCAGATATATTTTATAAAATATTTACATAATATAATCAAGATTATATATTATTATTATAAATATTTTATAGAATACATTAAAAAAAAATCATAAATCATAATAAACTCTAAATATCACTAATAAAAAAGTATCATTGGATATGTATGTAGAGGTAAAATACTGTAAAAAAAAAAAAATAATAAAGGTTTTTATTAATTCATGAATAAAAGGGTTAAAACGTGTCACGGCCTTTGGTCTAATTAGCCAATCACATCGCAGCAACTCAGTTTAGTCACAATGACTTGCCTGAGCATCTGAATAGAAGGTAAACTAGATTTAAGTGACTCTAGACATGGTATTGTTTGTGGTCAGTGTTTCAGAAACTGCCGATCTGCTGCAGCAGTTGTCACATTGAAAATACCTTGTTGATTCCAGAAGAAAACGGACAGACCGGTTGGAGATGATAGAAGGAAACAGGAAAGCAAATAGGCACCGACTCCAACCAAGATATGCGGGACAGACAACACTTCCAACCTTGAAGCAGATGAGCAACAGAAGCAGACGACTACATCGGCTCCAACTCCTGCTAGCTAACAATCATACAGGATCACCAAAAGTAAATATTCTGCAGCTTACTTTTATTTCTGAAAAGTTTGGGGTGGCTGTAGCGCTACAGGACTGCCTGTTAGAAGACTGGTAGTTCCATCCCAGCTCCCCATACTACATTTTATAGTGTCCTTGGGCAAGACACTGAACCCTATGTTACCTCCATTGTGCTCGTCGGTGTGTGTAAATCAGGGTTGTCTAGCTCCAGTCCTCGAGGGCCGCTGTCCTGCAGGGTTTCCATGTCTCCCTGCTCCATCTGACTCAAACTAATCAGTCATCATGCAGAACTTCATTGGCTGTTGGTTCCATTTACCAGAACCCAGGAGTGTTGGAGCAGGGATACATGGAAACCTGCAGGACAGCGGCCCTCGAGGACTGACTTTGGGCGCCAGTGGTGTAAATGACTGATAGCTGTAGGATTGTGTGTGTGAAAGGGGAATGTGGTAAAACTGATCTGAGTGACTAAGCGGGCAGAAAAGCTCTACATAAGTACAGTTTGTGTATGAAATAAAATTATGACTAGTCAGTAGAAATAAAACTTGTAGCAGCAAACATTTCTCCAAATGTGAAGTCAGAGCTGAAAAACGAGAATGTCGGAAAGCTGAGCGAAGGTGGTGGAAACAAAGCTACAGGTTCACTATGAGATCTTTAATGACAGATTGAGGATTTATTATCTGGAGCTCAGAAATGCAAGACAAGCTTTCTTTTCTGACATCATTGCTAAAAACAGCAATAACGCTTGAGCCTTATTGGTTACTGTAGACGGACTAATTAATCCTCCTGTGTCAGTACCTCCAGAACTTCTGCCCAACCAGGCCTGGAATGAGTTCACTTCTTTCTTTACCAACAAAATTCTGAAAATCATACAGTCAGTTTATACTTCCAGGCCGGGGCGCGACTTATGTCGTCGCTGAGGGGAGACTTAAACTGCATGACAAGCTTTTCTCCAGTCAGTCCAGTCCTGGATGAGACCATTTGCCATCTGAAAACCACTACTTGCCACCAGGGTTTTTCCAAGAATGTTTCACGATGAATGACCTCAGATATTTTACAGATTGTAAACATGTCTCTGCTTTTAGGAGTCATTCCTCGGACCCTAAAAACAGCCGTCATCAAGCCACTAGTGACAAAGAAAAACTTCCATGAGCAGCAACAGGCTGATATCAAATCTCTGCTTTCTCAGTAAGATAATAGAAAAAGCCGTCTTTCCATTATTACACAACTTTCTGACACTAAACTGTTTTGATATCTACCAGTCAGGTTTTCAACCACACCACAGCACCAACACTTCTCTAGTTAAGGTCTTAAATGGGATCCGCCTAAACACAGATAGCAGCAGCATTTCAGTCCTGGTTCTACTGGATCTCAGTGCTGTCGACAGAAACTGACAGAGACTGAAACAGTCGACCATGACGTCTTATTAGAACGGCTCAAAGACTGGGTCGAACTTGATGGCACTGAGTCCTATTGAAAGGACAGGGACTACTTTGTGTCTAAGTCCCTATAAATCTGAGTCAACTAAAATAACCCGTGGAGTTCCCCAAGGTTCCATCTTGGGGCCACTGCTGTTAAACATAAACATGCTCCCACTTGCTCAAATGATGAAAACCAACAAAATATGTTACTATAGTTACTCTGAGGACACACAAATCTACATGACCATCTCACCAGGAGACTTTAGTTCAATCCAAACTCTGATCAAATGCATTGATCAAGTTAAAGGCTGGATGTGCCAGAACTTTCTTCAGTTAAATCAGCGTTTCTCAAATCCGGTCCTCTGGCCCCCCTGCCCTGCATGTTTTATGAGCAACCCTACCTTAACACACATGAATGAAATAAGGGCTCGTTAACAGGCTGCAAAGACCTTGATGAGGAAGTTAAAAGACCTGACTCAGGTGCTTTGGAGGAGGATCATGTCTAAAACATGCAGGGCAGGGGGGCCTGAGGACTGGAATTGTGAAACAGAGTTAAATGAAGATAAAAACTGAAATAATAGTCTTCAGAGCCAAAGAGGAAAGATTAAAAGTCAGTAATCAGCTTCAGACAGCTACGTTAAAACTAATGAAAAAGCCAGAGGCCTCGATGTAGTCCTGGACTCAGACCTGAACTTTAGCATCACTAAGTCGCCTTTTATCTCTTAAAGAACATCTGGAGGATTAAAAGACTGATGAGCAGGATTTAGAAAAAGTTGTCCATGCATTTATCTTTAGTAGACTTGCCTACTGTAATGCTGTCCTTACAGGTCTCCATAAAAAGTCCATTAGAAGCTGCAGTTAGTCCAGAACGCTGACCGAGTCCTTACAAAGACCAAGAAAGTGGATCATATAAGTCCAGTTCTCAGATCTTTACACTGGTCTGTCAAAGAACTGACTTCCAAATCCTGCTGGTAGTTTATGAAGCTCTGAATGGTTTTGGACCAAAACACGTTGAGGATCTTCTGGTTTGTTATGAACCAACCGGATCCCTCAGGCCATCAGGATCAGGTCTACTTTCTGTTCCCAGAGTCAGAACTAAACATGGAGGCTGCGTTCAGTTTTTATGCTCCTCATGTGTGGAACAAACTCCCAGAAACCTGCAGGTCTACTGAAACTCTCAGCTGTTTAAGTTTAAGATAAAAACTTTCATTTGCCGCCTTTTTTTTTTTTTTTTTTTTTAAATCAAAGTCAGTGTTAAATCCTCACAATGTCATTTTTATTCCCTTTTTATTTTATCACTTTTTTGTTTTCTTTTAAACATTTTACTTGTTTGGTTTTATTGCTCTCTGCACCTGGCTGTAAAGTTTTTATATAAACTCTGAATTGTCTTGTACATGAAATGTGCGTTGCAGATAAACCCGCCTTGCCTTGCTTTACTGCTGCTATATTAATGACACCAGTCACGCTCTCCCCGCTGCAGAGAGCAAACACCAGTCAGTGAAGCTCTGCTTGGATGTTAAAAGAAATCATACCTTCTTACAAATCATCTCAGTTGTTTTTGTCACTGAACTGGTGACGGCAAATTTAAAGTCAGCAGTCTGTCTGGCCGACTAAACCGTAGGGTTCTCCGCCGAAGGGCAGAACGAAGAGGCTGAGACTGTGTCGAGTCTCTATTTTTCTGAGAAATGTCACTCTTCCTCTGATATATTTCAGAGCAATGAAACTCCACCCAGCCCATCTGTTTGATGGCCTGATTTGAGCTGGGCTGTGCATGATTAGGTGTCGGAGCAGAGGCTGAGAAATGACTGAGCTCTGCAATACCTTCCTGACAGACCAACACTGAATGCTCAATCCGCCTGCCCACATGTAAATAACTTGGTGCTGTGAGCTGCAAAACAAAAACCCAGAGTCAAGCAGCAGCAAAACAATGCAAGGAATGTAGAAAGGACGTGTTTTTGCATGGTTTTCTGTGCAAAAACATGAGGACTGAAGAATAAAAAATGATAAAAACCCCCCCAAAAAAGCCTTTTTCTTTAACCAATATGACTTGTGATGCTGATTAGATCCTCTCTAGGTCTGCAGACACACCCCCCACACACACATCTGCATATTATAAATAATCAACGAGCGACAAGGTCACAGTAATTAATTGCAGCGTGCTGTTTTTACATGTACGGGTCCGTTTTAAAACTGTTGAATTTTTAAGTTGGGATTTCGTCACATGGCCTAAATGACCACTAAGCGGGACATTTACAATGCAAAGCAGAAAAAAAAAAAAGAAAAAAAGAGTAAAAATGACATGAACTAATTCACCAACACTGGCGAAAATGCTTTATTTAAATTAGTGATCCTCTGAGCTGCACTCAATATTTTAAGACAAGAAGAAAGTCACCTTAAAAAAAAAAAAAAAACCAAACAAGCCACACTACGTATCCCGCTACGTTGCCAAATCTGTAACATTCAGCTTTTTAGCAAGGAATGGTTGTCCTAAATATGGCACTGAGGAATGGCATTCTTATGCAACAGTATATGGTGAAAATACAATAATGCCTCCAGAATGTGGGCGTTTCTTTTTAATATATATACGGAGCTACCGACGGAGAGGCTCTTTGGCGGAGTTCAGTGCAGAGTTCTTTTCTTTAATGACATCTTCCAGTGTTGAGCAGATATTTAACATTCATACCTTATATTATTACAGTCACATTTCATAGGAAACATTTAACCAATCAGGATCCAGTAACTTCCAGTATGAACATTATAATAAATCCTGTGTTGGCAAATGGGAAAACAAGGGGCTTTCTCCCTATCTCATCATGCTCCTCTCTGTGATGTATGGAGTAAATTCCGTCACAGGGGAGCGGTGCAGAGTGGGCTTTTTAATCAGAAAAGGCCAAGGCCTGCAGTAGAGTAAGCTGGGGGCCGCAGGGTGAAGGGGGCATTACATAAATAGTTTTACGCAGCATCCAAATTCATCATCAGGACATAAAATGATCTTGTCAGGTTTATTTTTAGAAAGGGGCTTACATCACGGCAGCAAAGCAGATTAATACCATAAAGTACACAAACAACTGTTTATGTAAGTAACGACAGCTAAAAAGTCACAATTTGAAGAGTAATCCTCTTTTTCTGGACCTGGTGAGAGCAGCAACCTTCGCACGGGAGTTTTATAAAACTATTTCACCTGGTCTAAACCATTTCCTGCAAACTGCTGAGACTCCTCTGTCTGCTGTTACGTCCAAAGCGTGTATAAAAAGGCCAGAACACACCAACACATGTACGCTAGATAACGCCTTTACACTAAGGGTCATAAAAGAGACATACACAGATACTTAGAGGATAAAAAGTGCGCCCTGCGTTCATTTGACAGCCTGGCATGAAGATGCTCAGTGACAACACGGCTCTGCTTGTCATAAAGATCACACTCTGGAGACGGAGCTGCGTGCGTCCCTGAACTAACCGGTGAAAAACTGAACGGACCTGACATGTAAATGAGCCAATTGTAGGAGGATATGAAGACCTCATGAGTCAGGACTTCTGGTCGTTTCATTAGAAATCAAATTTACGCTGATTCCTTTAACACATTGCTGAAGTTGTCAAAAACGACTGGAAATTTGTGTATCAATGACGCACACAGTAGCTTGTACTGCAATTTAAACAGTTGTGAACAACAACACACCTAATGTTTAAATCAGCATGTTAATCCCAGTATAAATCTTTATTTAAAACGAGCTACATATGGTAGCAGACAGACAGATCAGGCGGTATTTACTCATGTTCACAGCTTGTATGTGACTGCATCTGCTCTGTAATGCCCAAAAACCCAAAGACTTTCACATCTGGGTGGGGGGGCGCGCAAATCAAGAGGGCAGCCTTTCCTACTAAATCCCTTTTAAATCAGCAGCTGGAAGGATGAAGGAGTAGGGCAGAAAGACCTCCTTATTGTGGAACAAGAGGTAGGAGATGAGGTGGAAACACCAAACACCCAGTAAACGATGGATAGCGCCTGACGACGTCAACTCCTCCTGCTCTGCAACATTCAGCAGAACGAGGAGATGCAGTGACCTCAGTGCTAAGCAGCTCCTGGTGGTCTTGCATTGTGAAATTCCTGACAGTGCTGCTATGTAACAAGATGAAAACTTCATTAAACTGTAGAACACAAACTGAGGATAGTCTTTTAGAGCCATGCGTACATTTTGCTTTGGATTCCCGCTCAGTCACACCTCAGGAAAAAGAGCTGTGAGGAACTCCAGGTGAGATATTTCTGTGTTCACACCTCTACTTCAGGGAACGACTCACACACACCAGAAAATTTTTTTTTTAAATCCACGTCAGGAGCAGAAATAACTTTGTGATTTACAACACATTAACTTAACATTTGCCTTATTTCCAGCGGAGCTTCAGAGCTTTGACACATTTTCACCTCCCAATTGATTTTAACGATGACATGCAGCGTTAAACTTTGCAGTTTCTGTGAGGAATTATTCTGCTTTATCTCATTCGTCAAAGCGCGACAGGAAAGAGTTTCATGAGAGACGGAGAACATTACTTCTAACTACGAGCACGCAACATCCTCGGCTCTGCTTTATGTGATTATTTAAAAGATGCATGTTCCCTCTGCCGTGAACCAGGCGTCATCCAGTGGCAGAGCTCACTGCTGCCTGAAACAGCATAGCATTCCAGAAATTAGCCAGTTCCCCAGCGTGGCTCCAACTTTGACCTTCACCCATTTGATCCTGATGAATCTAACATGAACATTGCTCTCTCACTTAGCTGGAGGGTAATTTAACTTATTCTAATGTATTTAAATAAAAGTTAGAGACAAGCTTGAATGAGATGTGCAACGACTGGCTAACAAACAGAGAGATTACATTCTACCCCTGAGCTCATTCTCCTGAATTATGCATGCAACTGAGAGGATGCTTCGTATTCTGCTACACTAAATGACCTTTCACGATAATTGTGGCCCAGTGTCCTTGGGCTTTTCAGCATGGGAGTGGATATTATGCAACTGGGTAGTATGTTGGTTTCAGCAGCCATGTCAAGCATAACGAGGCCGGGAGAACAGTGTCCCTTTTGTTGCATCTAAATGAAACTCCAGCAAGACCGAAGCTCTGAGGAGAGACTGTGAGGATGTTGCTGCTGGTTAATTAAAAGATGCTGAGTGAGCACACTCATGGGCATCATTCAGCTTTAGTTTCTAAATGGTTCTTTTTGGCTTTGTTTGCCAGTTTTACCATCTTTTATCCAGTTGATCTGAATCTACATTTTAAATCACCAAAACATGCAGTCTCTGGCCATTTTATTTATTTAGTGGTTGGACCAACATTTGCTTCCAGGCTTCGGTTAATGTTTGGTGGAACAGGAGATTTCCAGTTCCACCACATCCCAAAGCTGCCCTACTACTGGCTGTGGAGGCCGTTGGAGGACAGTGAACTCATCGTCATGGTGGAGATGATGTGAGCTTTGTGACATTCTCGTCTGTTTAAATCTTGCTGTAATGCTGCACTTGTACATAAAAATGCGCCACCTTGCCCGTCTGGAACATGGTATTCTGCATTTCTTGGTAGAAACCAGTGGTTATTTCACTTCCTGTAGCCTTTCTATCATCTCCAACCAGTCTGCCCATTCTCCTCTGATGTCAACAAGATCCAAACAACTGAACTTGCTGGGTATTTTCTCTTTTTTCACATCATTCTCTGTAAATTTGGGATGTCCAGCTGCTGTCCTCTGCCGTCACAATCCTGAAGTTTTTCATCATTTTCCTATTTCAGCATACATCGCTCATATAAAAGTCATTTTGCAGAATTCCATCAACCACTGGATTTATTTGAGTCAGTTGTGTTGACATGGAAAAACACTGAAAAGCTGCAGGACAGCGACCTTAGAGGACCAACTTTGGACTCTTCAACAAATCTCAGTAGTTCATCGGTTTCTGAAACACTCACACCAACAACTAATCCATGTTCAGATTCACCTAAAGCCCCTTTCTTCCTCATTGAACTTCACCAAGTCATCTTCACCATCTCTACTGTCTAAATGCATGTTGTTGCCAGGGAGATCAGAGATGTTCAGACTTACTCGGGCTGCTGCGACCGTTGCGTTTAGGCTTTTGGGTCATCACACTGGGTTGAACTACAGTCTGCTAAGAACAAGCAGCTGAGGTTTCATTCCAGTCCGAATCACCAGCAGCGCAGAAACATGGCCTGTTCTGATGAACCTTGACTCCCGCTGCAATATTCTGATGATTAAAATTTGGTGTAGAAAAAAGGGATCGATCTTAGTTTTAGTTGATAGTTTAACAGTTTGAGGGATCATTTTGTATATCTTACTGATAATTATCTAAATTCTGCAAAGTTGTTAGTAAAAAGGTAATATCAAACTACAGCCAAACTTTACATGTCTGACCACTTCTCATACTTGCAACATCTTCATGTTCTAATGCAGCTTACCTCACAGCCCACATGTACTAGCTATGGACGAGAATAAACCTTAAAAACAAAGTGTTTTGAAGAATCCCATGCATTTTATTTCTGCCTGATACCTGAAAGTGTTTCTCCTTGTAACAATCTGACAGATATGGGGCACGATGACTGCTTGGGTTTCCAATGCTTACAGTGCTTCTGCGTGACATTCAACTAGAAATGACCTTGAGCTGGACAGAGAGAAGCACACTATCATCACACAATAACAAGGGTATGCAATCACAAATCTGCCTCCCAAAACAACAACACAGTCTCAGCTGCCAGCAGGAGTTATGACATGATCAGATGCTACGGGAGAAACAAGCAGCGTTGTCCAACAGCAGAAACTTAATCTCCTTTTCTTGCCAAGGGCAGCGAATCATCTGCAAGACATATGAATTCTTGTGAGAACCCATCACATGAGAATTTACTTCCAACAACATTGAAGTCCATCTTGACAAAAACAGAAAAAAGGGAATGTTTATCAGCAATACTTTTATTTGCAGTCTGTTTTTTTGTTGGTGCCATGTCTGCTTAAGACACAGATCCAGTGTCCCATGTGAGAAATACATTCTGTTACAAATATCCCATCAAGTATAGACGAATATTTATTTTCCATTAATAATATAATTTGCCTTTATTGTGACAAAAACCACCAGAAAATAAGCAACTCTTGCCTGACTGAACCCATGAGCACCGGGTAACAGTAAGTTATTTGAGACTGCCCTCAGAGAAGATGCCAGTACAGCTTCTGTACATGCAGACACTTATTTATGACGAATACTTTGCAAGCAAATACATCTAAAACTGTTAAAAACAAGAAGGGACGGCTGAATGTGAGAAGATGTATGTTTCAATGTAACTATGACAACCTGTGAACATGCATCCATAACAGCAACCGTGGCAAAGAAATAAGAATGTATTGTAGGTTAAACCAAGATTTTTTTCTAATTTTTTATTTAAAAAAAAAGGTTGTTTTGGTCTAAACACAGTTAACATGCAGCACTGCTCCATTCGCCCAACTACACCTCTTACGTAGAGGTTTGTGGTATGTTGTTAAACTGTAGGTTTCCCACTGATGTTTTTCTCCACTGTGGAAATGCTGGTCTTTCACCGCACTTCTGGGGTTGGTGCTTTGCAGGACTGAATTATGATTTGCATTGACAGACATCACCGTTTGCTTAAAACCGTTGTACCCATGACAGTTGGGTTTTCTAATGCAAATTACTCCAACTAGTCAGATAAGAGAGAGCCAGGTGAGGTTAAAATACAGACAGTAAAACTGCTGCAAGTTAGTCTATAAAGAACCAGGAAACTTTCTCGGCCCATTTCTGGCAGCATTGTAATTTAGTTCTTAATAATTAAATTAAATTCTTAACTGAATTTCCCTTTGGGGATTAATAAAGTATTTTTTATTTTATTTTTTAATTTTTTTCCCCCACATTTTGCTGCTTCGGTTTAAAAAGGAGCAGAACTGAGTAAGTTTGTTCTGAAACATCTGTGCTTTGTCTTTTAAGATGATTAATTTAGATCTGTATTGATATCAGCTTTTATCAGGATTAACTATTAAATGCTTGAAAATGAGTGATGGGTATTTCCACCCCACCATACATTCAGTTTTCATTACCTATAACAGATTATAATGGCAATCTTATTCAATCCTCATCTGACATCATATCATCATTCCCATAAATGTCTGAAATAATGTAAGACTGGAAAAGTTTTTAAATGTCTTGATGAGAGTGTTTCATTCAGTGGAGTCACTTTAAATATTCTAAATAAAGAGGAAAGTGACTTTAAAAAACTTCTGCTGTGATTCGAACAGGAGAACCGCGGGTTTAAATAGGGAAAGAAAGACAGGCATCCCAGATTCTTATTCTGCTGGCAGCTTCTTTATTATTTGACATGATAAATGCGCCAGCGAGTTCTTATGACACATCTGGGCTGAGAGTCCTCTGGAGTGCATCATTCTGGGGTCAACAGTCATGGTCCTTTGATTGCATAAGATAAACTTTACTTCAAGGTAAAATGTTTCGCAGCCGCAACAGTTGTTAAAGCCTGGTTTATTTCCCCTGCACAGCCTTTACGGTCTGATTCCAGAGCTCCGTAACCATAACCCTAACCCTGCACTGTCAGGGGAAGCATCATTTATCAGAGCTTGTCAAAGCCTCTGTCAACTGTGTGCATGTGTGAGAGTGTGTGTGTGTGTGTGTGTGTGTGTGTGTGTGTGTGTGTGTGTGTGTGTGTGTGTGTGTGTGTGTGTGTGTGTGTGTGTGTGTGTGTGAGTGAGAGAGTGTACTTGCATGTTGGGGTCAGGGGGGCTGAGTGCAGTTGTGAGACAGCAAAGAGTCACTTTTCCATTATGTAACTAACTGGAGACAGTTACATATAGGAGATGTCCTCAAAGGAAGCAGCAAGTACTCTTCTCTGGTCAGAGCGTACCGCCTACGATTCTGCACTACGGGAAGCAGGAGGAACACTTCTGTTGTTGTATTTCTGTGTGTAATCTTAAGCAGCAATGATAAACAAAAAAAAAGTCTCATAATGAAGTAAAACGCTGAAATGCTACTACTAAAGATTCATTGAAGATTCAGCAAAGTATTTTGAACTGGTTTGGCTCAGATTGTTGATGAAAGTGTCTGTAAACATGGCAAAATTTCTGCTGAAAGCGTTGAAATCAGAGTTGCTGCAGGAAGGGAATGAGAGCAGAAGTCGTGGAGTGGAATAAAGTGACAGCAGGGACATATGATGACTGTAGTTTTGCTAGTATTGCTTGTATGTAGGGCTGGGCGATATGACCTTTTAGTAATATCCCGATATTTTTATGGCATGTCACGATATACGACATATAGCTCGATATTTACCTTTGCCTTGAATTAATGCTTTGGTGCAGACAATCACATCAGTAAGATGATTTTGTGTCTCCATTAAAACATAATTGTTCATACTGCATTAAGATATGCTGATTTTAAACATTTATGCCAAAAGGATGAAATTGTAACGAAGCAATCTGATCAAAACCGTATTTATTAAACAGTTAAAGCTGTGGCAGAAACATGTCATTTTAAAACAAAATAAAGTGACTTTGCATGATGTCATAAATGCAACGTATGAAAATAGGTGCTCTAGGGGGGGACTTTTCAAATGATGAACTATTATAAGGCTTTGCTTTATGGATTTTTTTTTTAAATCGCAGAGTTTAGCGTAGAAATCAGTCTTATAATCCAGGCAGAATGTCCTCGTATCGTCTCCAATAAACGGCTTCAGCCAGCTTTTAATTCAGGGTTTGATTCCCACCCCTTTCTGTACTTTCTGGTGACATGACGAGCTAGATAAATATGCTTGTGTCACACACAGTGGATGAGCTGAGTAAGTGACAGAGGCTGTGAATGTAATCAAATAGAATTAATCATTTTTGCCTGACGTGAAAAACTTTGTAATTTACGTCCCACTCTGTAATCCAGAGCGGGATCAGTGGCGGATTTGGCTGTTCATTGTGACTGTAGGTGGAGTCGTGCAGGTGTCCTCTCTGCTCCTCTGACTGGCTGCAGCTGCAGCCGGAGCGACTGAGTGCTTTAGGACGGGGAGAGACTCTCGTTCCTGACAATAACTTTACAATATGCGCTTTAAAGTCAGTCGCCAAAATACCAGGAAAGTCTCCAATAACTCCAGTAAAAGTTGGTAGATTTGTCGCTTTTCACATAAAAAGTCGCCAGATTTAGCGAGAAAGTCACCAAGTTGGCAACAGTGGCTCCACGCTGCCTCTCATGACGTAGCACGTAGCTCACGTTATGTACGTAACTAGGTGCGCTTGCTTTAACTCTCTGTACAAAGCGGTGCAGAGTCGAGGAGGAGGGAGAAAACCCCGCCCACAGCTAAAAACAACTGCGTGTCAACAGGATACTCGAATATGACGAATATAGACATTTTCTATATCGCACAGAGGACTAGCCATGATGTCTCGAGTATATTCGATATATCGCCCAGCCCCACTTGTATGCATTGGTATGGTTTTTGCATGTTTGCATGTTTTCTGTGGTGCTTAAAAAAGCCAAAATGGTTTTTGTTGGTGAAGGAAGCTGCAGGACATCTCACGGTTTTAAAAGCTCATATTCAAGTTCACACACAAGATATCGTAAAGCTATTTGATTGGATTTTATCGGTTTGTAATGGAAAAAAAGCCATTGGTTCAGTTCCCTTTGCATTCACACTGCATTGTTTGTGGTTGCTGAAAGTTGGCATTTCGGTGTTTTTGTGTGTTGGGTGTAAACAAACTGCAAGCTGCTGTTTGACCTTCATGACCCCAGTTCTCCATCCAGTCTTGTCAAGGACTTCCTCATTAATGAAGCATTAATATTAGTTCTTGTTAAAATAAGTTCAACTCCTGTATTGTCAGTTCATTGTTCAGAATCTCTTGCAAGGTCGTTTTCTGAAAGAGTTTTTGCTTGAAATGAGAAAGTGGCCTTATTTTCCCAACAGAGACCTCGTAGCTTGCACAGAACCCCAGTATGTGTTTTTCTGTGCAATGGACAGTTGGAAATTTATTTATTTTACATTTAAAGATAAACTCAGCCAGGTGGAGGCCGTCTTTGTGCATGCAGTGTAACATTATATACCACGTGTTGCATTCAGTGTTGTATTCTCTCCACATCAATCACGTCCCGAGAAAACTATCGGTTCCACCACGCATCACCTTTCCACTTCATGCTTTTCTGATCCAACCACACCCACCTCAAATGTCCAACCAATCACACAACACTGCTCAAAGACCTACAAGATGACATTTCTGCTTTGATAACAACCTGCAAGAACTTCCAAAACGTCATTTTGTTCATTTTGTGTGTGTGTGTGTGTGTGTGTGTGTGTGTGTGTGTGTGTGTGTGTGTGCGTGGTTGTGTGAGTGTTTGGTAGGGTGGAGAGGCCCATCTCTTATTTTCAAGCATTTAAGGGTCAATCTTGATAAAAGCTGATAAATACAGATCCAAAGTAATCAACCTAAAAGACAAAGCACAGATTCAATTTAGCTATTTTCCCAAACAGAAGCAGCAAAATGTGAAGAACTAAATTACAAAACTGCCAGAAATGGGCCGAGAAACATCAAAGTGGCGGAAACTTGTGCTATAAACACAGTTTCTTGGTTCTTTATAGACTAATTTATCTGCTGTGAACATACTGACCAGCAGACCGCCGCCAGTCGACCAGGAGAAAAAAAAAACCCACATCAAAGCACCTTTACCTGAAGAGAAAAGCTGCTCCAAGAGAACACACCTACTGTGGGCTTAGTGGATGCAATTTTATTTCATTTCTTCATTCATCCTCCTCCCACAGAAGCTGTTCTCTTCACACTTTGCCTATAACTTTTAGGAGCTCCATTTTTTAGCTCAGATAAACAGGGATGGTCATTAAATCCAACGGCACCTTGCAAACGGATACAAGTCCGAAACCTGCTGTCATTTATGCAAATGCATCATCATTTGCACTTCCTCTAAAAATAAATCAAATAAATGTTCAGATTAGAATAGCTTTGATATTTACAAGAGGAAATATCACTTGACACACCCACACAAAGACAACCTGAGAGGCAGGAAAGAAAGTCTCCATAGCCATCTTTTCCAAAATGTTGTCAGACACCTAAAATAACCATGTCAACATATCACCTCTAAATAAATACCTTTTATTTATTCATATTTATATGACTGACCATGTGTTAAGATATCCCCTCTTAATGTGGGTCAGTCTGAAGAGATTTATGTCTGTTTTACATCTAGTTACATGAGAGGAAAAAGGGTTTATTTGAAATGTTCTGGGGAATTTATAGTCGCACTTCTTCGGGTCATGCGAAGCTGTTTCAACCCATTTAGCAAGCCGATGCCTCAGTCTTTGAGCCATAGTTGTGGCCCGACTGGCCTACGTGTTGCTTCAGCTCATGATTAAAATGAAACTTTATGAAGATGAGTTCATTTCTTCATCTCTACAATGAGCGAAGGAGTCGCCATGCAGAACAATACCTCACCTATTTGACTTTCTGTCAATGTGGTTGGCGTTGGCGCCAACTAGACACCCCTGAGTAACAAATTAGTATAATTCTATAAAGGAAAGCTATATCTGGTTTTTCCTTTCAGCCAGTTACATAGTGCTCATTTGGATTGTTCCTGTGTCTGATTAAGAAAAAGTAGATTGTTCTGGAGTCAGTTTGTACCTTGTAACAGGCCTTTGTTTTAGATATATGATTAGTGAATTGAGCAAAGTCTCATCCTGACCTCTCCATCTTCACAGTGTAATTAAAGTTTAGGTCAGCATTTGCCTGGATGGATACAGTCAAATCAATTTGTTGTCATGATGTGGTTCCGTTTGGTGTCTTAGTTTCTGGTTTACTGTTTTATTTTGTAGTTTTTCCTGTTTAGTTCCCTTGGTTCTTGTTTAGCTTCATAGATTTCCTATTGATTTAGTTCACCTGGGTTCATTTAGTTAATTTGTTTCACCTGTTTCTTGTTTGGTTTTCCAGTGTATTTATACCCCTCTGTTTCAGTTGTGTGTATGGTGTTTGTTAGTTTTGTTAGTTCTGCCCTCATCTCGTTTTGGGAATAAATCTATCTTCGACCTGCATCCTGTTTCGCCCTCTTCTCTGCGTTTGGGTCCACATCTCCACTGCCACCATAACATTTATCCCTCTAGGTGAGGAGAAAAAAGTTTTTTTACAGCTGGAGGTTTGTCAGCATTTTAAGTATAAAGGAACAGTGTGTCGATACCCGTTATTGACTCCATGCTTATGTATTGTTTCGTCTCACTTTGTCACAATTGGAAATGTTAACATTCGCAATCAGACCTCCCCTTACACATCTAGTGACTGTATATCCCTGAGACCAATCGGGCAATTTTTTGCATTATGTTGCTACAAAAAATGTTTCATTCCGAAACTCAGCGATGTAGTAACCAAACTGCTGCCTTTTATGTATTTCAAAAAAAGATTCATGCCTTCCTGAGTTTTACACAGTCGCCTCTGCAGAGGATGGATGTTAGGCCCCATGGAGAGAAAAAATCCTGGATGATTTGCATGGAAAGGCAGAAGAGATGGCTCTCAGAGGGAGAAGCTTCCCAGAAAAACATGAACAAAGCATCAAATATTAATGCTCAATTTCACAACCCTATGACGCCCTACTGTTAGGGTCTTTAACCTTGTTGATCAGAGGGGCTGAAATTTATTTCTCATATATAGATGAAGGGAATCTGACGCCATGAGAGCAGTAAGACATGTTACTTTAACTCAACATCTTAATTTATTAAAGATGCATTGTGTAATTTTTTTAACCATAAAACTCTGCGTGACGGACTTGTTCGATGACACAGTATTATGTGTTTTTCTGGAGCCGCTGCTGCCCAGCAGCATCCTGACAAACTTCACGATACAATTTTTACATGCGGGACACAATGCAACGTTATTAATAAGGAACTGGCTGTTTTGAAAACAACATCACTGATTCAGCAAAGAAACGCAATAAGATTAAAGCAGAAAGGAAAAACAAAAGTCATTGTAAGATTGTCTTCTGCTGCACGGAGAGCCAACAGGTCTGGATAGGTAATTAGCCGTCGATAGGGGGCGCGTGACGGGCAAAAGTTCTGTAGTGTGTCTTTAAAGCCTGAACCAAGAAAATCTGAAATCTGAATTTGAAATCTCGATTTGGCTCTTTTTAAATATTTGCACAACAATATTTTGAAAAGTTTTTTTTTTTTTTTAATTTACCATCTATAATTGTGTGACGTCTCAAAGTTTTAGTGCAAAAGGTAGCGGGGTCAGAAGTATCAGGTTGTTTATGTCTGTTTTACTACAAAA
The DNA here is from genome assembly GCF_933228915.1 of Telmatherina bonti. Lineage (NCBI taxonomy): Eukaryota > Metazoa > Chordata > Actinopteri > Atheriniformes > Telmatherinidae > Telmatherina > Telmatherina bonti. The sequence continues at coordinate 33,694,623 of NC_136623.1, read as the reverse complement.
TGATGCAAAAAATCTCAGAAAACTGTACATATCAAATATGACACATACAGCATTAAGGTTTAAACAATGATTGTGTGTGAGCATTTGATCTTTCAATGTTTCTAATTCAAACAGCAATAATCTTAATTTTAAAACCTTGCCACAGATTTTAGCCAACATTAGCTTTACTTGACCTAACCGTACTGCAGTTTATACCATATATATTGTTGCCACCCTGCAAGATTTGCCAATGGTGGAGAAGGTTAAGACAACAATACAAATAATCCTGGCCATTTTCCTTTATTCAGCATTTTTCAAGTAGTGGTACCAATTTGCACAATGCATACCAGGTGAGAAAGCGTTTCTGCTGACTTCGCAAGACATTGCCTCTTGTGGGATGTACTAAAGCATGACATGACAGGTCTTATCTCCCCCCAATTCCATTTTAATTTAACTGTGACTGGTGAGGAACAACCTTTCCATCAGTTAATCAGCACCTTAGAGACTGTAAATACATCACCAGCTGCAATCAGCCTGCAGAGAGCTCACAGCTAACGGGTCAGAAATGTAATTTACATTTGATCCACCCATGATAGAAAAGTCTGAAATTGCTTGAATATGCATCAGACACACACACACACACACACACACACACACACACACACACACACACACACACACACACACACACACACACACACACTATGGCCACCGCAGCAGTGGGAGGTCAAAGCTAAGATTTCTGAACCAGGAAAAGAAAGCTCATTGTAACAGATTTGTTTTCAGCATCTTGAACAGAATGCCCCAGAGAGCGACGTGTGATTCACAAAGCCGACTTAAAGCAGAGCTGAGAATTATTTTACAACCAGCTCGTGTTTTGATGAATGTCAAATAGGCTTCACCCTCATCCACTCCTGCCGATGCTCGCAAATAGCTTCTATTTTACAGCGAGACAGCTTGCCGATTTAGAGATCTGTTTTGACAGGTGGGAAATGCGGAGGGACCTCTTTTATAACATAAATCAAATTTACGCTGCAGGATGCATAATGCACTGTATAAAACAATCTAACAAGATACAGTCAGTATTTTACATCTGTTCTGCAAGATGCTGTCCAAATTTGAAAAAGAAAAGAGATCTTATTTTATAGGGTGGATTGCCCTCTCCGGGTCGGGAATAAAGGTCCTGCCTCAAGTGGAGGAGGTTAGATATCTCGGGGTCTTGTTCACGAGTGTGGAAAGGATGGAGCGTGATTTTAACAGACTGATTGGTGTGGCGTCTGCAGTAATGTGGACTCTGCGCCAGTCTGTCATTGTGAAGAAGGAGCTGAGCCAGAAGGCGAAGCTCTCGATTTACCAGTCGATCTACGTTCTTACCCTCAAGTATGGTCACGACCCACAGGTCGTGACCGAAAGAACGAGATCTCGTATACAGGCGGCTGAAATGAGCTTCCTCCGCAGGGTGGCCGGGCTCTCCCTTAGAGATAGGGTGAGGAGCTCGGTCATCCGGGAGGAGATCAGAGTAGAGCCGCCGCTCCTCTGCATCGAGAGGAACCAGTTGAGGTGGCTCGGGCATCTGGTTAGGATGCCTCCTGGAAATCTCGCTGGTGAGGTGTTCAAGGCACGTCCCTCTGGGAGGAGACCCCGGGGAAGACCCAGGACACGCTGGAGGGATTATATCTCTCGACTGGCCTGGGAACGCCTCGGGATCCCCCCCGCAGAATTGTGCAAATGTGGTAGGGGAGACGGAAGTCTGGGCTTCCCTGCTTAGGTTGCTGTCCCCGCGACCCGACCCTGGATAAGCGGTAGAAGATGGATGGATTTATTTTATATCAATATGTGATTGAAAAACAAAACATTGCATTCAAAGTAAAGATTAAATTAATTCAACCACTTAATTTGTCTTACCTATAACAGATGGTGTCATTTAGGATTTTATATCCAATGCTAAGCGGATACATTCATTTTTTATAACATCATTAATAGCTGACAGTAATAATTTATCAACTTGACAGTTGGATTATTAACCTTTAAAATATATGTACAGGAAATAAGCTTAAATCTGATAAATATTCATTTTCTGACATATTGGATGAGCCTCCGTTCAGTCTTAATGTTTCTCCTTGTAACCTAGTCCTAACCTGCCAGTACACAGCCTCAATAAGATGACTCTGCTACACAGCAGACTTAACTCGTGTCAATTCAAGTCGTGTCAAGTCCACTCAGTTATTAAACACATGACACAATTTCTTATTGCTTAACGCCAATACAGTATACATTCTCTGTGCATACCACGTGTACAGTGCTCAAAGCACCATCACATTACCTAACTCTCTTCTTCATTTATGAGTCACAAGCCCAACCTGAGGCAACAGAGCTCAGGAGAAAGGGAAGAGAGATGGGATTTGAAATCAGCAGCACTCAGGAGGGAATGGAGGGAAAAGGGCAGGTTATTTTAAGATGCGCCTGTACCACTGGGTAGATTTGTCAGAAATCATTTAGAGATGCTCCAGTGGAACTTCCAAATAATAAATATCTGGATGAGTATATGCATATGCATCAATGTTTGTGCGATTGTGTGTGCGTTTGTACACAAGTTTTTCTTTTTCTTTTTAAGGGAAAAAAATAATTTTATAACCATACAGCTTTTCTAAAGTGCATGCATCCCAAAGCATCAAAGGAATTAAAACATCAAGCTACACAATTTTGTTGCCTCCTACAGCAAACAGCACAACCTATTATTTTTCTTGTTGTGCTGCTGGTCTGTGATTAGCAATTTGTTGACTGTTTTGAATAGTGTACAGTCTATGCATTATTCATGAACTCTTTGAAAATATTAAAATCTTAAAGGAATTGTTCAACTCTGGGTTTCACAAGAGGAAACTACTGGAACTACTCATGGTTTTAGCTTAAGCAAAGATATTGCTAGCAGATGGTTAGCTTATTTTAGTGCATAAAGACAGTTTAGCTTTATCTAAATAGTAAAATTCTCTCCTGTAAGAAGTCTTAATGCAAAAAGTGAACACTGAAAATGTTATTTTGCTTGGAAATGTAATAAGAGGCCGAAAAGGTTACAAAGAAGAAATGTCATACCTTCAGGGAGCTAGCAAAGTTAAGTTCACAAAATGACTCAAACATTTGCATTCTAACATTTAGCTCCTCTGGAACATGTCTAAAATAATATAAATACAGTGGTGAATGTCTCAAACCAGCATTGTTAAACAGAGCCCAAAGCACAACATGCAAACACCCCCAATTTGTTAAGCTAACTTAAGCTATAACTAAGCTAAGCTGCTAACAACTGTCCTCTGAGACAATGGCTTTGAGCATATACAACTAGAGACTGTTCAAATACCAACCCCAACCACAGCACTTTGTTTAATCTCTACAGCATTCCTTACAGGCCACTTTAGCTGCACTACATTAGGAAAAGAGTTTTACAAAAAGGATACACCCCAGTGGAGTCAGTGGAGCGAGCAGGTGGTTACGTCTGAAAGGCCAATCAGCTGCTACTATCTTCCTTCCTTCCTTCCGTTGTTCCAATACCTTCAGCATGTCTTGAAAACATGCATCAACTGTTTCAAAGCCTTTAAAGCTCTTCTTGTATACTTACAGTACATCCAAACATGAGGTTGCTTGTGATGGGAGACTGAGTGGCTTTTCATTTAGGAATAATGTACCTGTAGTGTTCTCTTTGACCTTCAGGAAAGCATTTTTAATTTAAAACCGCTTTCCTTCACAAATGCAATCAACTAAAAAGCCCAACAATGAGTCGACTTCAAAATGAATGCATTTATTTACTCTTTTCTCAACCTAGCCGGCGTGTTTTGCATTTCTAGGTTCAAGAGCCACTCAATGCAGTTTAATCCAACTAAGGGGAGGACTGGGGTGTTTTTATTATTTAGCTTCAGAAATTACCCTGAAAATTTTACTGTGCCATCTGTTGTAAAGCCATAAATCTAAAATTTTGTCATTGCTTCTTTATAAAATAAACCATGTGGCTTGTAGTTTTTTGTTTGTTTTTTTTTTTCTTAAAAGCACTCCAAGATTATATTCTTTATACCTTACAGACGTCTGTAAATCCAAGTCCATATGAAGGCCAACAACACAGACCGTACATCCAATCACATCAAAAGAAGCTGGATCCATTTTCCATTTAAATTCTGCTCCAACCAGCAACACCAACATAAAATCCGCCATCTGCACAAAAATGATCTGGCTCGAATGAAACTATTTTGCTCTCCTTACTGTGGATTTCATTGTTGATCTGCCTGTTTTGGTGAAAGGCAGAAAAACAAATTATATTGATGTTTTAATGCTTCCTGCCAGATAAGGATGAGGTCAGCGCACATTCATCAAAAAAACAAGAGGCCCTGCAACAATAAATTCAGTGACTGCACTTTTCCACAATCACAAAAATGTCACAGCAGTCAGCAGATTGAGTTATAGACGCAGTGACAGAGGGAGATAGCTGTACAAACAGCATATTTGACTCCAAACTGCTGGGCTGTTCAAAGCCATTTTGTTAGGATTCTTCTTTTTCCCCATTTATTTTTTTATTCTTAATCTGCCCTTATATAAAATATTAAATAATCTGAGCCACGGGGCTAAAAAGCCCAGACGGAGAAATGCTGCATAGCATCAGAAGAGGAGAATCTTTAAAGCGGTGGCAGTCATTTCTTTTTCTTCCCTTTTGCTTTCTCTGCAGAACAAATTACCATGTCTAACAAACACATCCAACCACCCAGAGTTGTCCTCTACTGCTCGCTGGGCTACTGCTAGCCAAGTCTGCTTGCATGACACAACAGTGTAGCTTTACAGAAAGAGAGCTGCTAGTGACATTACAAATGACTAACGGCCTTTAATTTCCTTCCAGGACCAATGACATGTCCAGCATCTCTGATGGTGCCGTTGAGGTTTTTGTCATGCCCCCCCCCCCTTAGAGCAGAGTCTAACCTCTCAATGACATTGAGAGCTGCAGCTTCTGCTAGTGTTATAAAGTGAGTAATGAAATAAAACGTTAAATATGACTTTTCTTCAACGTTTACCCCAGGTCAGTGATCTCCTGGGGCGCCAGGTGCTGAATGTAGCTAAGCCGAGAAGCATCCGCTCTGCAGGAGGACCAAGAGAGAAAGGAGGAGGACAGAGATTTGGGAACAGAAGACAAAAGGTGTTGTACTGAGGGAGCATGAACTCAGAAGGTGAGTTTAACTGGATAGTTTATTCATTTGTCAGAGATGTTAGTGAAAGTATGCGCATTGCATACGAGAGGCATGCAATTTAATCTGGGTCTGGTTTTTAATTGCCGCAAAGATGATTTTTCTTTCCCCACATCCCCACAACCATTTCACAAAGCCAAAATAATCGATTGCTTGTTATCTTGAAAACAAATTAATCCTAGAAGTAACTTTTGAAGCAAAAACAGACTCTCCACTTTCCCTCTAAGTTGATATTATGAAAGCATTTTGGGTTTTTTTTAAATTCTCTCTCCCAGACCAGAACAACGTACAATGGGTACGGTTAAATTATGTTTCTTTAGGAATTAATAATTCGGAATTAACGTATTCTCCAAGTTTACATGAAAATAATAATTCGGGATGAAGGTTTACATGAAACACGTCCTTACTTAATTCCTCTTTAGAGCAACGGGTTGGGAAGGGTTCTGATTGGACAGAGGGTGCACGTGACATATGATGTATACCTGAAATAAACAAAGTTGGCTCCCTGCTTCTCGTCTTTTCAGTCGTAACTTGTAAAAACTACATAATAAGTACCAGTTTCACCGCTAGTTTTATTATAAATGTGAAGTAGCAGCTCAACACCAGCATACTGCTTCACTTTCTGCAGCAACTGAGAAGGAGAAGAAAGATAGACCACCGAACATGGGAGGTAAAATAACGCGCGTCATCAGGACAGGACAAGGTAACGAGCATGCTCAGAACGACCAGAATTAACTTAGAGCGGAATAAAGGTTTACATGACAGAGGAATTAAATAGTTCAGAATTAAAATAAGAATAAACCATCTACTTATATTGGAATTCATTTTAATTCCAAATAGAAATTTGCATTAGGAATGAAGTGTTTACATGGTCGTTTTTCATCATTTAAAGCGGATTTAACTTTTATTTGGAATTAAACAGGAATTAAAATTCCCATGTAAATGTAGCAATTGTGATATTTGCAAATTCCTGACTTAATATATTGAGTAATTGCTTCTATGAAAACCATAATGAGTGCATTTATGTAAAAATCCTCTATTTTAAAAGTCAACAGTGGCAGCTCATCAAGTATTTCTAGTTTTTTTTGTTTTTTGTTTTTTTTTTTCTTTTACAACTTTCAGTTGTCCCCCAGACGTTTTTTGCTTTCTTCTACAATGAAAAATCACCCCTGACAGGATCGGCAAATGCCTTGTGATGTTCATTATATTAACTTTCAATGTTTTATGTTGACATTAAGTTGTTAATGTTAAATGAGATGTTTTTTGCTCATGCTGAACTTTCGTCTCTTGGTGTGATACGATCACAGATGCTGACATATCTTCTCTTCTCCCTGCTTCTGCACCCGCTGTGAGAGAGTGTGTAGATAAAGCAGGAAGCTCTCTGATTGGGTGTTGGGCATGACATGTTTTGTAGTAACTACGTGAGCATAGCTGATACATAATTTACCGTATACCTAGTTTCAGACTTCTACCCTAAAAAGAAAGACAAATAGGGTCTGTATGATAATCTGATGGGCATGTTAACTGTGTATATTTGATTTATTAAGCAACTGAGAAAATATTCTGCAGAATAAACTCATCAGCTGCAGTCATAGCCATTCATTTTGCCTTCATGCAGAAAGATATGTATATGTGATTAATTTCCATATTAATCGCAGCAATCAAACTGCATTTACTCAGAACAATCCATCCCCACTCTCTGAAGTTTGACTTCTCTAGTAAGTCGCCATTTGTTGACAAAGCTAAAAGATATTTAAAAGGACTTAATGTACTGGATTTCCTGGTTAATGTAAACGCTATAGAGATGGAGCAGAAACTAAGCCTGATTTCAGATTGCTATCTTAATACTTCCTCCACGTGCACTGAATGTAGCACAGCAAAGAAAATATCCAGCTAATGCACATTAGTTGAGGGATATTACCGCTTTATGAACCAGTTAAATGTGGGCACATTAAAAGGAACATGTACATGGTTTGTCATTGAAAGAATCAATCCATCATGTCACATAATTAATGAGCAGGATCCACACACAGACATCCTAATACACTCTTTGTTCTATGTTTTTTAGCGTGAATATGAATCAAATTGACTTGCCATTTGATTTTTACCAACCAAAATGCAAAAACAGTAAAAATGATAAATGGATAAATAAGACAAGGTCCAGCAAAAGCAATGAGCGTTGAGGTTTAACCTTTTCTAACAGTCTTATGCGTCTCCATTTCCTGTATGTGAGGCATAAAAATGAGAGTTCTGTCACCTCTTCTTTACTTCACTTCTTAGTCAATGTCTACTGAAACAGGTGAGTGAGATCTTTCCCTTTGGGACCTCAAGATGGGAAATAACCACAGTAGGCGCCAGCGAAAGCTGCATCTGTTCCCCGAAAGGGGCGTGGACATTAACATTTTAGGGCTCAGACACAGAAATAGCCCATTCTCAGTAGTGCTCACTAAAGCGACTTTTTTATTGGCTGAGTTTGCTGAGTTTAGGGTGATACACTTTGAAAACATTGTTAGACCTTTGACAGCCATATTAAATTGTTTAAAAAAACAACAAAACAAAACAAAAAAAAAAAACATAATATGCGTCCTTTAAGTTTTTCAGTGATAAGATGTTGAAAGAAAAACTGGCCATTCTGGACACCTTGGCCATATATTTTTACAAGTGGTTTTTGCAGAAATTATATTAACCAAGGCTGTTTTTATTTCCTTTGTTGTTGTTCTTGTGGAATTGTTGTACTTTTATACAATAGTAGTTGTAATATTTTATGCTGTTTTCATTCTTCATTTTGTTTGAAATAAATAGATCAACTTAAAATATGGCAGTGATTTGACAGAGGCTTTGAGCTGCATCACTCCATTAATCTTTCACCACTAAAAATTTGAGAATTTAAACAACAAATCTCAAACGTTTCTTCACTATGACTCAGAAAGTATTCAGATAGACCTTGTGGCTGAACAGATATGTTCATTTCATTGTGGATATGCAATTTTTGGCCAGAACCCTAAAATTGTACACAAGGCTAAAAGGGTTAAAGCACTTTCAGGTACATCTACTTTACAAACGACTGGATGAACTTATGACTTCATAAAAAAGGCCAGTACATCGTGAATTATTGAAAATGAATTGTGGAAAGTTACTCCAGTGGACTCTCAGAATAAAAACATACAGCATCAAATGCAGAAAGCTCGTTGTATAAACCCATTTCTCTCCAGTCACACACTCTCCCATCTCTAATCTAATCGACAGAGCCACACACAAACCCACTGCAATACTTGCTTCGTGGATTAACAGAGCATAGTGGGAAACTGATGAAAAATAAAGTGAGTCAGATTAGAACTGATCACTTGAAAGCCTTTAGAAAGATAAACAAACAAACTCAAAACTGTGAGGAAGCTTCCCATCATTATGGGGAGTGGGGAAACAACCCCCAGTGGTGAAAGCTCGCCTTTGAAGTGAAAACGGAGCTTGGAACATAATCCGGTAAAATATAGGTTCTAAATACAGCTGCATCAAATTTTCATTCGTTGCTTCCCTCCTATACACTTTCACCAATTTCACTCGGTGGCATTCAACCTCTGCACATTGATTTGATCCATGAGGGAATACGTTTAGACTGCTTGAAGCTCCTGGGGTTACATTAAAGCTCCTTTTCCTCCTTCTTCTAAAGGTCCAACATGCAGAGACATTCAGGTCCAACAGTGACATTTTATATCACACATCAAAACTATTTATGTTTGCTGTTGCCAGGCACATGAAGGTCACAGCAACCACAGGAGAGCAACACATCACACGACCATGTCAACACATTTCTACAGAACAACTGGAAAAAAAGCCCAGCGTTACACATTTCTGGTTTTTTTCGTGCAGATTTATCGCCTCCAGCTTGAGGGTGACAACGGATAGCTCATCACCATGACTGACAACTGCTGGGGTGGAAAGCTGAAGAGGAGGAGGGATGAACAAATATGTGCCTCAAAGAGAAAACTTGAGTGTCAAATTCCATAAAACAATGACCTTTCGGTTATTGTTTTACTTTTTTGTCATAACTTTCTGGCAAATGGATGTGAGGAGACACCTTTGGGGTGGGCCAGACCCCCTTCTCCAACAACTCACTTTTATTTCCACTATGAGTCAGACTGCTGGGCGGTCAATGCAACAAAAAGAAAAATTCAGTACAAGCTCTGCATTTCTGACAAGTCTCTGATAAAAACAACAACAAAAAGCGTGAAAACCAGAGATTGCTGCATGACAATAGCTTATATTTGACATTTCTGGGCTCGAAAGAACACACAGATGAAGGTTTAGAAGCACAAAAGCAAAATGATGTCTTGTGAAAACTAAACCTTTTATATTTCTGTCTTCAAAGTGGAAATCATGAAACAATCATTTCCACTCATTTAATTCATAATCTTGCCTACCTGTAGAGCAGCTTTCCACCCATCATAACTCCTAACAGGTGGCAATTATTACAGAATACAAGAGAACTTAAAGAAATGTCTCAATGGTGAAAAGCTTATAGGTGGACAGATAAAGGGGTTATAACAAACAATGGCTTCTGTTTGTACACAGTGTGTGAGGTGTGGGGGTTGGTAAATGCAAACAAGCCCTTGTAGATGCAACAAATTGATATTTTTCACAAATATATCACCACAACGTACTATCAGCTCGCTTCACTGCCTACACAGTGGTTAATGGCATTCAGGCTGGATTTGTGCTAGTGCTGGACCCAGTCCTGGCAGCTAATGTTTAGCATTAGTCTGGACAGCTATTAATATCAACCTGGATGAGCTAGAGCCAAACGCCATTGGTAACTAGTCTGAGTATCATTAACCACTGTCAGCTTGCTTGAGAGTCCAACAGTTCCCTTGTATTAAACCACAATGTTTGTACCTATAAAAACCAAAAAACAAACCTAAAAAAATATATTTAAGTAGGTAAGTGGTAATACTTACCGGTAATACTGGCTGACAGGTGCAAATGTGCTTCATAACAAAAAAAAAAAAAAACTGCTGCATAAAGCAACAGGTTTCTGCATTTGCAGCACTCCTCTGCATTTTGCAGCTCGTTTCTGCATTTTGCAGCACTCCTCTGTATTTTGCAGCTCGTTTCTGCATTTTGCAGCACTCCTCTGTATTTTGCAGCACTCCTCTGCATTTTGCAGCACTCCTCTGCATTTTGCAGCACTCCTCTGCATTTTGCAGCACTCCTCTGCATTTTGCAGCACTCCTCTGCATTTTGCAGCACTCCTCTGCATTTTGCAGCACTCCCCTGCATTTTGCAGCTTGTTCCTGTATTTGCAGCTCGTTCCTGTATTTGCAGCTCGTTTCTGTATTTGGGGCACTTCTCTATAGTTTTAGCGTTTCCTACTAGCATTTATGCAGCATTTTGTTGTAGACCTTTGTGCCCGTTAGCCTTTGCATTGTTTTAACACTGTAAATAAAGCAGCAAGCATGGGGAACATGCTTTACTTATATAGAAGATTTCCCTTAAAGAAACCTCTAAACATTCTACTTCTTTTAAGTAGAAAACAAATCCAGCCAACTTCCTATAATACTTGGCAATTAGCTCAGTAACATATAGGAACATTTACCTACAGAAATGGCTTCAGTTTGACAGAAAGCAAGAACTATAACTCAACTTCAACCCGATGCTAATGTAGCTCTAATGAGATTGCTGGTAAACATTGTTGATCTTGTCAACTGATGAGAATGGGTTTTCATTTTAGCTAGTTCTGTGTGCACCACTCAATTTGTAAACAAAAAAAAACAAAGAAAAACAAAGATGAATACACAAGCGGGGAAGTGAGTTAGCTTTACACAACTTGATTATTTCTGCATACATGCTAAAGAGAATGATGAGCTATACTGTCCTGCTGTTCCTGCCATATTGGCTCCAAATACTAACTGAAAACGGACCAAAATGCGCACAAAGGCATTACATGAAAGAAGGCTATGTCCATATCCATGAGAATACTTATCACAAATTAGACTTTAATCTTTTGTGTGTGAGAAGCCATCAGGATATCACAGAGTAGCTCCTTAAGGCAAAAGCTGCCTTTATAAATACTACAAACTGTGCTACCATGAGGACATATACTCTCCTGCTTGTAATACTGAAAGATTTGTATAGCTGTCTTTTGAAACATGTCTTGAAAAAGGTTCTGTCCTTGATGAAGATGAATCACAAGTACTTTAAAAACCTTTCCCCACACACACCTATGTTAAACACAATAAATGGAGTTGTTTTGGCTAAAGGTACACGTGCAATCTGCCATTGAAGTTAGTAGTGCACTCCAAAAACAGACCAAGGCCACGTATAGTTATGACTACTGCACAGCACATGATGGCAGGTTTTTAAACGAACAGCCTGCAGCGAGCTGTGACGATACCTCCAACACAACCCAAATTATCATGCTGTCCACAAACCTGACAGATTGTGATACCGTTCTGTCCAGCAGCTTAAATGCTTAGCTGGAGAACCAGCTCTCTGTTTATCACCGCAATAAAAAAAACTTCTCTTAAATAGCACACACAAATAAGTGGTTAAATCATTGCGCATTAAAGCTCCCTTAATTTATACAAATAGTTCAATGTTCTGATGTTGTAGCAGCACTTTTGTCAGCAGTCAATGGAAAAATGATGGACTTTAACTCCTGATGTGGGCTTTATGCATTGACGTTGTTGTATGGCATTTAATATCTTATCAAACAGACTGCTCAAGGTGCACATTTGGTGGCTTAACACCTTTTCCTCCCAATTGATCCATTCTTACTTTTTGCATTAGCCCCAAAAGAAATTAATGTGTGCCTTGACATTTGCTTCTTACCTTTTCCCGTGTCAGCAGGAAGCCCTATCCTCATCACTCCCTTGCAGTTTAGCAGTCCTCAGGCTTCATTACTGTCCAGGACCAGCCCCACTGGAGGCTGGCTGATCAAAATGCTGCTGACGTAGGCAAAGTCAGACTAAGCTGTGTTGGTGCAGACCAACTTTGAGGTGCCAGCAGACTGATTGCATCCACATTGTTATGGCTTTCATGGTGGCCACTCTGCTTGTGTTTGTTCTCATCACATATCAGACTCCAGCAGAGTGTTTGTAGTGTAACTCAAGTCTACCTCTGGCTTTTCATGACTTTGTGATTTTATGCATCTCATAAGCAGTTTCAGCTAGGTTTGAAGGCTGTCATCTTTCAGTGAAGTTCTCTGAAGCCTTTCCTGTCAGTTAAAAAGACGAGGCGCCACCACGACTCTGATCTTCTGAGCCACATGTCTGAGCATCTCTTGCGATGGATTACTTCATGTTTTGTAGCAGAACATCAGTTTCAAAAAGGCAAATCATGAAACAAAAGGCTTTTTCCCCCCTTTATGATTCCAGTTTACTTCTAATTAACATTTTTACCCGTTGAATCAATAACGGCTGTAATAACTGGATATACTGACCGGCACCACATTAACTCTGTTACACTGTCATAACACATGTTGTTGAGGCAATGTGTTCCCTGCTACCCAATATCTAGGAGACAAGTATAGCAAAATAGTATATTATAGATATAGATATATATATATATATAGATATATATATAGATATATATATATATAGATATATATATATAGATATATATATATAGATATATATATATAGATATATATATATATATATATATATATATATATACATACATACATATATATATATATATACATACATACATACATATATATATATATATATATATATATATATATATATATATATATATATATACATACATACATACATATATATATGTATATATATATCTATATCTATATATATCTATATATGTATATATATCTATATATCTATATATATATATACATATATTTATTTTTTTTATTTTTTTTTTTTTTTTTAAATAAAAAAACCTTGTGCACAGATGACCCCCGCGCTGTGGGCGGGCCACAGTGGACAAGGCCTGTCCATTCATCATTCAGGAAGTTTTTGGGGTTTTTTTTTTGTTTTTTTTAAAAATTTATATACATCCAAATATAATTATTTATAGTATTAAACTATTTTTTCATCGTAATACTAGAGTATCACATTAAGACAAAGTTCTTGTGTGTGCTCATGACATCGTATTGCATTTACTCAAGGGGGAAAATAAAGCTTTGTTTTGTAGTTAATGAGATAATTTGAAGAAAAATAGACACACTGCTGGGTTTTTAGAGATTGAGCACTTGTTGCCATGACTAACAAATTAGTATTGAGTTTAGGCACATGATAAATTCAGCGTGCAAGCTCTGTAAACTGGAAAGTATGTGTTTAAAATTATCTTTGATCAGTGAATGTAGAAAAATTCACTAACAGCATTTGGATGAGTTTAATGCAAAACAATCCACATTTCTCACCAAGATCTTCAAACTGATGAAGGAACAGCAACTCAGGCCCTCTCAGGCTGCCATCATAGACATTTTCCTGCTGCAGCACACCGGATTCAAATAAAATCCTTCTCCAACAGCTTGTAATCTAGTTATGCCTAGTCTGTTAAGGACTCATTCATTTGAATCAGGTGTCTTGCAGTAGGAAAACATCTAATACCCGCAGCAGTCCTTCAGGACTGGAGTCACTGATCCCTGGAATAAAGTCTGCTCTGGCTTGTTCTCCCATCTCAGCTGCACTCTGCAGGGATCTGGTAGCCTATTTTCAGCAATCTCCTTAATGTCTCCTGTGCCACTAAGTAGCATGAATGCAGTAACCAGCTGATCCAGGTGAAATGTGGCCATCCAGCAGATCAAATGGGCTCTCCACCTGAATATATGTCAGTTCTTCAGGTGTTCATGCAATGTTGACAACTGTAACAATCCCATCTATATACCTTAGAAGGGAGAGAGTCTTCCAGTCTAACAAACTGGATAAAACCCAATAACTTGGTGGAAACAAACATTTCTTGTTGAGAGGTAGCCTGTTAATATTGCTGACAAGCAAAAGAAATTTCATTTAGTGATCTTTTTATTTACTTTCAAAAAAGTTTTTAAATTATCTCATTAATTCATAGAAAACTTTTCTTTTTCTACCAAGTGAACACAAAAAACCTCTGTATTAAATATAATAACTTAAATAAAATATCTTCTTTCGTCATCACAAAATATTGCTGCTCAGTTATTGGCTGCCTTCAATGAAGTATTAGTATATATCTTGGGACAATGGACATCAGAAGGTTGTTTAATGTGTGTCAGATGTCACGTTGCAAGAAGCAATGTGACGAAACCTCGCAGAATAGCAGCCGCTGCAGCAACCATAGATGCATGCATCCCTCCTCCACTTCCACTGGTGGCAACATCTGTGGCTGGATTAAACTCAGGCCGACTTGTCTTTTAAAAAGCGTAGTAAGGCACACTTACATTTTTACTGGCAGTATTTGGGTACTTTAAGTTACCCAGTGTGGATGTTTCTTGTTATTCCAAATTTACTTAAGAAAAAAAAAAATTTCTGTGTTGAATGTAGCAGTTATCGGTTTTGCTATTAGGCTAATATTTGCCCTGGTGGAGGTCACGCAGAGTTAGATGCCCTACTGTGAGCAGTTTCCCTGGACCTGGACTTCTAGATCTTGATAACAATCATTGCTGAAAAATCTTATAAAGTGAGGAATTATTGAGCTTTAAAAAAATGCTGGTACTAGGTTCTAGCATTTTCCTTCCTTATGGCCAATAGTTGTTTACATTTTCTGCTGACTGATGGGATAATTGGCGTTAGTCTTTATACAGCTCTTTAGGAGCATTAAGCTATTAACCTAAGAAATCACTATAAATTGGACTATGCTGTGTACCTAAACATATTGAACATTGTGTACAGCTTTACAAAGTAAACCAAAATGCTGACGTGTCTGCAAGCAGTCTTGTAATTTGATTATAATGGACACCTGCCAACCACTCAATCTTCTATTTTCCATTGCATAGTCAAGGCACAATTAAATGTAAAGACTCGCTTAGTATTCAACTAAAATTTAATAATTTTTGGTCCAGCCTGTTGCATATTGCATTAGAGTACACAAAAGTGCTACAAAAAGTGTATTGTGCAGCTAAAGACACCATTGAAAACGCCCTTCGAGGTCAGTCCAAGGACAGTTAATGTGTGGCTTCAGCATTGCAGCCTGTAAATCATGATTGGATCAGCAGGCCTTTGTGGGGGTTAACGCATCCCAGCATGCACTATTCCCCAGACACCCTGCTCTTCTCTCCACATACATAAGTAATCAAGTGCAAGGCCCCTCGATGTCAACAGCTCAGAGCCGCAGACATATATGCAGGTGGGTATGGGTCAATGTCGAAGGCGATAGTCCACTTACATTGCAGTTAGCAACATGCCATTATAAGCTTAACTACAACGATGACAATAAGACACTGATAGGAGCATAAATGTCAAGGGAGCTGCAGGTACGCCATGTCATCACAGTGCAAGAGTTTGTCAAGGACAAACTGTGCATATAATGACAGTATGTGGTGCAGCAGGGCAAAGTATAGGTGTTTACTTTCTTTATTGTCTCCATTTGTTTGTCATGAGTCATCCAGTGATCCCATCATCAGGCAGGCACCTTTCCACAAATCTAGCACCATTATTGTATGTGCCATCCCACACAGTGTATTTAGCACATTTTCCAGCCTAGCTGCTACAGAATATTTACTGACTTGAAATGCAGAGGCATGAGGACAGATTTATACTTTTCTCTCCATCTGAGTGACTGCTGGGACCTTTTTTTCACATTTCTGCTGTTCTGGTTTCCAAAAACATCTCGGATGAAGCTTGATTTGATGAGCATCATGGCTGACAACCGAGAACACAAGCTGCATTAAATTTTGTGACACTCATACAGACGTGTCTCTACAGTCCAGAATGATAACGCTAAGTGACAGTGACTGAAAAGGAAAAGCAGGGTGAAACTAAACTTGAACATTGTTCCAGAACTACACACAACTCTATGAACGTTACTGTTTGTATGTCAAGAGTTAAAGCACGATTGAATTGATAACAGCAATTGCCATTTCATGCTAATGACATTAAGATTGAAATAGAAGACAGCATGGATTAAATGGTGTCTATCAAATTTAATTTGCTTTAACCCTCTTGGGACCAAGGGTATTTTAGAGAAATAAACCTGACTTTTTTTTTGTTTAAATGCTAATAAACACCACCTTTCAATGTGCCGTAATGTCTTATACCTTGTGTTTTAAATTATTTTTATTTTGAATTGAAATATCATAAACTGCTATGTAAATGAGGCTCCTTTGCTTGAAATATAGAGTATTATAATTTCGAAGCATGACTAAAGGTACTAAAGGGGACTGAAGCACTGCAGCTTTCCGAAATCACTGTCAGCTGCACACACTGTATCTGTTACCAAGTTATACATCTGTTACAGCGCCATCGTGTCGTTTATGTTGAAATAAACTACTTGAGTAATGTAAATGTTTGTTTGAGCAATTACACATGGTCTACGTGCGTAAAAGCTGTTTTCATAATTTATCGGCCTTGTAAATACAGAAGGCAGCTATCCGACTGCTAATGACACCGATGCATAGTGACTGACACTGTTTGGAGGCGTTTCCTGAGGCATCATCGGCTCTGATTGGACAAACACGTGTCATGCGCCAAAGACAAAGGCTCTGATTGGAACACCTATTTTGACAACACTGTATCACTTATGAATGGGCTACAGTGATGGCGGAACTACCGTCTGAAAGCCCGGAGTCTCCCGATTAAGAGGTGGAAAAAAAAGTAAGTTTCTATCTTTTATGGTTCAACAGCTATGCTCGATTAAACACAACATGGTCCCTGGAATCGCCAACGATGCCGACGTCCCCAAAGTGTTAAGACAGAAAAGAAGATAAATGTCAAAAGCAATAAATTGTGCATTCCCGAAAATGTAGCGAAAAACAGAAGAGAGGACAAGTTAAGGCAGCGGCTGACATATTTAGCTTTAGTGTGCAAGCAAGTGCAACCATGGGGAATTACTTTAGCAGGTTGTCAGTCTCAGTTGCCAGCCTACACATGCTAATGCCCAACCAAGGTGTATCTAACCCAAGCTAGCTTTAACACCATAGTTTTCTCCTCACTATGCTAGTTCAATGTCTAGCAGCCTGTCTTGTTGGCTACTAGCTTGGACAAGTTGGTCTTTAGTCTTATAAAGCAAATGACCAGCTGAAGCAGCATCTTGTCAAGTGGGTCACCAGATATATTAAGGCCCAGCTGAAGCATTATCTAGTCCAGAGCGTTGCTGGCTTTAATATGCTAATCTTCTCCTTGCCATGCTAGGTTGCTAGCTTTGGCATGCTAGTCATTAGCTCCACTAAGATAATACCCATTCAAGAAAATATATTATCACATAGAGAGCTACTATAAATGAGTTACTACTCAAGTCAAATGTGCAGTCGGCCCCTCATTTACCACCACAAAACAGATATATCCTCTGATTTAACATGTATACCCTCCACTGACTGTTAAATTGTTTTGAATATATCCCTCATTTTCCATACTAATTTAAAATGTTTTCACACTGGTTTATAAGGTAGGACGCGGCATGCTCTAAAAAATTATCCTTTTACAAGAAACTTAATTAAATAACACTCATGTTGAATTTTCCCATTTAACATTGGCTAAAAGGTTGATAGTTATATCCCTGGAAGGGTCTGGGATTGGGTTGTTATTTTCATTTTCAGGAATGCCTATCAAGAAAATAAAAAAAAAATTAAAAAAAAACAGAATTCACAAAACAAACAAGCCTTTGGTGTTTCACTTCACAAACGCTCTCATCCAGAGTAAGACCCAGAATAACAATGCTCCAGTTACATTTCAATGAGCACATAAAGACACAAACAAGCAGTGTGTATTCTGCACACAACTTTTTAGTAACGACAGACGGTCCAGGCATCAGTGCTCTGTATTCATGTGTTGATCCTCTGGACCACATTTCATCCATCTGAATTAGAGGTTATCTGCAACCTCAAGATGCTTTATTACATTTTAATGAAGATTTTTTTTTTTTTTTTTTTTTTAATAACACCCTTACATTTTAACCACAGCCACTTTTGTTAGATGACTTGAGGAAAAATAAAAGGAAAACCATTGTTAAAGAAACCACAGATAAAGCCCCTATAAAGAAATCTTTCTCCTCAACCACTTTCTGTCTTGATCAGCAGTTTGGCAAAGTGGGTAAAAAAGCTTTGTTTCATATTCAGCAAAAATGTGAGTGAGCTTTTGGAACATTTGAATTTCAAGATGGCACATTATTACAGTCATTCAGAGCGTATCCATGTCATCTACTGTGCTGACACAGCTCCCAGAAGATGGAGGGTTGGTGTGGTTTAATCATCTCACACACAGGGTGAAGACTTCACATAGAGACAGCTGGATGGATGCAGCGTTGCGACACCATTCGGTCACTATCACACTGCAATACTTTGATTTGTTTACCATCCCGACAGAAACTTCCTTCCATAAACACAATCACAAAGTTTTAGTGCTGACCTCGGTGGATAAGTTGGTGGCTTATGTTTCAAAGTGTGACAGTGTCTACCCAGCACAACTTCTCTTAGTGAGAGCTTCCCACAGACTGGATGGTGAATGCAGAAAAACTGATTAATTTGATTTAAATACAGCTTTTTCATATAAATCTTTTAAAAGTTAGAGCTAGCTAAATGCTGCACTAAAAGGTCTTGTAATAAAGAGACAAATATATATTTTTATACTGATTTCACATCAGGGAATTGAGAAGAACAGTTCCACTGTGTCTTTACTCATTAAACCAAACCTGAGCTAAATGGCAGAAGCACTCTGAAAGTTTAAGTACGCGCCACGATTCAACAGCTGGGGTGAACGCCTTTACAGTTTTAGATCTTCAAGGTTTGTGGAGATTTATTTATGCAGAACAGTCTTAAATGTCCCACTGAAGCATTTGATGTCCGGACATTTCTTTTTCAGGTACCCTGTTGCAGGTTTGTTGCCGTGTTTGGGAGCATCGTCCTGTCTAATGAGCCCATTTCAGCCAACCTTCAGCAGCAGGAAAGATGGCCTCTCAACTGACTCAAATATATTTGGGTAAACAGAGAAGTTCATGGCTGATCCAACAACTGCTCATGCACCTGCAAAGCAACAACAAGCCCCCTCAACACAATGCAAAACAGTTTGTTTGAGGTGATGTAATAAAACACCTCCACTTTGTACTCATCTGTCCAGAAAACATTGTTCATCAAGTCTTGTAGTTTGTTCAGATGATGGCATGATTGGTAGAAACTGTTTCTACTCTCAGCTCATTACTGATGTCTTTCCTCTGATAATGTTTAAACAAACACCTGAATGCTCCTGACCAGCAAAACACCCAAAATTCCCATATGTGGAGGTGCGCCCAGTGGCTGACAATCAATCTGATGAGCACAAAGTGGCGACTATTTACTTGCTTAATTCTAATGAAAGCAGTATGGATGTTGTTAATATTGAGTTGTTTACATTTTGCATTAATTTAATTTTCTATATGTTTGCACTTGTAAGTATTGTTTTTATTCATTTACAGAGACTCGCTAAGAACTGGTGGACAAAAAATGTGAAAGTAAAAAGTGAGCAGCAGCAGGGTAGCATTCACGTAAATGCAGCTTCTCCCTCCAAAACACCCGATTGTAACCAGAAGAGTAGAGTTACCTCACCTTTCAGGTAAAGATGGGGCTAATAAGTGTTAAAAAAAAAAAAAAAAAAAAGACGTGCACCAGCTATGAACATTTAAAGAAGAATTTAGACATTATAATTTAACAATGTTGCATTTTGACTTTATAGGTGAAGTAAAAATGCATTTTAAATGCCTACAGAAAAGCATCATGGTTTTGGTGCGTTTGAAGTAATGATTTCCAGATACTTGATCTACTGAAATATGAACCAAATCTTCTCAACTCAATAACGCGCCACCTCATTAGCCACTTTCACACATGCACTCAAGTTCTGAAACGTTCTTCGTAAAATTTCATCAACATTGGCTCTGGACTGTGTTGGTCCTTTCTGCTAGCCTGGCGGCCACTTTCTGCTCGCTCCCTGCTGCCGTGGTTACTTACAGATCCATGCAGTAGTCATACCAACAAAATAAAGACCCTCATCGACCGCTTTCACCTGACTTCTGCATCATGTTCTGCTTTTTTCTGTCCCTAGACAGCTGCTCTTCTGCGTCTTCCTCCTCACATCTCCAGCTAAAAGCCTCCTGCTGCTCTGCGCTTTGTGTGAACAGCAGCTGTGGAAAAAGACTGGACGGAACTGGCCAGACTCTCTCCTATACACACACACATGGCAATGTGACCACTTCCACTTTGCAGTGCACATCCAGAAAAGTGATAAATGATTTACGCAGACTGTAGGCAACTACGGGCCACATTAAAAATGCAGGAGTGTAAACTGGGTTTCCAAAACTTCCTGCAAACACTCAGAGTATTTACATGTGTATTTGGAGGTCTGTCTGGGGTTAAACTGCTCTTAATTACGCTAAGCGAAAAAACAAGTGCATTACGGTAAGCATCATATGAAATGAGTCAAACTTGAACCTGATTAGACAAATGTTTTTCCATTCTCTGACCTGAAGTGAACCTGATTTCTGAACTCCTCTCATCCAGAGTTATTTGTGAGCTGTAGCTCACCAGAAATGTCAGCCATTATCAGCAGAAACCATTAAAAAAAAAAAAAAAAAAAAAAAAAAAAGCCCAGATATATCTGCTGCTTTCCCTTTCATGACTGAATAAGAATAGATCAGAAGTGACACTGTGCTGACCTTTTGGTGCTGAACATCTTGGCAGCGTCTTCTTTCTCTTGCTCGGAGGCTCTGGGAGGTCGAGGTTTGATGTTGCCTTTTCAAACCTGCAGGAGGCACACACACACACACACACACACACACACACACACACACACACACACACACAAAGCAAAAAGACATGGGTAAAGGGACAAAAAAAAGAAAACAGTGAGTTGTTTTTTTTTTTTTTTTGCAGCATCACAGTTTGCTCCTCTAAGTTGCCTGAACGCTCCGACCATGCTGACCTCAACAGCCTTCATTAGCTGGCCTCCGACCGAGTGATTCAAATTGACTGGGCATGGCAGGAGGCAACAAGCAGAGCATAACTGGGCCAACACGACAAAGACGACGCACAAGAGTCAAATGGCAGCTCTAATAATTATTTGCCTCACCTCGCCGCATCACAAGGCATTTAAAACCAAATAGAATTAATTAGGTCTGAAGCTAAGCCGGAAAAATGAGGAACAATTAAAATGCTATTAAAAAAAAAAAAAAAAAAAAAAAAAAAAGAACGAACGATATATCTGCTTGTGAAGGCAAATATGTCACACACTGCAGCCCGTCAGGCAACATGTTGTCTGAAAGAATAAACCCAGTCTCCCTTATTTCATCTCTGCTGCACCTACTATGGCGTATAATGGCGGGGAGTTAGCCTCTGCTCTTTTATGTAAAGGTTATCAGGCACTGCGGAGCAGGAGCTGAGGTAAAAGAAGAAAGGGTTCAATAATTAATGCAGAGGTCCATACAGGCCTCACTTCTCACCCCCTCCTGTCTGTAATGAGATGAGTGGAGGCCCAGAGGTAGGGAGGGAGGGTAAGGTAAGGAGGAATGGGGTGATTAAAGCACCCACCTAGGTCATATCTGCCATCACCCCCCCTGCTCCCTCCCACTGGTCTGAAACACAAGCACGTATAAGCATGTGCACACTGCAGAGGAAACACACTCCGGGTGTTATGTATGGGACAGAAGAAGAGGAAAGATGAATGACGAATGAGTCGGGAAGGTTAAAGTTGTGCAACACTGGAAACATTTGGCGATTCCTGCAGGTGATGTGGAAACACCAGAGACGTGAATTCATTCCATCTTCCCTGTATCATGTTTGGCTCACTAATCTACAACAACAACACTTCAGTCAGCCTGCAGTTAAAATGAACTGCTCTCAAACTGACGTACTCGTTGGGTGGGATTAGGATTAGAGTCGTCTCACGGTTCAAACAAAACACACACTCATCAGGGAAAAAGGGCACGGCGGATCAATGCATGCTGGACAGTCTTCAGATCTACATTTGCAACATATTAATAATCAGTTTCATAAACAAAGGCCAGATTATCTGCAGCACATTTTAGGCAATGGACACGACTAAGATTTATTTTTGTCTGAATGCACTTCATGACTTTTTACACATTAAATACAGCTTAATCACATACAAGGATAATGTGGTACATGTTCGAATAACAGCGTGTGTTATTGGTGAAGAATAAATTAATATGGTACATGGCATAAATTAATAAAGTTTCAGGTTTGCCCAGAGACTGTATGTATAATTCTGTATAAAATACATTACACACACACACACACACACACACACACACACACACACACACACACACACACACACACACACACACACACACACACACACACACACACACACACACACACACACACACACACACACACACGCCTTCTTACAGATGCCTGTCAATCAAAAGGACACGCCCCTAATTTTGCAGAATTTCTAAATTAAATTACTTCTAAACAAATTACTTGAAAAATGAACTCTTCACACAACTGTTGTAACCTATTAAACCTAACAGGGTTTTTTGTACCAGGCTGTAAACATGTTTATTTCTGCTGTGAAGTTGGTCTTTTTTAACATGGGAGCCTATGGGGATTTGCTGTTTTAGAGCCCCTAGTGGATGAGGATGAAACTGCTCTCAACATCCATCAGATCGTTGTTCAAGATATAAACATTATCTTGTTAAAAGTTACATGATCAAGTGAAGATGGTTTTAGAACAGACAGGACAGATGAAACCTCCAAACAGAATTTTCTCAGTTGGGCATTTTTCTCAACATTGCCTAAATGGTGGTGGAGATGCTGGTTGGGTGAGGGGGGAGGAGGGGGGGGGGGGGGGGGGGGTGTTTGTCTTAACTAATGTTAAAGTGGAACTATTATGAGCATTTCAGGCTAATTCATTTTTATTTCTGAGACCAGAAGGGCTGGGATTGATCGAGTTATTGTCACAAATGGCTTTATTTACTTCAGACCGACCCTCTCCGTAGGCTGTCAGATCAGCCTGTGGGCAAAACGAGTGGATTGAGACTCTTCCGCATTAAGCCCCGCCTCCCGCCACTGCACTACATCGGGAGCGCGCACCGCACCTGCTTTCGCCGTCATTGTAACATCTCATAAACAGAAGGATTAGGCTCATATGAACTCAATAAAAAAGCAAAATACAATGTCAACACATAGCATACAGCCCTACATGTTGGAACCTGAATCAGAGCCTGAAAACGAAGTGGAAAACAGCAACCCACAGCAACGAATGCAGCAGGATGTCTCTCTTTGGTAAACTCACCAGCCATCGTTGGAAATAACTTTATCCCACGTTTTCCACCCGCCTGATGTATTTGTACATGCCCTTGTTAACCAGTAGAAGGTAACCAATCACCGAACCTTATCCCCCGGGACGTCACAAGGATTTCCAAGTAGAAAAAACTCTCTAAACGATGCGTTTTTCGTCGCCATGGAAACCGAACGGAGAGCGTGCTGGAACTCAAACTCAAACTCAAACATGCGTTTAGGTGATAAAAAACGGTGTTGTTCACATGTCTGATGAGGATTCAACACTGTAACACTGTAGAAAGCTCAGAAAACTCCAAATACCATCATAGCACCCCTTTAAGATAATTAGTTCACAGCTCAACATTAGTTTACAGTTGCACTTCTTAACTTACCAACTTAAGCAAGTTGGAGAATTAGCTCAAGTTTGCATTTTTTTAAGTCACAAATTATATTTATTTTACTAAATTTGAAGACAATTATGGATTATTTATGTTTGTTTATGTATAATCTTGTAATTTAGTACATTTCACAGTAGGTTGCAATCAGCATGGAGCAACATAATGACTACAGTGATGCAACAAATGAACACTTAGGGACAAAAACAAAACAATCTAGCTCTAATTCTATCACTGAGGATCTCCATTTTCTTCTATTTTGCCGGATTTTTTTTTTGGGGGGGGGGATTTTTTCCCCCTCCCTCCCTATAGATAAGCGCTCTAGTTTCCAGTTACCAACTTCCGCTTCTGTTGATTTCCAACCAGTTTTAATGGAATAGATTCCACTTCTGTTTGGTGACTCCAACCAGAGTTTATTTACCTTCAGTCAGTCCAGTTTAAACTTGGTTCATTTCAACTCTCTGCAGCTTTCCAGAGAATCACATCAAATTTGACAGCTTCATAACAAATGGAAACCCAGAGAATAATATTTTGTTTAGTCACTTATTAAAAACAACTTCACCTCTTCCTGACACATCCACTAAACTGGTGAATGGATTTTTGCAAGATAACTCCTGAAATGTCATCAGCAATGCTTTTAAGAATGTTTATTACCACAGAA
Source organism: Telmatherina bonti (assembly GCF_933228915.1). Classification (NCBI taxonomy): domain Eukaryota; kingdom Metazoa; phylum Chordata; class Actinopteri; order Atheriniformes; family Telmatherinidae; genus Telmatherina; species Telmatherina bonti. The sequence continues at coordinate 33,670,011 of NC_136623.1, read as the reverse complement.
AGTTCCCAGACATGACTCAAAATCCTCCACGTTGATGTTCAGCAGGCATGAAGTTCTCGATATTCCAGTTTCCTGCCTTCGCATCAGTTTTAAACACAAAATATTTTCATTTATGTAAATAAGTGAATAATTAAGACACAATGGTCTGTTTTACTGGGACTTTTAAAGAATATGAGTGGGATTGCTGCACCTGGAGGGGAAAAGTGCCTCATCAGCAGTCAACAGTGAAACAATATTGTCAACAAACATGTCGACTTTTCAGTAACAGAAAAAAAGGCTTCTTTACTTCACAAGCAAAATGTCTCATAAGTTCATCAGCACTCTGACAATGACCATGCTGTTGTCGTAGTAAAGCAGGGGTGTCCAGCTCTGGTCCTCGAGGGCCACAACCCTGCAGGTTTTCCATGTATTCCTGCTTCAACACACTTGACTCAGGTAAATCAGTTATTGCACACAACTTCACTGACTGTTGGATCCATTTAATGGAAGTCAGGCGTGTTGGAACAGGGATGCATAAAAAACCAGCAGGATAGCAGCCCTTAAGGACCTACTTTGGAGACCCCTGTAGTAAAGTTCCCTTCGCTTCGGTTGCTGAGTCACTGAGATGTTGATGACCTTCAGTACAACCCGGTATTATGTCTAAGAGAATGTTTGTTTACTTCTGTCTCGTTTCTCTGCTGGAAATCGGCTTTCTTTCTGCTGCCACCAGGCAGCGATGCACCGCTTAGAAGAAAACTTTCATTTCTGATGAAAGATGATGCTTTCTCCATCTTCAGCTTGAACCAAATCATGTTTGACACTAACCAGGGGTCTCGCAGTGACACCGAGGCTTTTTGGAGGGGAAGAAGGGAGATTTCAGAGCAGAATAAGCTTCCACAGATATATTAGAATTGGTTAAATAAGAAAAGGAAATGCAGACAGGCTGGTTAATGTAGCAACACCTAAAAAGCTTCGTACATCCCAGCAGGAAGGGGGTATTAATGAGATGGGGAAATGCCTCACCGTAAAAGGCTGCAGGTACATGCACAAAGAAAAGCCAATTATTACAAAAGATTTCATTTCATTAAAGAAAATTGTTTATCTAGTCAGAGGGAGCCCAGGGAGTCGAAGGTGATCAGGCTGGAGTTGTGCAATTTCCTTTCCTATCGCTTTTAAAATGTGAGTCATCCTTCCATTCGTCACAGTGTTGCAAGGCTTTAAAATGATTACAAACCCTTCGTTCCCCTCAGAAAGAATAATAAAACCTCCAGTTTCTGTGCATCCACACCAAACCAGGAAAGAAAGTGAAAAATACACTGAACATTATATGAAGCAGTCTCAGCTGCCAGCGGGCTGAAAGTTAAACTAATCAATAAGTCTTTATTTAAGAAGCATAAAAAAAATAAAAATAAAAAAGTATGAGGAGCCAAGTTTAAAGCATTTGAATTGAATGAATTAAAATTGGCCCGGCTCCTATGTAGCATCTTCTTCTAGGTAATTAAAGTTTGGCTAACAAATCAGTTTCAGGAATTTGCTGAACAAATTGCAACTGTGTCCCATTTATACGCCGAAAATGAACCATGTTGCACCAATTTCCACTAAAACCAAACTAAAAATGATCATAAATCTACTAGATCTGTGTTCCAATCATCACCCGGCCGGGTTCTCCAAGGACTCTTCCAGATCATTGCCCATTTTTCCTTCACTCTTCATCATCCACAAAGTAAACATGAAATAGGATCAATAAGGGAAATCATCTGATTGTTTCTTTTGTTGTAAATGTGGTGAAGATTACTTCATTTAAAATTTGAAGCCTTAATTTAAAAAGGGGCCCGGCTTTGATCTAAAAACACATGAAGAAGAAATCCAGATAGACTAATACTTGCCTTAAAACTTGAAAAACTAGTATTAGAACAACTTTTCTAACAGCTCAGCAAGAAGCTCAGCAGAACACTGCATAGCACTGAAATAGCTCCTCTAAGGGTTCCACATGACTTTTTAATGACTTTAGACTTTGCTGCTGGACCTTGGTGCTGCCACGCTCAACAATGATTGTGCTACACTAGTTAACAAAACCGAGAATTGGGTCAACATTTACATAAACATCTAGATTTATTACACATTCAGGGACCAGTTGCTTAGTTTTAATCATATTTCATGTAGAAGTTCCTGATCAGGGAATCCCAACTCTGAGTCTGGTGCAGAAGGTGTAATGCTGTCTTCTGGAGAGAGGCAACTTCATTGACTCTCAACACCACAAATAGTTTATGTTTATTATTACCATCCATCATGGCTCATTGCAACAAACTGACCCCATCTTGCTGTTTTACCAGTACAGACTGTAAAGTAAATTCCTGAAAAATGAAGACAGGATGCCCTGATGTTGACTTTCTAATCAATTTTCATAAAACTGCAGAGCCTGACATTCAAATTAAATGTTCTTTATGCATCTTATAATAAAAAGTGTTGCCAGTTGATGTTTGTGTCAGTGCAGCCGGCGTCAGGAAGTGACAAAAATCATTTCCCAGCAGGGGACTGGTGTTATGGAACAGCAGGCAGACCATGATGTGTTAGCTCCACTTTGCATCTTTTCATTTTATCCAAGCAGATAATGGCTCATTATGAATATGCAGGAATGGAGATTATTTTTACAAAATTTTTTATTTTAATATAAAAATCAAATCTTAATTTTGACGGGCCAAATTTATTTTTTGTGGCAAAGATCAGGATCGCTTTGATTAGCCCGGGAATAAACGGAGTCAAGCCCTGGACGGAATTATCTGGGAACTTTGCATCAAGCAGACATTTAACCCCCCTCCAAACGTCGCTGTGATTGATGCAGCTGATGCAGTTGGATACACAAAGCCAGCAAGTCACTTAAATGAATGTGTAGTGTGATTACAGCTGGCTGCGTCTCCAGCAATGCTACAGCTGACCCCAAAAGGCTACTGCTCATTAATAAAAGCCACTTTAGCACTGCAGTCAGAAGAGGAGCAAGGTCTGAATAACTGGAACTCCCACAGAGGATGTAAAGAGATTCCTGAAAAAGGTCTACTCTGAACAGAATAAATGGGTTTATGCCAGTAAAAAGATCATTATGTGTGAGCTGTTGATTAATCTAACATACAAAGCTTTTACATGTGCTTAATTGTTTATGCAAACATTAATAATGTTAATAAATGAGGGTTTAGTGGTTGACATTTTACAATTAGGAAAAGACAAAAAAAAGCTGCCAGAAAGCATAAAAAATGTCATTAATAAGATATAAAGTCACAAAATCTACAAAGACGTTTGAAAGATTGTTGCTATTAGATTGTAAAAAGGATGCATATTCATACACATATTTACAGGGCTAAAAACGAAAAAAAAAGTTATTTAATTTTTTTTTTTTTTTTTAAAAACCAAAAACTTTTCTGGCTCAGCAACAGTCCTGGGAGTTTTTTCTATGAACGATGGGGAAATGAACACCCATGCTGGAGGTTCTATTGGTGAGTATGGGGCATCTCACACCAGGACACTTGGTTCGATTGGGCTGAGATGTCTGAAACATTTCGCACCTTCTGTTGGTTTGCGCTCAAACTGCACTTAACTCAAGCAGACCAACCCATCTGGGCAACGTTACATAAAAAACAACAGCTCACTAGGGGGGGCGACGCTCCCCAAAAAAACCACTGATCAAGAAAACAAGAAGAACAAAACACGGCTCCTTGATTAGCCAATACCAAAGAAGAAATGGGAAATCTTTCCCTTTCCACCAGATTCTTTACCACAAGTCAACAGTTAACACTAAACCACCCCATGCAGTCTTGATCCTAATTTTAGTGTGGTGAGCAGAACATACAAGTGTCCCTAAACACACACTGTTAGCTTTGTTTTTCCTCCTTATTTCTTCTTCTTGATGTTGTATCATATTGTATTAATCGCTTACTGATTTATCAGATAGTCTCTTTGCAAGTGAATAGAGACCCCCAGCTTTCAAGTGGACCAGAGTCTGCTTCAGAGTGCAAATGAGTCATACTATCTGTGGAAGTGAACCACAGTCTGTTTAAACCTGACCAAACAGTGGCTGTGTGGTCCGTGTGCATTCACACTGAAACAGACTGGGGGACTTTGATTGGCTGGGGAGTACTGAGCAATGTTACACCTTCCTTTGGTTTGGTCTGCTTTCCCACCACGCAACACCCAGGACAAGGTCGCATGTCACAGAGTGTTCAGTTGTACAGCCTACATGCAACCAGCAAAAGAACAAACCAGAGAGGAACAGGAAGAAGATGCAGAAAATGCCAAATAAAAAGCGCATAGGAGACATTGAGACTGGGCAAAAACCTGTGTTTAAATTCTTCTACTTTTGATGTTTTTCAACAGTTGTAAACAAACTGGTGTCAAAACACAAAAGGAAACTCTAAAGTCAGAACTGCTTACTAATGAATAAACCGGCTTAACAACTATAAAGACGTAAAAGAAGCACAGAAGTATCTGGGCGGCGAAACATGACGTTTGAAACAAACATTTCCATTTATGCAGGTAAAGGAACAGAAACGTCATTGTCATCCATTCTCTGAGGTGTGCAGAAGATAGATTTGAAGCTATTTTCCTCAAGAAATTCAGTGATCTTGAGCCAAGCAAAGCTGCAAATAGCTAGCCTAACAAAGCTGCAAGCAGCTAGCCTAGCAAAGCTGCAAATAGCTAGCCTAACGAAGCTACAAACAGCTAGCCTAACGAAGCTGCAAACAGCTAGCCTAACGAAGCTGCAAACAGCTAGCCTAACAAAGCTGCAAACAGCTAGCCTAACAAAGCTGCAAACAGCTAGCCTAGCGAAGCTGCAAACAGCTAGCCTAGCGAAGCTGCAAACAGCTAGCCTAGCGAAGCTGCAAACAGCTAGCCTAGCGAAGCTACAGCTTTCACACAAGCTTGCAAGTTGTATGCAGATAATCAACATAAATGTGCTTCATCCAGTTTGTGGATGTTCAGTTCAGTCTTTGTCATATCAATGGTGGAAACTTTCATTTAAGTCAATGTTTCTCAATTCTGGTCCTCAGGACCCCCTGCCCTGCATGTTTTACAAGCAACCCCTACTTCAACACACCTGAATGAAATCCCCAGTTCATGAAGTGTTACTCTCCAGTGTCATTGTGCGGTCAAAACATGAAGAACATATGACCAAACTCATCAAGTTGCTTGGAACGTATCACTATCAAGATAATCATTTCAAAACATTGAGCAGAATCCTATGTTGTTCTTTACTCATCTTACTACACCACCGCCGGTGCACAAACCAACACAGCAGATGTCTGTTTCCCCTCCGATATGACTGAAACTCGCCTCCTTACATCTCTACCGCTAAAGAAACATGTTTGAGGATGCTTTTCCTGCTGAGCTTCATTAAGCCAGCCGTGTGTTTCGGCTTAATTTTCTCTGGTCGCACAGAGCATCCTGACAAACAGCATCAGCATCCAAGCGTGTAATGGATTGAGGCGAATTCCACAGACTGGCAGAGGGATAGCAGGTATCTGCACTTCAGCCAAAAGCTGCTGACCATAAAACAACAATGACGCGAAACCAGACACGCGCAGCTCTCAGCTCTGGGCTGACAGAGGATTCACATAAAAACACGGATGAGCTGAACATGTGCAGGATTCAGCCCACTGTCAACACATCACACTAAATTACATGTATAATTCAAAGCGCCATGATGTTGCCTTTGTGAGTGACTGAGTAGATCTAAAATGTGAATAAGGATATGAAGCTGCCGGCTTCTGGATGAAACCCAGACTGTAAGCAAGACGAGTGAAGTATTGATTAGAGGCAGGATTAGCTGGTCCAGCATCCAGCTCAAGCTGTAACACTCTCAAAGAAGTGCAAACAATTCAGCGGTGGTCACAAGCAAAAAGTTAGATATTTCTAAGCTCATTTTCCTTTGAGAATTCAGATACCTAATGTATTCCCGGCTGGGATCATTTGGTTATTGTCCTGTTTGTCCTTGTAATTCCTAAAGCTGGACATGTCAGCTTAAAAGACTTATATGGGCAGAAAACTGTGCGTAAAACAATTTTATGAAGCATTTGCAGTTAAACAAAAGTCCAGGCCAGACAGAAAAAAAAATCAAAATCAAAATCCAAGTCCAGCAGCTGCAGTGGCATTTTAATCAGGCCCTGCTTTGCTGCAGTAATATGACTCATCTTCCCTTCTCTTCACTCCTGTTTCTTGTTTTTTTTTTGTCGTTTTTTTTATTGTGTACACCCCTCTTTCAATCCTTCCCTCCAGTTCACGTCTTTAGTTGTGTCTGGTTCCACATACGGGGGCTGCATTAGCCTGGCAGGAAACAAAATGCCATTATGGAAATGTTCCATCAATTACTGGGCACAGAATAAATTACTCCCTCCTGTCATTTGTAACCCTCATATTTACACTGGGCTAATGGCAGTGATGCATGATTATCATCTTCTGAAGGGCATCTTATCTTCGTCTCCTGGAAAATAAAGTCAGTTGAGTCACTCTCGGATCGGCCTGCATTAGAGCATTTCCCCGGCAAGTGAAAAATCCCAACATAAAATTTTGCCAGCAACTCATTAAAGGAGAGCGGATAATGGATTCCTCGTGTTTGATTTTGCTCTGCAAACATCACACGGCTTTAACGGCACAGGTGTATTAACATTACCTTCCCATTGACAAGACCTAAACGACAAGTGATACACGCTGGATGCTTTGCCTGTCCTTTTCTGTAACTGGATTAGTTCAGATCAAATAAGAAGATAAAAATATTAAAGTAAGAGAATGTAACCCAACATGTATAAGTTCTCCCTGCTGCTGCAAATCAAAGCTCTGATCAGGTTCCTCTTGCTTTCCAGAGCATTGCAGAGAACCACGAGACTCATTCCAGCCTGAACATTTGCCAATGGTGAGCTTATGGGGATTTTAAAGCCATCTTATAAAAATGCTGGGGGGGCTATGTTACGATGAAACAGTGAACTCAAACCCCAATGTCCTGCAGGTTTTACCTCCTTCATCACACTTGACTTTATGTACCACTGTGCAGGACTTGAAAACAAGTTGTTGGATCCATTTGTTTGAATCAAGTATGTTGGAGCAGGAAAACCTCTACAACATGCAGGGCAGCGGCCCTCAAGGACCAGCAACTAAGATCCCTGAATTAAACAGTTCAAGAGTTAATTTAATCGCATGGAAAGAAGGTATACATAAATGAAAACTCAAAGTCAGACATCCAAAATGATCTGACTGGACTGGTGCAGCTTTAAAAATGATGCATCAAGGAAAAGCAGAAAAAAGGAAGAAAATCTTTTTAAAAAGTTGCATATAAATTTATAATTCTGGGTGGAATTGGAGTTGGATGATGAAACTAATGGCCGAAGGTACAGTTAACATTCAGGAAACAGAAGAAACACCGTGACATTTACCAGTACACTTCCTGCCCACTCAGTGGGCGATGCAAGTGGAGTGCTGTGAACTTTTGGCGGATCAGTTAGTGGATTGTTATTCATGTCATAAGGTTATCGTCTCTAATGTGCAGTCTGTTAAACTAGACACTTTTTGTTGAAGACACGCATCACTGAAACTTTCTCAACCATTAAAACAATAAATAAATAAAACAATTTTTGGCCTTGCAATTCTGTTTAAGGTTTATGTTAAGTAGGATTTTCTCCGGTAATTAGGTCATCATTAGGGCTGTGACGTTATGCATTTGTCTCGATTTGATTCTGATTTTTTGGGTGCCAATTTGATTTAAATTGCGATTCTCACAATTCTTCTATATGCAGATTTTTGTAGATTAAAACCAAAAAGGTACAAAAAATTTTTTTGCTCGTCATTTTTCTTGATTTCAATTAGGAAAAAACAACACAGTAGCCAGACCATCATTCTGCTGCTATAATGCAGAGGAAGACAAGTAGAAAGATCAAAACAAACAATAAAAATGACAAAAAGTTCATGATGAATTATTTTTATTTATTTGAAAAAAATAATTAAATTGTGACGCAAAAAATCCCGATATTTGATTTTTTTTTTTTAATTAGATTTTCCCATCCCTAGTTATGTATGACTGGACTGGTTAGCCCCACACAGCAGGAATACCACTGAGTGGCCAGTTTTGTTTTGATTGCAAAAAATTATTAAATATGTTTAAATTTCAGTCTCAAATTGTTGCTGTTAGTTTTGCAATTTGAGACGTTAGATTCTGTAAATGTGCAGGTTTAAAAAAAATGTATAATAAAAATAAAAAATAGAAAGAAGGTGAGCTGTGAGGTGACCCTTTGTTTTATTTGTTGATGTCAGAACCAACAACAGTGTTGATGCAAACAGCAGCAGTTTTAATCAGGAACTTCCATTGCGCATTGTATTAACGTTATTCTCTCAACATTCCCCACTGAACAAGGTGCTCTGCATGCAACTTAAATACTACACGCAAGTCAAAAGGCCATTTTCATAGCAGAAGATCAATAACATATTAGCACATCTGAAATGAAAAAAAAAAATCCAAAAACAGGCTTTAAAAACGCGTAAACGTGTAAGTGAAGCCAGAAGTTTCATAAAAACGATAAGCTCTAAGAAACGAATACATCCAGATAACACTGCTGGGGATGGATGCACTGCTGCAAGTAAACACTCAGCTAGACTCACATGGACAAATGGGTTTTAGACAGGCTTTAAAGCTCCATCTTTATCATTTACTGTAAAAAAAAAAATTAAAAAAAAAAAAAAGGTTTAAGTAGAATGTTAATAGAGCCAATGTCCAAAAAGCCACTCCCATCACCATTTTTGTTTCTTTCATCTGATGGCAAAAGAAACATCAGCTGCAAAGCAGCTCAAGAAAACTCCCGCTCACTTCAAGCCTTTTCAGACTGCCATGCTATCCCAATAAATACCCTGATTTTTGTCTTCCTCCGGTATCCGGTGCTAAATTAAATAGATCCAACAGCCTATGAATTCTCGCACAATGACTCATTAATTTAAGGAAAGTGTGTTGGAGCAGGGACACAATGAAAACCTGCAGAAATGCAGCCCTAGTAGGACCTGACCAAGTAGCCCCACTATAAATCTGGGGAGGCGAAGGAAAATAGACAAAACAATGCCTGGAATGTGAGCATCGTCAGGACGGGACAAGGTAAGGAGCATGTGCAGAATGACTGGAATTAACTTAAAGCGGAACGAACGTTTACATGATGGAGGAATTATTCAGTTCAGATTTAAAACGGGAAGTCCTCAAAACCGACTAACCTGCATCATGGACCTGCTCATCAATCTATCTGCAAACCAGCAATGAGCCATCCATTTCACCAGATATGTTAAGACATGCAGGGTGGGTCCTGAGGACCAGGGCTGCTACTGTGCATGGAACAGAAGTAATTATTCCCACAGTAGGTCACGGAGCCACCAGTGGGGAGGAGCTCACATGCTGGATCACTGTGGTAAACCAGCTACACTGTTGTTACATACCTGCTCTCCATTTGTAAACACACACCGATGTAACACAAGCTACCAGCTTGACTTTGGTGTAAAAAGAGCTGGAGAGACTAGGGACAAATAAGACTTTGCACTCAAAATGTTTCATTTGTGTCCAAAAAAACCAAGAGAGTGAAGAACTTGTAATGTTGTTACAGCTTCTGTTGTGTGTGAAGGCAGGACAGACATTTAATTCTTCAACAAAGAGGGATAAAAAGCCTAAATGTCAAACTGCACTGCAACTTTTTAAACTATGGTCCCTTTCAGAGTTTAAAAAATAAAAAAAATAAAGGACTCTTTTAGTTGGCGCTTTTTTTTTTTTTTTTTTTTTTTTTTAGTTCCTAATTCAGAGAAGATAATGTTTATCAGACTTCAGTGATGTGTTCAGAATCTGGATATATATTAGTATATTGCAAACATAAAGAAATCCTTTTAGACAGCTATTCTAATTATTTAAAATAAAAATAAAAATCAATGCAAAAAAAACCAAAACAAAATAACTGACCAGCTGCATGATGGAATAATTGCAAACAAACTACTGAGAATGATGCAGTCAAAAGTACATAACTTATTCCACACCACCTCTGCTTTCCCATGTCTGTCAGCGCGCGCACGTCTGCCATCACGTCAGTGGATAAACAGAATAAAACCTCTGCACTCCAGCAGAGTCGCTCATGGCGAGGTACGTCCGCCAGCTAGCACACTGTCAGTTTGTGTTAAAGATATGAACACAGCTGGGTTGGGGACTGCTCTCTGCTGAGTCACTTCACTGTGGGATATTAGGCAGGCAGAGACAAAAGCCCGTGGAGTGTCAGTCAAAAATGACCCCCATCCCCTTGCTGTGATTCGATTAGTTTTCATACAGCGTTCCAAAGTGGAACCAAAGGCAATTTTCCCTCAACTTTAGCGACGGGGCTGAATCAGATTTCAGTTTGCTGACAGTAATGTCATCTTCCCATCAAGCTACGCGTCACTGGCTTTCTGATGCATGTCATCTGGCTGTCACGTTATCGCCCCGTTCACAAGGCGAGAGACGGACCCAGAACAGGGCCATAATTCAGCCTGACAGCTATTTGGATGATAAGTTTTGTCATTAAAGTAACATTTGCAGATTTATCAGAATATGTCGACCTAAGCAGAAGACTCATTCCTCACAATCCAGCGTGAAGGAAATCGATTTAATCACTCTAAGTAACCTCAAAAGAGTCTGTTCACACTCCTTTATCCCCCCCTCATATATGCACTGATCTGTGTCACATGGTCAGTCCCTGAGCCAACTGGGACGCAAGGAAAGAGGAGGTTGGTTTGTTGTTCTGCTTAAGGGAGGAGGAGGAGACATGAGGGGGGGTCATCGGGCTGCGTTAAGCTAGCAAATCCTGTAATCCTCCAACCAGTCCCGTGGTGCTGTTTATTGTAGGTAAAGCCGTTATGGAGCGAAACCAAGCCCACCCCACGACGACGTAAGCTCCATCCTACAACCGATCCTCCATGTTTGTCCTCGCTTATTAGTTTACCTGTTCTTTTAAAAGGACTGCTGAGGATGTTTATCCCCCGTAAGTCTCTTTTGAGATGATCATGATTAGACGGTGAGGTAACTGGGAGGGCGCCCAACGAAAGCGATGAAAATCACACAGACGGAGGCGAGAAAACAAACCAGCCCTCTGGGTACACGGATCAGAATGAGGGAGGGCTCCAAGAGGCCGCTTTATGACCCGCAGTCTGGCTGCTTCTTCACGGTGGGACTGAAGGAGACTGAAAAACAACTCCTTCTGCTAAACCTTACATTAAACCATCACAGAGATGTAGAAGCTTCGTCCTGTTCTGGATTCTTAGCCATACTTCTTTGACATTGTTGCACACGACCTCCAGCGACTGAAACACACACTGGAGAGTACAGAGGAGTTACAGAACCCTTTTTGTGAAAATGGCTAGAAGGTGCTTTATCTCACCACTCGTTGAAAGCTAGCTGACTGAATTCTGATAACTTAATATATATATGTTCTTTTTAAAAACTATTTTGACATGCGCGATTTTGACTAGATTCGTGTTTTCTGACAGAAAACTTTAGATCAGACATAGCTACTTGCATGTGAAACAGCTGATGTTTAATTTTAAATTTAGTTATATTGTAAAGAAAACATACGTATTGTGGGCATTGCAAAACTAAATATATGAGGATAAGAGGGCTGTGATTTTTTTGCTTTTGTCCCAATTTGATTCCGATTTTTTTGGGTGCCAATTCAATTTAAATTGCGTTTCTCACAATTGTTCGATATTGCTGATTTTCATAGATTTAAAAAAAAAAAAAAAAAAAAAAGTACAAAACTTTTTTTTTTTTGCTCAGGATTTTTCTTGATTTCAATTCGTAAAAAACAACACAGTAGCTAGACCATCATTCTGCTGCTATAATGCCCAAAAGACAAGTAAAAAGATCATTAAAATAATAAAAATGAAAAAAATCTTATAAAGGATTGTTTTTATTTATTTAGAAAAAAAAAGGTGTTTTTTTTTTTTAAACACACACACACACACACACACACAAAAAATCTATTTTAAATTTTTGAAGCAAAAAAAATCCCAATTTTTATTTTATTTTTTTTTTTTTTAGATTTTCCCACAGCAATAGGATATTATTGTAGACTTTTGGAAATATTACTTAGTCATTTTTTTAACAAAACCACATAATTAATATAAAAGATCTGTTACAGGGGTGTCCAAAGCTTGTCCTCAAGGGAAGCTTTCCTGCAGGTTTTCCATGTGTTCCTGCTTCAACATACCTGACTTAAATGAAGCAGATCAGCTAATGAACTTCAGCACAACAACTTATTCATTTGAGTCAAGTGTGTTGGAGCAGGAAAACATCAAAAACCTGCAGATTTTGGCCCCCCGAGAACCAGAGCTGGACACCCTTGTTCTATAGTTCATCCAACAGTCCCACATTAGCAGAATCTCTCAGAACACATTGCTTATTTCAGGCGTGCCCAAGTTCCGTCCTGCAACTTTCAGATGCTTCCCTTCTCCAACACACCTGAATCAAATGAGTGTCTTGTTACCAGGCTTCTGCAGAGCTGGATGACACGCAGAACAGGAAATTCTGATTTCTGATTCAGATGTGTTGGAGAAAAGTATCTAAAAGCTGCAGGATGGGAGATCTTGAATGCCAGACTTGGGCTCCCTGGCTTATGTCTACATTTACATATAATTGTAATTTATTGGTCAGTTTATATTTTCCTCATTATCAGCTGGTTGCATGTGGAACAAACTGATTCAAAGAATGCAACAACTGAAAAAACAACAACTATGCAACTATAATTGTTTGTTTTTGGACTGAAAGGCTTCACATTAGGAGACAAAGTAATGAGAAGGTTCCTTTAAAGCATTAATAAAAAGTTTAATAGCATCTAAAATTGACATATTTAAACTTGTGATCAGTGGGAAGGTGATTTGGTTACAGTACAACTCTCTCTCTCTCTGCAAATGATTATTCCCTCGGGGCCCCAGTCAGCCTCCAGTTTGTCTTTATTCTTTTTCATGGCTGCAGCTTGGAGGGCGAAACTTCACCCGGGGGTCTGTGCGAGGATTAACAGCAGCCGGTTTCCGAGGCAGATTTAAACCCCCCCCACCCAGTTAAACATCTTTACCTTCCATTATGGATGAGACAGCATCAGGTATAACACCAAAAAGGCAGAAGCTCAACGCTGAAATGGCTTTTCAGGAAAAAAAAAAAACTGCCCGGCAACGAGATCTGCTGTTAGGAATTCAACATCTGTTTTCCTCAGGGCACCGCACGGGCTCTTACCTATGTGCACATGTGCATTAATGAGCTCGAAGAGACAAATGAGATAGCTGCAGATAGCTGTTAAAACACCACACAGCTGTAGACGCTTTAGATCGGAGACGCTCAAATATTGATAAAAATCACGCCTCATCCCTTCCAGCATCAGCTTGTCAGAACAAATGCAAAAAAAAAAAAAAAAAAAATTAAATATCAAAAGCTTTAAAGCCACAGTTTGATGCACATGAAACACAGATAAGAAAACGCCTTGCACTAATTGAATTTGTTCCTTTCTTAAAACGGCGTGTATGAAATCATTTCTACAACACGAATATAGTCGAGTTTCATCAACATGAATCTCTGTGCAGAAATCAATTGGTAACAGCAAGCACTCACTGATGATGGCAGGGCGAGGGATTAATCAAAACCAGCAGGACCATGCATAATTTCATCATGAGAGTCATCACTCAAGGTGCACAAGTGTGTAAATATGTGTGTGTGTCACCGCTATCATTCACAGCGATGACATTTCTTGCCATTTTCTCAGTTTATATTCTACACATCTGCAGCAGCTGGCTGAGACCTACAGTTAATTAAAAAAGTTAGAAGTTAGGATTATTTTATTTTATACTAAATCTTTCAGCATTAAATTGAAGAAAAAGTCAAATAAACATTATAAATGGACTAGAATGCATTTAATCATTTTAACACCTTAACTTCAGGCAATATTTTTACACAACACATTAAAACAAAAAAAAAACAAACAAAAAAAAAGACCCAATATAAATGAAAAAAGTAAACAGAATAATAATTTGCATGTTCTTGGTTTCTAAGGATATCTGGAGACCTCAGAGAATGTGCTGCCAGTGTGGGAAACCTTCCGTCTGGTACTATGCCTGGATAAACTGACGTAAAAGCAAGAGGAAATGGGAAAATTTCAATCCTCACCTGCTTTTTCTTCCATTTAACATCATGCCAAAGATGATTCCCAGAGATCCCCATCAGCGTGAAAATCATTTCTAAACAGTCATGCTTGCACAAACATTCACTCTCAGTCCTTATCGTGACCATAACGGCCTAAAGTCAGAGCAACAGCTGAAAATAAAAACACTACTTCCCTGTTTTATTGTTTTTTTTTTTTATAATATTAGGTGATTATATCCGTATTTTTTCCAGCCCGTTTAAAAAATTATATCAGACTAAATATAAAAGAACAGAAGCGTGACGTTTTCTCCTCGGTGCAGCAGGAGTTTAGTGTTTTGTAACAAAACAGCGGTCAAAAGTTACAAGGTTGATCTACATCGCCGTTATGTTTGTATGCAGGGTGGACGCTCCAACCTGCTTCAACACGGATGTATTTTTTATGCAACATGAAATCCAACAGGGATTTAACCCCCTGATTGCGTCTCATATCATCCACCTGATCAGTGGACAGCATGTTTCCATCCGATTGCTGATTCAGACGTCTTTTATATAACTTCCACCTGAAATATGTTGCAACAGGCTGCAGGAGTCCCGTATATCTTTTACCCCCGCCCATAACATTAAACAGATGATCACATCTGGAGTCTCTTATTTCATAGGATTTATAGCAGCATAAAACAGAAGCATACGTGTAATGATTTGATATGTGCAGCAGCTCTGGCTCCTTCTGTGTTCGACTGACCTTGAGCAAAGTGGCCGGCACCTGGAGTCTGAGGACTTTCAGTCTGCTCTGAACAGCCTGACCCCCCCCCCCCCCCCCCCCCCCTCACTCTGAACCAAGATATTTTATTAGGATGTGTAATGAGATACTAAAGAGGAGCCTGGACAATATACTGTACAGGCTTCCATTATACCCCGGAGGCAGCTCGCGCTGCACCTTATGGGACTATACCTTATTGCATTATGCAATAGTGTAATAGGCTTAGCTGCATACTACTCTGCTGTGGGGTGATGGGGGGGGGGGGGGTTGGCATCACTCGGATGACTCACTTCATTAAGTCTACCTTTCTCAGAGCTTTCCAGTCGCTGAGTGAACTTTCCACGCTCCCACATAAGCAGCACAAACACGTCCTCAATCCAGTTTCATCCTTTTTTGTTGCAACTTTCCCTTCAGCTGTTCTGTCCCAACATTTATTCTCTCCAGACTTGGCAGGTGTGTTTAGTTAAACACACCTGAGAGGCTCAAAATAAGGCAAGTGCGTTAAAAGTGCGTAAAAAGGAGCGAACGGCTGCGCAATACAGCGAACCTTTTTGCGTCTTAATCACCTGCAAACACGCCGTAAAGACTCAGCATCAGCAACTTTTTTTTAATTTTTCTTTTTTTTTAGAGCATCTGACAGCAGCTGCAGGGAAACGCAACTCTCTCTGCAAACACGAAACCTGGAGAAGGAAGCGGCTCATCCGGACGCAGGGCCGGTACGGAACGGACAACACTCCGCCGCACACGCGCGCTTCTTACTTACTTTCAAGGGCTCATCACGCGACGTCCCGCGTGGGATGCTCGCGAACAAACACGCTCAGATGGGAGGTGGCTATCAGCTGAGATGCTTCTTCATCAGGCGTAGCGGGAATGTACACACTGGCAGACATGCGGAGTCATTTGACCTTCTCCCAATAGAAACTACCATCCGTTCTACGTAGGAGGGGGGAGGAGCGGACCGTACCATGCAGGCGACCCGGGAAGGGATGAGGAGAGGGGTGGGGGGGGGGGGGGGATGATGGGAGCTGTCATCCTGAGATGTTCTGCAGGGATGAGACTAACAGCAGAGAAGGAAAACACTAATAGAGGCTCAGTTTGAGCCTGTGGAGATTTAATATGCAGTTTATGATGCCCCCCCCCCCCAGCATCCACATGGCATGCAGCTTACATCATTTCTTTTTTTTTTTACTTATTTAATTGATGGTAAAACATAATCTGTTCAAGTAAAATCCCTCATGCTGATTCAGATGTGGAAAATGAATGAAGCAGACTTTATGGAGTGTAAATGTGTTTGGAGGAGGGGGTCTGCAGTCGGAAAACAAAACCGCTGTTGATGTGCATCACAATGCTCAATATTCCTTAAAAAAATGACTTATTTTCTTTCATATAAAAGAAAAAAACAGAGAACTACGGTGGCTTAGAGGGACAGTTTCACTGAAACAAATGAATAAGGTCAGTTTTACACACACCTGCCTTCCATCCGCTCCTCAAAAATAAAGAAATAAGTGAATGACTAAAAATAAAACTTAAGTCACAGACTGATGTCCTGTAGTGCAAACTGGGATGTTTTCAGCTGACTGGTGCTGGTGGTGGGGGGGTCTTTAAAGATCAGGTTTCCATCAGATGTGTGTCTGAGAAGGACACTTCTCTTCTCTTAGTCTTTCTAAATCCATTATTTTGAGCCAATTGTTGGAACATTTCTCTAATAAGGCCTGTAATTTTTATCCCTTGTTTTTAAGTAAATGGGTAAAATAGACCACTGAACGTCATATTACTCGGACACTTTTCAATGATGTGCAATTTGTTTTTGTATCAATAGAGACAGCTAATATCCTTGAAGTTATTACTATATTTAGTCATTAAAATATTCCACCAAGCTGCATAAATACAGCAAGCATTCGAAATAAAAGATATTGGCTTTGGCCTTCATTAAACCAATGACTGCACGTCTTTGTGAGACACATAATGGAACCGAGTGCGTTCATATAACCAGAAAAAGTCAAACTGCCTGCCGTGAACAAGGCCAGCTGTACATACAATAATCAGGCATAACATTATGACAACCTGCCTATTGACGAGGTTTTCTTTCATAACTCCAAAGGAAAAGATCTAAAGACCAGCTGCAGATGTGTCTGGTACTGGGACAGCAGCAGGTGATTGTGTTACTGGCGAGGTGGGGGTCTTTACAGATTGGACTTGCTTCCCACAGATGCAGTCAGATTCCATTAGATGTGTATCTGAGAAGGACACCTGAACACTTCAGGATGTCTTTCGGTTCTTCGAGCCTTTAAAAGCAGTGATTTTAGAGACCTTGTTTGAACATCACACTAATACAAAATCATGGTTTTAGTGTCATTTTAAAGCTGACAATATTCATGCCTCCATCCTTTCCCAGATGGTTCGTTGGCTTCTGTCTATAACTAGGAGGCTAACACAGCTGTAAATTCAGGGTTAATATATTAAACTCACATGCATGTTCTTTTAAACTGGAGAAGAAGCTGGACTAACTGGAGACACAGCCACAGGAACAACATGCAAACTCCACAGAAAAAGCCCCACATGAACTTTGTGCGCTAACTGGTACACCACCACAGCAGTGGTCTGTAGATGGTGTAGCGTCTAAAGCATGTTCTCTTAGCTCACCTATTTATTATGAATTAGCTTGTAGTGATGTGTCTGTAAAGTGCCCTGACATTGTTGTGAAGTGCTATAAAGCTGAATTGAATGGAAGTGAATAAACTAAAGCTTCGGCTAAGATAAAAAATTGCTGAGTTACATAATTACAACAAGCGTCAGAAATAACACCTTGGATTAAAACGGTTGGGTTTGGCCTTGCTTTAAATGCACGCTTTAGAAACCAGCTTTATTCAAACCATTGCTCCGTTTCCAGAGAATGACCTTCTTGCAGGCTGAAGTTGTTCTAATGCAAAGTAAAGCATGAAATAAAAATAATTGTGAAGTCTTTGCAGATTAAACTCGCTTATTTTTGAGATACCAAACTGTGCATTTGAAAAGATTTCTTATCCCTGATTGTGTCCTGTATGTGTTGTTGTGTCTTTGGTCATGTTGGACAGATGAGTCCCACAGCCAGGTGCAGGTGGAGGCCTCTCTGCAGCACAATTTACAACCCTCAGACTCTGCACCTGCTAAGTTGGAGACTGCATTTCTCAAGTAGAAATGAAGACTTGTTACTGTATTGATTGATGGTGCACTTCAGCAGCGAGGGGGTAAAATCGATGAGCGCCACATGGGAGTCTGAAGACTGATGCCTGTGATCCCTACCCTCCTGAAGACCCCAGAGCTCGCTCATAAATAAATGAAGGAGACAGTGCATTTCCTGAGAAATGGCTTGTTTTGTCAAAGGAGGTTCTTTTTATTCCATTTCACTCTGAATTATACACACAACAGAAATTGCCTGTTGAAATATGAGAGATTTTATATACAATACGCTATGTTAATTCATGAAACGCTGAATGCATTCATAAGAAATGAGTTAAAGAGGCACTTTATTGCAGCAATAACATTTAGTATGAGTGTGTTTGTGTGTGTTCTGTTCCTAACAACCATCATAAAACTACAAACAGGCATGCACAATTAATTTGGCTTGAGACTTATTTAGACACAGTAAATAAGAATTTCTCATCCGAGTGAGTCCAAATAAAACAGCTTGAAGAGTATTGCTTTCATTTTAAATAATACTCAAGAAAAGCAACAGATTATATAATTTCACTTTTAATATAAACTATTGATTAAAAGTGAAGAAGGATTAAAAATGCAAAAAACAAACAAACAAAGCAACTATTTTTCTGTTCTATTTTTCCTCTGTGGGGGCATTAAATGGGTCTTTACTCTATTTTTTGCTCCTAATATATGAAAGTCAGAAGGATTTGTCTCTTAAAAAGTTGTTGTGATGTATAAAATGGATACATAATGAAAATGCATTTATTTGCAAATCACTGAATGAGACCTTTTAAATGAAGCAGAAGTATTTCATCAAAATGGGATCGAAGAAGACTGGAAACGTTGGGTCATGTCAAAGACGTACCAGGTAAAGCATCTAATGGTGCATCTAAGTCATCGGATGGATTTGGAACCAATACATGTTATGACAGGAAATACAAAAAAGAATGTGGAGGAATCTCTGTAGGCAGGGGAAAAATAGTAAAAAATAGTGTCATTAAATGGTTGGGATTTTTCCTCAGTGGGATCAATATTAAACACAGTTGCAGCTCTGCATTGTGTGTGAACATAGTTAATCAGTGCCTCACTGGCAGTCTGTTCCTCTGTGGCAGGCCTCATTAAAGATGGTCTGAGGTGCAGTGGAAACTTATTTGATCTGAGAATGAAATAGGATTTTTTTTTTTTTTTTTTTTTTTTTGAGGCGTGGACCTCAGAGTTGCTCAGAGTAAAGGTGAGAGGACTATGCAGTTTGCTGTGTATAGCTCAGGAAGCATTCATGCAGATGACAGAAAAATATGTCATCAAGGCTGAATGATACAGAATGAAGAGTCGTCGTTGTCCTTCAGTTTTCTGCTCCGGCTGACTTCGAGTCTCATGTTACCCTGTTTTCTGTGTTATTTGTGGAGTCTAACATTTAAGCATTGTGGAAGAAACTTGTCTTTAGTTCAGGAAAGCGTTTATGTCTGAGAAAACCAAGTGAAACCGTTGTTTCTGTAAAATCAATTCACAACTCAGAGTTAATCAACGACACCAAACTGCTTGTAGCAAATGGCAGACACCGGATACAGTTTGCATCCAGAAGACAACGGACCTCTCTTCAGTTATCCCCTGGAGTTCACACCTGAGTTTGCAGAGTCCTCATTCAGATGTCTTGTGGATTTGTGCAGCAGCTCTCCTCATGCATAAGTTTTAATAAACTTCAGTGTGATTTTCTCATGATAAACAGCATGTTCAGTTAAGTTTACATCTTGTTCATGTCACACCTGACTGCAACACCTGCTCTTTATTTAATTCTCAGATACTCTTTGGTATCTTTTGTCTTTTCTGTCTGGGTCATCTTTGTGGTCATGTTTTATTTTATTTTTTTAAAATTGTGTTAATTCTTCAGCTAAAATGTTTAAATTGCTTCTTAAAACACATTTTTACTCCTTGGTTTTCAACACAGCAGGAGAATTGTGTGTCTCTATTGGTTTTTAGTTTTTATTTAAACATTTATAATGATTTTAATTGTAATTTCTTGTAATTTATTCTAGCATTTCCTACATTTTAATTTCTTTAAAGGTTTTTATTTTTAAAAAAACATTTTTAATTGATTGTTCTTTAATTGTTGTTTTTTTTATGGTTTTAGTAACTTCTTTTAGTGCATCTTATCATTTTCCATTTCTTTTATTGTATTGCAATTTTATAAATCACTTTCGGTGAGTTTTAAAAGATTTATTTATTTAGCCTTCTACATTTGGCAAGTTTGTAGGACCTTGCTGTCTTTAGATGCATAGACGCCCAGGCTGTGTGTGGTGTGTCATTGTCTTTTTAAATGTGAGAATATGTATGAAAATGCACAGCACACTGGTAACTGTGTGGTTTTAAAATGCATTTTTTTCATAAAGTGGAATGAATTTGGATTTTTTGTTGTTTTTGTTGTGCTGGTTTCTGTTCTTATTGTGCAACAACGCCCCTTAAACTTGGACAAACTGTCTCCTAAGGGAGCCAAATGAATCACGAATCTTGTTTTTCCTTTATAATAAATATATTGGTATCAGGTTTGCGATGCAGCCTCCGGAGACTGAATGTATTTAACACAACTGAACTGAGACTGCGAGACTTATCACCATTTACTCAGATGGATTTAATAAAAGCAAACCAACATGATGCAAGATACTGTTTGAATGCTCCTGCAGACCTTGGTGATGGCCTTTGATGATACAGAACCTCCGTGCAGAAACAGCACCCAGTTAACCTGCTGTATTTGTGACAAAGCAGATAAGACAAACAGGAAATGGCTTTCCATCCTCCTGCCACACTATCACAAATACAATTTGATTCCACACATGGAAAGTCTCAAGAATGTGTGGCGATGCCTTGATGTGATGTGATTCTTTCTTTTTTGTAAAGAAATCCATTTTCCAGGCAGGAGATGGAGCAGAATAACAGCAGCGTGGCCTGGGAATGAACCGAAAGTGACCAGGAGGAGGTGGGGGAGAGGAGACATGCCAAAAATGTCAAAATAATAGGTTAATATCTCCACTCAGGCTTTCTGTTTTTAGTAGCTGTCCCATCGTGTATGTGTTGTTTTGGAAAGATGCCATATAACTAAGGTCAGAATGAGTTGTGTGAGTCTGCTGAATGTCAGAGCGGCGGTGGGAGAGGAAGCCTCCAGACATGGCAAAACTGGCCAATATGGTGTCAAGGTGACCTGGCATTCACGGAGCGGGTCTGGTCTCTGTGCAGCTTGAGGACAGATGCAGTTCATGAGTAACTCTCAGAGAACTGCAAGAGTATTTTTCAGTTTTTCATCAGGAATATTGGGAGAGAAGAAAAATAAGACAATCACAGAAAAGCACAGAAAATAATCAGGTTTTGTCTGAGTGACGGGGTTCAATCACTGCTGCGATCTGGAGGTTGGATTTAGAGCTTTGTCAACACTCAGAGACGTGTGAAAACCTGAACCCTGCCTCAGTAATCCATGGAACAAACTGCAAATATCACCTTGTAGCCACTTTGACAGTTAGACAAGCTTAATCATAGGTCTTTTATTCTGCTGATGAGCAAATATTTTAAACAGGTTTAAATCTTTGATGAAATGAGATGGACTAAATCTCGTGAAATTAGAGGTCACAAAAAGAAAGCACAAGCATTTCGATGGTGCAACACAGAGGTGAAAGGCTCAACAACTGTTGCAGG
This sequence comes from Telmatherina bonti, assembly GCF_933228915.1. Classification (NCBI taxonomy): domain Eukaryota; kingdom Metazoa; phylum Chordata; class Actinopteri; order Atheriniformes; family Telmatherinidae; genus Telmatherina; species Telmatherina bonti. The sequence continues at coordinate 33,648,256 of NC_136623.1, read as the reverse complement.
AATGGTGAAGAGAGAAGCAACAGTTGTTCTGCTGTGATTGGAGCATCATTCTCTCAGTCCTAATTATGTGGATCTGGAACAGAAGCAAGAGGCCGAGGAGGCCTTGCGTCATTAGCTTTAATCAACCCTGGAGAGCTCGAAATATAAACAGCCCTTCTGACACTGAATCAATGCCTGACATTCATCATTTCACTGCAGCCTGGCTTTTTAATTACTGCCATGAATTCCCTACATGGCTCGAGTCACCTGCTATCTAAACAATGCTCACTGCTCAGCTTGTGCTTTTGTCTACGCAGGAAAACTGATCAGGGCAGCCGGACTTTATTGTCTCTGTGGGGAATATGAAAGCAAAACGGGAAATATAGGCTTGAGAACCAAAACAAGGTTTCGCACAAGGAGCAGAACAAATTGCTACTCAACCAATCACATAGCAGCAACTCAATACATTTCGCCAATAGACACGGTTGAGATGACTTCCTGATATTTAATCAGAATGAGGAAAAAAAAGGAGGATTTATGGGATTTTGAACGTGGCATGGTTGCTGGTCTGAGTGTTTCAAAAACTGCTGTTCCATTCACACACAACCATGTCTAGAGATAAAACAGGAGGAAATATCCAGCGAGCAGCAGTTTTCTGGATCCAAAGGCATTTTGGGTGCCAGAGGTTCTGACCGAATTCTCTGATCTCTTGTCTGAGTTAGCGCTGACTACTGATAAAGTCATTGTACTAGGTGATTTTAATATTCATGTTGACGATGAAAATGATAGTTTAAACATTTCCTTTAGCTCTATTCTAAACTCAATTGTGTTTTCACAAAATGTCAATGGAGCCACTCACTCTCATGGCCATACTCTTGATCTTGTTCTAACATATGGTATTGAGACTGATAAACTCAAAGTATTTCCTCAAAACCCGGTATTGTCTGATCACTTCTTATTAACCTTTGAATTCACTTTATTTGATTACTCACTGACCAAAAATAAATTCTACTATAGTAGATGTTTATCAGACAATATTACAAAATTTAAACAATCAATTGAATTAATTTGTTCACATCTACCATGTGTTAGCATGACTGAGAGTCCCCCTTTAAGCCGTACTCCTGCTCAGATTGATCAACATGCTGATACTATAACAGCTTCAATGCGTACAACCTTGGATAATGTTGCTCCCCTAAAGAAGAAGAAATTAGGTAAGATTATGAAGGTTCCCTGGTTTAATTCCCAGCTTTGAGCTCTAAAACAGGCGTCAAGGCATTTGGAAAACAGATGGCGTTCATCAGGACTAGAGGAGTCTCGCTTAACCTGGAAAGAAAGTTTAATTGTATACAAAAAAGCCTTACGTACGGCAAGAACAGCTTATTATTCATCACTGATAGAGGAAAACAAAAACAACCTTCGGTTTCTTTTCAGCACTGTAGCTAGGCTTACTAGGAGCCGGAGCGCTGTGGAGCCATGTATTCCTGTCTCACTTAGCTGTGATGATTTCATGTATTTTTTCAGGAATAAAATTGACACTATTAGAGATGAAATTCACAATACTCTTCCTTCTACCTATAATGTTGAGCCTGTTGTGGTCTCTGAAGCATCCTTAGAACCAGGATCTGACTTGTGTCTAAATAGTTTCTGTACGGTCCAACCCTCTGAATTAACTAAAATAATAGCTTCATCTAAACCATCCACCTGTATCTTAGATCCTCTCCCAACGAGCCTATTTAAGGACATTTTCCCTTTAATTAATACATCACCACTAAATCTTATCAATATGTCTTTAGTGACAGGATATGTACCACAATCATTTAAAACTGCTGTAATCAAGCCTTTACTTAAAAAGCAATATCTGGATCCAGAGGTGAAAGCAAATTATAGACCTATATTTAATCTCCCGTTTATGTCCAAAATTCTGGAGAAAATAGTTTTAGCTCAGCTTCAAACTTTCATTGTTATGCAGATGATACTCAACTATACTTATCCTTTAAACCAGATCAAACAAATCAGCCCAATAGGCTACAAAATTGTCTCATAGACATAAAGATTTGGATGTCTAGAAATTTTCTCCTCTTAAACTCAGATAAGACTGAAATAATTCTCGTTGGATCTGAAAAACTTTCCAGTTTTGTAATGAACCTGGATGGCATTACTTTAGCTTCCAGTGCTACAGTGAGAAACCTTGGAGTAATATTTGACCCTGACCTGTCCTTTGGCCCACATATTAAGCAGGTTACTAAACCAGCCTTCTTTCATTTACGTAATATAGCCAAAATTAGGGACATTCTATCTACTTCGAGACTAGATTACTGTAACTCTCTATTACTGGGCTGTCCTAAATATGCCCTGAAAAGCCTTCAGCTGATCCAGAATTCTGCAGCCAGAGTCCTGACCAGAACCAGCAGGAGAGATCATATTTCTCCAGTTTTAGCCTCTCTTCATTGGCTGCCTGTTGAATCTAGAATAGAATTTAAAATCCTTCTTCTTACATATAAAGCCCTCCACAACCAGGCACCACTATATATCAAAGACCTCATAGTTCCTTATATACCAAGCAGAGTACTTCGTTCGCAGACTGCAGGCTTAAAGCCTGTTACATACTCCACGAGAAGCGAGAACTTTTTTCTTGTTGTCGAGGCTCCGAGAAGAAAATGACGTCAGTTTGTTCTCGTGGACGTGTTTGAGGACAGTTCTTGACATACCGGGCTGGCAGAACTTTTTTCTTGCGGGGCTGCGAGAAGTATCGTGTGATTGGTCGGACATTGGAGGTGGGCGTCGTTAACACAGAGAAAGAATGAAGTGGAATTGCTGCTTCCGTGTGTTTGCTGTTGCCGGCAAACACACGGCAAAAGTGTTTTGATAAAACAGCTTATTGAGGTGGTGAGAAAGTACGAACATTTTAACATGTGGCAATAAAACACTCGGATCCAGCCGCGTGCACGACCCGCCCTGCCGTGGACGAAGTTGCTCGTTAAATATGAAACTAGAAACTCGGAGAGCGGAAACCTCCACCAAGCACAATGTTTAAGAATCCTTTTAAAACATTCCTGGATCCAAACGGTGATCCTGATCACCACCAGAATTTAATCAGTTCTTCATTTTTACATTTGCAACAACTCTTGAAATATTTATAAAATCCCTCCGTAACCTTTTAAGTTATCTTAAGCAAAAAGACGCCGGGGAAAACAACCTCCTCGGCGGAGGTAAAAACCGGGTTCATTGCACCTAAAGCAGACATCGCCCCCCGCAGTGATCCCTCCCCGCTGCAGACGTGCTTCTCATGTAGTATGTATGGACCTGCCGAACAAGACGTTTTTTTCTTGTTCTTGCAGCCTCGAGAACAAGAACTCTTCTTCTTGCTTCTCGTGGGGTATGTAACAGGCTTTAGTTATGCTGCTATAGGTTTAGACTGCTGAGGGACATTTCCTGATACACTAAGCTTCTTTCTTTTTCTCTTTATCTCTCTCTTTTATCCCCCCCCCCCCATAACAGTGTTGCATCATTAACATGTATGTCTCCTGTCTCAGCAGGTCTCCCTGGCTGGGAGTAGAAGTTCCTGTTGTCTGTTGTCTTTCTGTCCTCTTCCCCCCACACAACAGAGGCAGATGGCTGCCTGTCCTTGAGCCGGGTTCTGCCGGAGGTTTCCTTCCTGTTAAAAGGGAGTTTTTTCCTTCCCACTATTGCCAGTGTGCTTGCTCAGGATGGGAGATTGAGTTGGACTCAACTCAATCTGTTGGTTTCCTTATATAGGCTATTATGAATTGGCCTTCATTATGTTTTCCCCTCTGTCTGTAAAGCGTCTTGAGATGGCATTGCCGTGATTTGACGCTATATAAAGTTGGACTGAATTGAATTGAATTGAATTGAGGTCACAGCAGAATGGGCAGACTGGTTGAAGATGATGGAAAGGCAAGAGTAACTAAAACAAACACTTGTGACAAAGATTGGCAGAATAGCATCTCTGAATGTGCAACACATTAAACCTTGAAGCAGATGGTCTGCAGCAGCAGAAGGCCACACTGGATGCCACTCTTGTCAGCTTAAAACAGGAAACTGAGGCTGCAATTCACAAAGACACTCACCAATACTGGAAAAGGAAAATAAATGTTGCTGGTCTGATGAGTCTCCATCTCAGTCTCCAGTTTCAGATGGGGTCTGAATATGGTGGAAAAAACATAAAAGCATGAATCTATCCTGCCATGTATTCAGGCTGATGGTGATGGTGTAATGGCATGGGGGTCCTTGGTACTGATGTGTCATGGTTTAACCAGCACAGCCAACCTGAGGTTTGCTGCTGACCATGTCCATCCCTTTATGAACACAGCATGGCATCTTCTGATGGATACTTCTAGTAGGATGATGAACCATGTCACGAAGCTCACATCATCTCTATAACATGACGATGAGTTCACTGTCCTCCAACAGTCTCCATAGATCTCAGTGTAACAGAGCCGCTTTGGGATGTGGTGGAACGGGGAGATTCTCATCATCTCACTGAAGCTGGAGCAAATGCAGAAGGTCAATATGTGAAAAATTAAGACAGTTTTGAATGCAAAAGTGGGTCCAACCCAGAACTACTTAATTAAATGGCTGTTCTGTATCGTCTTTGTAACTGATGCCTGGTATCATCAATATGGATGTCACAGTCTCCCATTAAACCAGCACTTTACATGCAGCACACGTATAAAGCATCAATATGCATATTGCTTGCAGTGAAGGCAGCTGTCCTGTACACTATCAGTAAATTATGATACTTGATGAGACTTTGATTGTGTCCTTGAAGAGCAGCACTAGAGGCATCAATAACACTTTCAGTTCCCGATTAACCTCTCCTCTTTGGTTTTATAAAGATATAATCTAAATCTACTCATGGACTTGTGGTCAATATTGTGATCTGTTTTCATCTAAATGTCAATTATATTTATGCAACGCAAAGCCGAATTTCTCCCGCATTTTCTAAAATACAGAAGAAATGAGGTGGGTTTATGAGATACAGCGACGCCTACAGGCCGGTCCTTGTAAATAATAACTACTGTTAAGAATTTAGACTGAAACGGTACAGTCGTCATTATTAATGCTACTTAAAACAACAATAACAACAACAAAAATAATGTCAGATAGTGCCTTTATAGTTACATGATAAATTCAAACAGAAGAGACAACTGTGGTTGCATCAGTTTACATTTTATAGGAAGCGTTTGAGAAAGATTGTCCCTAGCCGGCCATTGTAGCTCCTTCAGCCTATCAGGAAGTTGTTGCAATAATTTCATTCATTGAAAACAATCTATGCAGTTATTGATTGTTGATTTTTAAAATGCGTAGAAGACCCGAAGCTCAGCCAACAGGCGGTGAATCTGCAAGTGCCGATAAGAAGGTAAAAACAATGGTATCTGGCTGCGAACAGCAGCACGTGACACTTCATATTGCTTACACTAGTGATCAAAATATCCAAGCTAATAATTTATTTAACAGTTTTTAATGTTACATGTTGTTTTTAACACATGTATGTGACCAAAGCCATTTATATTTATTTTACATATATGTTTAAAGCAAGTTACAGTTTCCGCCGTCTTTATTCATTTGGTCCGGAGGGAAAGAAGCCGAAACTCCTTGTAAAAAACAGCGTTTTTAATTTATTAGAATATTATAGTTCCCTTACTTCCAGACGTTTTTATCCTTTGTTATATAATAACTCACTTGTAAACATAACATTAATCGGCATTTATTCTGGACTATAAAATTATAGCATTTCATAGCAATTTCTGTATTGTTTGTGGGCATATGGTAAAGCCAAATAATGGCAACGCAGATTACACACACAGATTATTATTATTATTATTTATTTTTTAAAATAATGATAATATTATTATTATTAATAATAATAATAATAATAATAATAATAATAATAATAATGACTTTTAATAATAATTTCTTCCTGTCTGAATGTTTAAATGAAAATATATAGCAATCAGATTAATGAGCAATCCCTAACTTGTTTGCTTCTTTACATAAATTAGGATTCAGAACCACGAGTGCAAAGCCAAGCTGAAGCTAAAGGCAGACTGTCCTTCAGCTCCGTGCTCATAAACATTGGAAAATGTTTAATTTTAATCATCATCATCCCTCCGTTCCTCAACTATGCTTCGCTGCAGAGAGAAGGACAGATGCTTTTCCCTAAAGGTTGTCTCATATCAGTTCATCAGTTTAACTGAATCATTGTTTCTCCCAGTTTAATGTGTTATTAAATTAAAATCTGCCTCAGTTGCTCAGCAGGTTTTATGTTCTTAAAAGAGAGCTACTGAGTGAAGCCTAATCTTTTGTTTTTTGGGATTTTTTTCTCTCCAACATCCAGATGGTCAGATGATTGATGTTGGTTTGGGTCAGAAGATGCATCTTATTTGTAAAGGACGAGGGGGACCAGTTGGTAAAGGAGCGTCTACTTTTTTTTTTTTTTTTCTTCCAATGCTGTGTTTATTTCATCCCTAACTTGTCTGTTTTTCTTTAGTTATACTGGACACACCGACTGGAATGTCCTCAGATGTTTGGCTTCATGTCCAGGACAGCATTTCCTCCCTGACAAAGGTGGGAGATTAAACCTGTTTCTTTAGCACAGGTTTAAATGAAAGTATGCCTTGAAAACGAGGGAAATCCCATTTCTAAGATACACTGAGGGTAAGTTCTGCTGTTTGTCGTTGTCGGGGTCATGCAGGGATGGTCCTTGCTGTTGCTCTGTCACATCCTCTCTGCTCAGCAGTAGAGAGTTGAGACTGACAGCCTGCCCCATGTTATTTGTCTGAAATAGTGACTGAAAGTAGGTCACAGGCTTATTGGGGAAGACCTAGATACATCAAAATAACCAGGAAAAAAACAAATATACAGGGGATTGCTGGTCACTGTGTTTGAGTCTTTTCAGAGCTACTGAGCCGTCATGCAGTTTGTAATGTGTTTAGACTGAACAGCAAGGCTTCAGACATGTGTGAAAGTAAAGAACTTTTTGTTTTGTGTTTTTAAAAAAAAAAAAAAAAAAAGGGATGTTGATACCGAAAATAAACCTGAACTGCCCCTGTTTGTTATGTCGTTCAGGTGTGTACCTATGACAGAATGGGACTGGGCTTCAGCAAGCGGATGATGCAGAATGACACCACAGGAGCCGAGAGAGTCTGGCAGATGTCCACAACAGGACGGTGGGTACACTGATCCCGCTGGAGTTTGGTTAAGTCTACTTTGTAGATTCAGTGTCACTTCATCACTCCATCATTCTACTGATTTGGTTTCTGACTGAGGGAGTGGGAGGTTGTTCAGGTTTTCAGGGATCATTTAGAAGTTATTTCAGTCATTTAAAGCAACACGTAGGCCAGATGGACTGTTGAGTGTGGTCTCGTGGGTGGTGCAGATGAATCCTGGTATTGATTAAAAGCAGAAGTATCTGCAGTGGAGAATTACCTGTTATTGTGTTTGCATCAGTGACATCAATTGAAGGAGGAAATGCAGCCAGTATCTTCTTCATCACTGTCTATTGTGGAACGTTGCTAAGTTACCACGAGTGTTGCGATCTGAAACTGATGATCTGTGGGGCTGCATGCACGTTGTTGGAAATATTAAATAGATTTCTTCATATTGATTCTTGTCTTTGACAACAGAGAAGTCTGATGACTTAAAATCTGAAACTTCTTAATGCTGATTTATTGGTCTATTTCTTTTACAAAAAACCCGCTTGTCTACGTGGCGCAGGAAAAAATGGATCAGTGAGTACAGTTATAGTAGTGTTTCAACGTCGTCTTTGTTTGCAGCACATTTAAATATCTGTGTTTGTCGCTTTCAGCATTTTAAATTAGTTTTCAATCCCAATTAACCAAACTAAGTAAACGTTACTATGAAATGTAAAACTTTTTCATGTAATGTCATTTTTGTTTACATTTCCAACAATGGAAAAGATGCAAATCGATGTTACAAAGAATGCCGCTCTGTTTCCTTTGGAACACCCTCTGTCCCACCCCCCTTCCCCCCACCCAACCAACACATGATAGATCTACAGGTTTAGATCATGTCAATGGTGTGAGCCTACAAGAAGGGATTAAATAACACACTGACATCTAGTCAAACTGCATCTATTCCTTTCAGCCAGGTTTGATTAGCAGAAGACTAGCGCGGTGAAGATAATTCCAAGTACAAGATATCTGACAGGGTATGTTACCAGTGTTTCATAGCAAGGTCATTGGGGGGTAGCTACCTCTGCAAAACGTTTTTTCTACACGGTTCATAACTGCAGTTAATCCCACAGTTTCTTTCCAGCAGTTTTACTGCAGAATGAGGAGATTTGCTGGATCTATAGCCTTGGATTGCTGTCGATCGGTGACGTTCTGCTAGCTAGCCACGTCAGTGATGTGCTCAGCAGGGTTTTTGGCCATTTCAGGTGGGATGAAAGGTGTTTTCAGGTAAAAACAAAACAGCCTCACAAAGCTGAGGGATCTTTTGTTGGTTTTAAAACAGGGGTTAGCAAAAGCATTCAGTCATTTTAGTTCACCGTAGGGACAAATCTGCCGAATTTCTTTTTATTTTTTTTGTCTTGTCCAGCATTTAAGCAGAATGATTATCTGGATGCTGAACAAATTTACTTTGCCAAGGGGAGCAAATCTGCTCATTTCTCTGTTTTAATATAACTGTTGCTTGTAAATCTGCACACCTCCTTTTTTTTTTAAATAGTCAGTCATGTCAGACTAGGGTGTTTGAACTTGGTTTTTAGGGGACTGCTGTCCTGCAGATGTCCTGCTGTGTCACACCTAAACCTGGTTAACAAGTCATCATGTTTGGGAAGGACTAAACCTGGTTAACAAGTCATCATGTTTGGGAAGGACTAAACCTGGTTAACAAGTCATCATGTTTGGGAAGGACTAAACCTGGTTAACAAGTCATCATGTTTGGGAAGGACTAAACCTGGTTAACAAGTCATCATGTTTGGGAAGGACTAAACCTGGTTAACAAGTCATCATGTTTGGGAAGGACTCCACAAACTTTTGTGGAGGGGAATTTACTTTGAACCAGGCGTGGAGCAGGGAAACATTTAAAACTGAAAGGACCGGCGCTGGATACTCCTGCTGCGGAGTGGGAATGAGGCAGCTCCTTTATCTAAGAAGTGCATAGTTATGTGGTAAAAAGTAAAAGTCCAACTGCTTGAGTAAGAAGCAGGGACTTTTTACAGGGACCCTTAGGAGCTTAAGGTGATCCCCAACCTTTGTCTTAAATGGTAAAGTCTGTATCTGTTGCTTATTTCATGCCTGATTGTGCATAAAGTTGACAACAGATGCTATATAAGAATGGAAAAAATAAGAAAATGATGTAAAATCGACTAAAAAGCATCATATTTTTTGTTGGTTTTTTGTTCGAGACTGATAATGGGTGAGAGATTAAATTGAAGTCCTCTTACAGCGAAGTCCAGTTCAGTGCCCAGTGAGGTGCTGGTTTATTCCTGCTGGAAAACAAAACGCACGGTGACATATTTACTGCAGAGGATGATGGATTCCTCCGGTCGACACGTCTCCGTCTCGTCCCGCTGCAGGACGTGGTTGTAATCTTCCTGCTTCTCTCATCACAACACATCTGTTGAGCCCTAAATCTGCCGACGGGATGAGCAGGCGTGGTCCGCGGACGCTCAGCAATCTGCTTACCTTGACATCAGGCTCAGAGGGCGGTGACTAGCCAGTTTGAGATGAAAGCAATCCGTTTCTTTTTTCAAACTTAATATCTGAAGGACTTGATGACTACACAACCTTCCTGTGAGTCCTTTAACATCTCTTCATCTTTTCAGTATGAAACTTCAGCTTTGATTTATTAGCGCAACAAACCCGGAGCAGCGGCGGACTCTGAGCAGAGCTGCTGCCCTACATGCTAATGACACAAGTTTCCTAAAGACACAAACCAGCCAGCGACGCTTTTTTTTTACACAGTTGTGTGGGTTTTATATAAACGGTTTATAATCATGCCACTTTTTTTTTTTTTTTTTTTTTAATCTTGGTTGCTTATTTTCTCAATAATGACTACACTGATTTCTCAACAAAGCAGATTAGAGATCAGAGCGATTTATGTTGGCCCATCGTGTTTATTTGTCATGCTGGGAGCCTCCTGGCCCAGTTTGCAGCGTGTCCTGGTTTTGCACACTTGCTGATGATCGATGCTGTCTTGCAGGATGGTGGATGATCTGCACCGACTCCTGCAGGCTGCAGGGTTGGCCCCGCCCTTCATCCTGGTGGGCTCCGAGCTCGGCACACTCAATGGCAGGTTCTTCAGCCACATTCATGATGTGTAAGTGTTTTAAACAATAGCGAACTATATTCCATAAAAAGAACATTTTCGTAATGTTTTCTGCTGAAAAGGAGACCCGTTAAGCCTTAAAGGATATTTAAGCTCAGGCAGAAGGGGATTTGCTCTGTTTTGGAGCCCCTAGTGGATGAAGAGGGAACTGCGGTTTTTGGCACTTCTTCATAGGCTTCACTTTTAACTTTTTAAGGTTGCTGCTTGGTTGAAATGCAAAAAACCAGAAATCATCCCGTATCATCTCAGTCTGCACCGACCGAAAGTGAACCGGACCTGACGGTGGAAACAATGCTTTACTCACCTGTAGATTAGTTGTCAAATGCTCCTTCAGTTGTTCCTTTTATTTGTGCCAATTACTTTTTCTTTCTATTTACATTTTACTCAGTGTTCAGATTTTATGTGCAATTTTTGGGTGGTTATATGCATGATTGCAGTTTCTAAGCTTAAAGTGGAACTATTCTGGGCATTTCAGGTTAATTTATTTTTATTTCTGAGACCAGAAGGGCTGGGATGGATTAAATTATTGTCACAAATGGCTTTATTTACTTCAGACCGACCCTCTCAAAACGAGAGGATTGAGACTCTTCCGCATTAAGCCCCGCCTCCTGCCACTGCACTACATCGGGAGAGCGCACCGCACCTGCTTTCGCCGTCATTGTAACATCTCATAAACAGAAGGATTAGGCTCATATGAACTCAATAAAAAACACAAAATACAATGTCAACACATAGCATACAGCCCTACATGTTGGAACCTGAATCAGAGCCTGAAAACAAAGTGGAAAACAGCAACCCACAGCAACGAATGCAGCAGGATGTCTCTCTTTGGTAAACTCACCAGCCATCGTTGGAAATAACTTTATCCCACGTTTTCCACCCGCCTGATGTATTTGTACATGCCCTTGTTAACCAGTAGAAGGTAACCAATCACCGAACCTTATCCCCCGGGATGCCACAAGGATTTCCAAGTAGAAAAAAACTCTCTAAAACGATGCGTTTTTCGTCGCCATGGAAACCAAACGGAGAGCGTGCTGGAACTCAAACTCAAACTCAAACATGCGTTTAGGTGATAAAAAACAGTGTTGTTCACATGTCTGATGAGGATTCAACACTGTAACACTGTAGAAAGCTCCAAATACCATAATAGCACCCCTTTAATGAAAATGCCACATAAAATCCCATTCAGTGTTGTATCCTGGCTGTACGCCTCTAGATTTAACCCCAAAACAACTCTTAACTATAATTAGCCTGAAACAACCAGTTGTGTTAATAACACACAATGGAACATTAAAAGTAATACTTCTTTGATTACCCCTTGTTTTCACTCATTATTGCATTGTGTCTGCCATTGTTAGAAAATCCATGGTTAAACCACAGTGAGCTCTGTGTTATTCCTCTTTGCAGCCCAACAAACATGTTTGTTCCTGTGGAAGCACAAATGAAGACAAACATAAGCTGTAGCGTTATTACTTTGTCATTTGCATTTTTCAGGCAGGACAACATATACTGGTGACACATCTCCTAAATAAAACACACCTTCTACCCTGCAGCCCAGGAAAACCCAACAAAACGCAAATAAAAAAAAAACCAAGGAAGTCTTCGCTCTTCAGCAATAACAAAAGCCATTTTTTCAGTCTTTTTAAGACTCCTGGAAGTTCCTCTAATTGCACACATCACATAATGACAGTGATAGTAGCAGAAAAGGAAAGTTTTGATGAGACCTCACACATCATGAACACACTGGAGAAACACTTCCTGGAACAGCTTAGATTCATGCTCACACCTCTTCTGGATCTTTGTCTACCTACTCGGATTTGGTGTTGAGGACATCGTTGTCTTTCTGCTGAACTGTCTTCCCCTTCCTCTTCAAACTAAATCAAACTTTATTTATATAGTACTTTTTGCACATTGGAAAGTGCTTTATAACATAAAAATAAATGTCACACAGACACCCAAACACATAACCCCACCCGACCCATAACCCTTGTTATATGAAAATAAAACTCAGGTTTTTGTCTCTGTATCTGGCTTGACACTGCTGCGATTGAAACGATACCTAGCGGATCTGTTCACGTCAGGAGCCGGCCCAAGAATGACCACTAGAGACACCGCCACAAGATAGACCCAGACCAGGGTCCACACCAAAGCCATACGGCTGCAGCACAGAACCTCTACCAACAACCCTGGCCCAGGCGACCCCTGCCACAATGACCCCGAAATCCAAATAGGCGTAGTCCCCGACACTATGATCTCCATCAGTATCGTAGCTCCTGTCTCCAACTTAGGGTTCCCTGGAGTGTCCGTCACTGGGACATTAACTGAAGATCTTTTAGGCTCTGTGGTTTCTAGGCTTTATGTGGATCAGGTTTCTTTCTATAGATCCCATCGGACTATGCTAGATTAGTGTCTGGAAGTTGAATGAACCAACACCTGAGACTCTGTCATATTCTTTAAGTTCTTAAAGCAGTTTTTGCAAGGACCACTACTGTCATGATGGAGGTGGTCTTCTCCCGGCAAACACACACATTTGTCTCCACAAATGCCCAGAAGGGGCCAGCTGTTGAAGTAGCATCCATGAAACAATCAGAATGGAGTTTTTCTCAGCAGAACCCTGATTATGAGCAGTTCTTCACTTTACGGGTCACATTTGTAAAGTATACACACTGTGGACTCCCCAAGCGGCAAACCCTTCCAGCATATGTGGAAGAAAATTGAAGTTCCCTCCTCATCCACTAGAGGCTCCAAACCAAAAAAGACCAACTTCCCAGCATAAATAAATAATAATGTTTACATCCTGATATATAAAGCTCATCCCTTTATAAGTTATTTAATTTGTATCCTTTTGATTGTCCCTGATGTCCAGCTGAAAGAAGCTAGAAAGTTGCACAACCGCGGTTTTTAGTCAGCTAACAGCGTGACTTTGCTTTAGCATGCCTACATTTGCTGACTGGTTAGCTCCTGTTCGCTGTGGTTAGTTTGGTTAACTCTTCGCTACAGGGAGGTCAGAGCTGAATAAAGATCAAAAGTCAACCCCAATGCTCACATGTTCACAGCCCCCCTCTCAGCTCTACCTCTTTGCCCATCTTGGTGCTTTCTGGGAGCGACGGCAAGCGTGAGGCTGACAAGATGGCTATCGTGGGAACTGCCCGCTGAGCTTCTGTTCAGCTTTTCAGAAACCTACTGGTGATGTAACCGAGGCTCCATCCATCTTTAATATACAGTCTATGGCCCTTTAATCAATCTGGTTGTTGGTGTTTGTGTATTAGAGATGGGAAAATTGAATGTAAAAATTGAATGTTGTTTTTTCATAATTGAAAATAAGAAGAATGATGAGCAAAATAAAAAAAAGTATACTTTTTTTTTGTTTTTAGTCTAAAAAAGATCAGTAATTTCAAAGAATTGCGAGAATCACATTTTAAATTGAATCGGCACCCAAAAAGTCGGAATTGAATTGGGACAAAAGCAAATCGTCACAGCCCTAATGTGTATATTATATCTCGATCCTGCTAGTTGAACACTAAAACACCAGGGTAGCTTGTAGGATGGATTCAGAGTAAACCACTGTGTTTGTTAAGATGTGTTTGTTAGGAGACCTTTTGGCTTTGGTTCCAACAGATCTTTAAAAAGAAAAAAAAAATAGAGATTAACTCTGACTCCAGACAGCATGTGCTATATTTGTCCATTCAGTCACACTTACCAGAAAATATGTTCTTACCATGCAACCTAACTCACCTGCTTCCGAGACAACTCTGTGATTAATGAGACAGGTTTGCTCGTACCGGGGATGAAAGATAACGTGATTTTATTTTCAAGAGGTTTGCTGTCGTTAAGGGAGGAAAATTAAATGGCACCGTGTTGATGACACCTTACCAGATGGACGTATTGCCTCTGGGCCAGGTGATTGTCTGCTCACAGGATGACGACATCCCGTCTCACACTCATTACCACTCAGCCGGGTAGGGTGAAGTTGTGGAAGGATGGTCCATAAGTTGGACTTCATCTGGGTGTGTTTGTGTCCTTCTTGTCTTCAGGCAAGTGTCAGACCTTGTGCTGATCGATCCCATCCCAGAAGATGTTTTTGAAGAGGACCAGTGGAAGGACTACTGGTGAGTTTATTAATCATAAGAAAGACGCAACCAGAGAAGAAGAGGAGGAGTGGGAATGACAGAGCTGATGTAGAAATGGAAAGTTGTAATAAACCCTTAATGATAAGAAGGGCAACTATTAAAGTGAAAACGAACCCAAGAGGATGTAGAGGAGAGTGCACATAAAGATGACGGCATGTTTCATGAGTCAAACTGCAAATTCCACCTGTGTCGGCTAGCGGGAACATATGATTATCTCTGCTGGGCGGGGCTCATTAGCATGATTAATTGGAGGCCAAACAAACTCATTAACAATCTTCTGGCTTGAAACGGATGAGGGGACAACATGGGATGTGTCGTTGGTTAGGACAGAGTCACAGAAAGTGTAACAACGCCGCTTTAATCGTCCAGGCGAGATGGATGTCAAGTGGTCGTCGCCGTGGCAGCGTATATCTCGTTATGCTTTAATTATCAGACATGAGGTTGCCACTGATGATAAGTGCAGGGGAGGACTGTTGATAGAAGTGTCAGTTATGCAACTGTAATAGTCATTTAGATGGTTAACAAGTACAGCACGCTGCCACCAAACAGTTTTACACCACTGAGCGGATTTCAGCGAATGTGTCGTATAAATTAGCAAACCATCCCCAGCTTTTCCGTGTCACCAGCTGCAGAAAACCAGTTAGCTAAAATGTCCTCAGCAGATTTTCTTACACTTGGCTGAAAAGTAGATGCTTAGCTGTGATGCAGAGCGTTGTTACCTTTTAGCAGGAAGGGTCTTGTTCCAAAACTCAGCGAGAGTTTGAAGATTCTGTCTGTGTTTTCCTCCCACAGCCTAAAGATGTGCATGTGAGGTAATTAGTAGTTCTAACATAACGAATGTAGGAGTGTGCATGGTTGTATCAGCTGTGTGACGGACTGGCTCCAGACCTGAGCAGAATAAAGTAGCTTCTCGAGGATAAACAGATAAATGCTTGACCTGCAGGCAACGGGTGTGTGTCCAATGCCTTTTTGTTCAGTTTGTAAATGTCTGCCAGTTTCTGTTTAGTGTGTATTGTCTTGTGTTGTCTGTGCTGTTTGGAAGAAAAACCTGCACCATGAAAGCTGCTGGTTGTTCTTTTAACTTGAGCAGGATAGTGGTCAGATCCCTTTTAGGTATATAACACAGAAATCCTCCACACACACATGTGCATACACACTAACCAGCCCTTTTAGGTACACCTGCTCAGTTGCTATTCCATCAATCAAACGGCAGTAACGAGGTGCATTCAGTCAAGCAGACATGGTTAAGACAGCTTTCTGAAGGGGAAACTGAGCATCAGAATAAGGAAGAAATTGGATTTACATGACTGTGAACGCAGCATGGTTTAACATTTCATGGAAAATATTCTCTCATTTTTAAATTAATGGCAGCAACATTTTTAAATTAATGGCTCTGCCTCTGGTGGAAAGATGGGCAGAAGGTGGGCGGATTCCCCAATAAGTTAGCATCTGCATTTTTATCAACAAAGTTGTTTTAAGGTCTGAAACTGTTGATAATGCTGCTGGATATACTTTATGGACCACCAATGGGAAACTGGCCATTACTGGTATCTAGTTACACTAGAGGTGTGCTGCCATATGTTAGCACCTGGGGAGCAGTTGGTGAGTTAAAGACCCTTGTTCAGCGGTCGCACATTGTTTTACTTTCATCGTGAGTCCAGGGACTTAAACAGAAGTCCACCTGTATAACCTCTGGACCACCACTCCACCAAGCTGCTGTGCTGTTGCTATATTAACATACTGGAAGCTTAAACACAAAACAAAACTAAACAGATTTTCTACATGTGGGTTTTGTCCGAATGTCCACACTCTTCTCTTACCCCCCATTTACTACTCAGTGCTACACTATATAGCAGAGTGTGTAGTCCATTCACTCTGTTGGCGATTGGGACACGAAGCTGGCTATTTTCTCTTCGTTGCAGATCACGTGACGATACTGACTGTCACCACAGCAACCACCACGTGTCGTTCCAAACCCAATCCAAACTCATGTGAAGAAACTTTCTTAGATTGTATTTTATCTTATCTATGTTACATTTTTATGTTTAACAAATAAGGATATAAAATGAATGATCTTTAGTCTTTTCTTAACCTGCTTTGAAGTTCGTGTCACTTTGAGCTATTGCCTGCAATGCATTGTGGTCTATATTGACCTGTCTAGTGACCATCGATGTTCACTACTTTTCTTTTTGGGTAATTTTGAGTGCACTACTCTTTTCTCTCTAGACATTCAGACAAATCTAGAAAATAGAGAAAATAATGTGAGCACTACATGGGACATTATTTAGGGAATAGTGTTGACATTCGGACTCAGCCATGGTTTTAACAAAGCATCATGGTACTTACTGTAACACACAATACCTTCAGCTGAGCTTACGGCCTCTACCTTCTCTCTGTGCAGGGTCTGCGTTCATCTTTGTAAGTCAGAGAACAGAGGTTTCATTCCTCTGAAAGAGCTCTTCATAGGCCAGGTGAATGGCCACCAGGAGTTTGAGTAGGGCTGCTTGATTATGACAAAAATTATAATCACGATTATTTTGACTAAAATTGAGATCTCGATTATTTAACAGAATTATCCAGTATTTATAAACAAAGCTGTGCGTCGTGGTGTTCTCTGTTAAAAGACGGCTGATCTGAACCAGCTGGTTAACGCGTTGCTATGGTAACGGCCCGTAACGGAGGGATATTACAGTGTTTAACTCGCCGAACTATGTATAGGAAAATAATGCAGCCAGTTGTCACTGACAATGGTATAAACTATGTTTAGGTGAACTTCCACAACCTACTGCAGTTATTCTACATTGACCTGCAGCCGGAGCCGACTGAGACTGGCCGCCTGGGAGTGCTTTAGGACGGAAGAGGCTCCCGCTGCTCCTTCCTTACAGTAACTGCACAACAATATGAGCCTTCAAGTCAGTTGCCAAAACACCAGAAAAGTCTCTAATAACTCCAGTAAAAGCTGCTAGATTTGTCGCTTTTAACAAAAAAAGTCTCCAGATTTAGCGAGAAAGTCGCCAAGTTGGCAACAGTGTCTGAATGAAAGCAAAGCGGCGGTGGGAGGAGTTTACAGCACAGCGCTGCAACGCCAGAGACGCTCGATTAGCAGCTGAAGACAGCAGGAGAGGAAACTGCAGAGAGAAAAATAATCACACCCTTTTATTTTTATGATCGTTGAAAACCCAGATCGTACTGAGATTAAAATCCGATTAATCGCCCAGCTCTACGTTTGAGTCCTCATCATTTAATGGGACTAAATGTAGTTTAAACTCTGGTCATATATTGAAGCTTCACAAACACCTGCCACGATGTAAATCCTGTGTTCCTCTGCTTCAAACAGCGAAGTTGCAGGGTGCTCTCTGAGACGCAACACCATCAGAATATTGGAAACATCGCATCTCTGAGTTGTTCAGCGAACTCCATTTGCATGCAGTCATTGGTTTGAGGCGAGGCCTAAATATCAACCCTTTTTATTTTAACGGAAAATTTGTTCAACTTCCAATGCACAGAAATCCATCTGCAGGCAGATAAAGGTGATAGATGAAACTGGGTGAAGTCTTCTTCTTTGAGTTGCATTGAATAACAAATCGGATAAAAAAATGTCACATTTATTGAATTCCTAGTACAAGTTATCAGTTCCACTCCTCGTAAAACTGAGTTTTGCTTCACATACTGTCTCATATTTTGCTGCATCATTCAGAATCACTCAGCAGGAGTGACTAAACTCCCAGATCTGACAGAAAAGAGTATGCTAAGAAAGTGGTAACAGCCTGATAATGGAGTCATGCCCATGAGGATGTTTCCCGTCCACAGACCAATATTAGCTCGCAGCTTATATAAGCATGAGTCAAGCCAGATAAGAAATGGATCCCTGAAAATGGCCTAATTTGTACGTGACTCAAAGTGGAGCAACACCATTTATCAGGAGTACGTGTCCAATTATCCTCTGATTAATAGGCATTCATTTAACTGAGTACATGACAGTGCAGCCACAATCTAATTACTCTGTGCAGAAGCAATGCAGAAGTGAAATGAAGCAAAGACTTATATTTAGTGAGTAAAAAAAAAAAACATTTTATCATCTGTGCTTGACTTCCTGAGGGGTAAAAATAGAAGTAGGAGTGGAATACAGTGTACAGTATGGACATCTGAGACATGAAATGCAGCATTCACATCGTAGCAGCATCCCAGCTCCATTAGCATTCTGCAGCTTCCTTTTCTGCTTGTTTTCCTCTTTCTGCCCTGCAGGGTTACATGTAGGTGTGTGTGTGTGTGTGTGTGTGTTTTTCCCTCTCAGGTATGCGTTTATTAGCTGTCGAAGGTCTTACAGCATTTGGTACACAAGATAAGTGATTCAGAAGGGAGTGAAGCTGCACCTGAGCAGGATTGTAGGGGAGACTATCAGCTTTGCACTGGGACTGCAGGATTTACACATCAAAGAGCCGCTCATAAACAGAGACTCCCTCCCAAAATTAGTTCTGATACATCCCACAAAACGAATCACCGCCATCTCCTGAGAATGGCATGTATGTGTGTGTCTCTGTGTAGGTGTTGGCTTGTGCCCGCTGGTCGTAAAGGGTCAGCTTTTGCGTTCTTCTGCAGAATCGGCAGCATGTGCCTCAAGTCCTAGCAAGTATACATAATCCTGATAAACCAAGCATCGGGACTGGCCTCAGTGATTAGCAGAGGACAAACAGCATTCAGGATCACAGTTAGGGGTTGGAGTTATTCTGTCTTATTGCTGTGACTTTATGTCGCTGAAATGACATGGAGAGAAATAATAAACTCGTTAAACTGAACACACACTTAGGGGCAACTTTATGGTCGTGTTGGGTTGGAACTGCTTTCATTTTTAGTGTCATATGATTCAGCAAGGTGTTGGAAACATTCCTCAGAGATTTTTTATCCATGCCAACATGGATAAAACTGTGCTCATCATGGATGTGCACAGTTGCTGCACATCCATGATGAGAATCTCCCGTTCCATCAGATTCCAAAGCTGTTCTGCTGGTGACGATAACGCTTTCCCCCTCATCCAAACATGTAGAGACGTCTTCCCCTTTATATACATACACACGTCACCTTTCCAGGTAGCAATTCAGCACCCCATATTCACAAGGTGAATTACAGCCAAACAACTGGCTTTTGTAGACTTTTCTGATCTTTATAGAAGAGTGACAAGTGTCTGCTTGTCTTCTCTCTTACACCAAATATTCTGTTATGCGATGTTGTAATCCAGCCTTATTTTATAACATTAAAGACAACTTAATCAGACGCACAGTTGAATTTTGGGTCTCTGTTCGGAGTATTTTACTGTCATCATTAAACTCCTTGCAGAAAAGAGTGGAAGCCCATCTTTTATGTTCTTCGCTTGTCAAATTATCGCGATGAGTCATACTGGGTCTGCACCCAGTGCCAGCAGCCTGTCCTGGAGCTTCTCAAATGTCACTTATTAGAGTCATTTTCAGTTTTCTTCCAAGCAACGTAATGTTAAGCTGAGTACTGGTTAGTTTTACCTGCTTGTGCAGAAATGTTGGACTGAATCATGATCATGGAAACCATATTCTCGTTCATGTTTAATTCTTTAGTAGAGCTTTATGTTTTATTGTTTGAAAAAAAAGATGATTATTTTCCAAGCTGTGTATTTCTGTAGCAGCTTTTTCAGCTGAAACAGTCTATATTAGCTCTCCAGCCTGCTCAGATTGATCAGGAATTACAGTCTGCATGGCAGGTGTTGCAGTGAAGGGGGTCGTCCAGGTATGTGAGTTTCTGCCTGTCAGCCCGTTAACACTACTGGTTGTATTCAACCACCTAAAATAGTAAAATAGTATTTTTCTTTAGGTTTGTGCGCCGGTTATTATCAGAAGCTTTTAGTTTTTTAACGCTGCAGTCGAGCAATAACGAACGAAGCTGAAAGAAGCGTGAAGAGAAGATGGCAGGTTCTCATCCGTCAAGCTGTGACTTAGACCGAAGCTGTGACTTCAGGTGTCTGAACCTGTGACGCCTTCCTTAACGAAGGTTTGTCTCTGGTTACAAGAGGTGAAGTTACAGGGGTTGACTGATCTGTTTAAGTATTCTGCTCTGTTCAGTCTGTCCCTGCCTAGTTGTACCTGCTCAGCAGCTAGCGGCTGCCTGCCTGCTGTCTGCTAAATATCAAGTTGCAGACGAATCAGCAAACAACAGGATATGAGTTGCTGTGTGGACATTTCTGCTCAATCTGCACCAACGCTCGTGATTAATCTGGATCTCCTTGTCTCCTGTATGTGGAAACCTGTATTTCAGGGTATTCATAATGAAGAAAAACCTTGACATCTCACATAAAGCTGACTTGGAGTAAAGTTTTTGACAGTGTTACCCAGTAATTGTGCTAATGTATACAAGGGATTTTTGCTGCTGCATGCATTTAAGTTTTCATGGGAATCTGCTAGAAGGTCTCTTATTGTAAAGCAGGAATTTATAAGAAATAAACTGTGTGCATCTGCAGCAATAACACATATTCAGAACTTTCTGTCACTGCATCAGATCCACATGAAGGCGAATAACTTCCTTCACCCTGCATGCTGCCATGCAGAAAACTTACTGAAGGGTTCCATGCATGGACCTCCATCTCCTCAAAATCTTCTTTCAGTTAAGAGTAAATGTGTTGTGAGCATCTGTGCACCTTCGGACTAAGTGTGGATAATCTTTCTGCATCTCTTTTGCTCTCATGAGATGTAAAGAAGGCAACAAAATTTAATATAATACAAATACACACATGACATTTTGTGTAACACACCCATTAAAGCAGGCGTAGGCAACTCTGTTCCTCGAGTACCACAGTCCTGCAAATGTTAGAAGTTTCCCTGCTCCAACACACCTGATTCAAATCAATGGCTTATCAGCAGACTTGTGCAGAGCTTGACGACAAACTCTGCACAAGTCTGCTGATTAGGTCCAGGTGTGTTCCAGCAGAGAGACTCTTAACATTTGCAGGACTGCGGCACTCGAAGACCGGAGTTGCCTACGCCTGCTTTAATGTGTTGAAATAGCTGCAATCATGTGTAATAGTTGTAGAGTTTCCTCATGAGGCTTTAAAAAGACAATGATCAGACCTCTTTATGTGACTTCATTAATTTTTTATAAATTTAGTTAGTTGTAGCTAAAAGCTAGTCGGAGTGTGTCCATGTCCATTCATGGTTTAACTGGGAGACCAGGTGTGTGCCTGCGCGCACAGTTCTGCTGGTATTAAAGTGTTTTACAGAGAGCTAGTCCTACATGCAGCTTTAAAATATGGTGAGAAAGGCAATTTTGCAACTTTCTGCAGTTTTAGTTGTGAATCTATGCAGAGAACCTTGTGGTCGCTCTTAACGCTGATGTGTGTATATTCCCACTTGTACTGGTAAAGATCTGTAGATGTTAAATCATAGTGACAGCCAGGCTGACTGGACTCCAGATGACACATACCGTCATGGATAGAATACCAGCAGTGGGATAGAGTCCATAACTCCTTCATTTAATGTTTGTGTTCATTTTTATTCTCCAGTATGTGTCTCTGCTGTCTTTATTCAAGCAGTGTGTGTTCTGGGTACAACATTAATTGACCCCATAGGGAATATTTGCTCTGGGAACAGAAACTTTGGGAAATGCTGCAGTCTAATGGAAGGCTTCTTACAACGTCATGAGTCCTGATTGATTAGAGAACTCTGCTTTACTGTGTTGGTGCAGTTCAGTCCTCAGCAGCACCTGAACGTTTCCTCGTCCCTTCCCTCTGCATTGCGGGGGTTTGATTTTTACTTTCCAGCTAGAAAAACTGAATCAAAAGTATGAGTTAACTTCTATTTTTTTATCAGACTGAAATCTGCTAAATACAGTTCAAGGACAATCCAGGGTTTTCCAGAATAGGGCTCACCCGCCACCACGAGTTGACCCAAAACACTGATCCAATGTTCAAATCATTCCTGATTGGGATTGATTTCCTGCTAAAATGTTTTTATTTTTTTAAATATTTTTTTATTTTGGAAATTGTTTTAAGGTAACACCTCCTGGTTATTTTAGATTTAAAACAGATGCCGGTTTGTGGAGGACATGCCTTTGCAGCAACTTCTCCATGAGAGTTTATATTTGATGCAAAGGTAAAAGTTTTAAATGGAATCAATAAGCCTTTTGCTCCTAACAGATGATTATAATGACCTTTTTGTGGTATTGTGTGTTTAGTCCAGACTGAACATCATTTTTAGAAAAAATAAAACCTCATATTAAATGAGAAGCACGGCTGCGGTAGTATTATGGTTTGGGATTGCTTTGCTACCCCTGATTCCTGTGACTGCTTAGATCTATGTGTCAAAGAATGCTTGGAAATTTTAAGGTCTTAAGTCTAAAATTTTAAGCAGAAACTGGACTTTAGTTCATAGGAGAAAAGGTTAAAAATAAGAATAGATACTAGCCTTTAATGCAGGGTTGCACTTAGTTAAAATAAACAAGAAAGACAACAGCTGTTGATGTTTCTGTTTAAGAATCGGATGCAAACGGTTCAGATCGGTGCTGTTTCCAAGCAGACAAAATCTTTTCCCCTCAAGAAATGTTATAAAAGTCAATGATGTCAAACTTCTGACTGTCATCTGTGCATCTACTCTGTGTGTTTGTGAATACATGATGTGTGTGAGGCGTGTTTGCTGGGGAGGCTCTCAGTGAGGGCCCAGCAGCTGCCTGTCGGCAGGCCTGGGAGGAAGCGTGATTGAGTTATGAGTCTGAAAATGAAAATGACGCTTTCTGCCCCACTCATCATCCCACCTGCTCATCACAGCGCGCACACTCAGTCATGATCACGTCAACATTTATACATGCGCATGTTGCATGTATGCATATCACACACTCCGTTATCCACACAGCATGCTGCAGTTTGCAGAAAACAGACATGTTTGGCTCACCGGGAGCACGCTCCATATGACGGGCAGCATATGACCGTCGGCGTGACAACCAGCTTGCAACAGCTGCATCTCAGCTCAGTGTGAGGAAGAAGAGAGTTGGTATCCATACATTCTGTGCTGTGATAGCTGCAGGATCTACAGGCTTGAGAAAATTTCCACTTCCACTTTTCTTTTGATTTAAACATTGTAATTATATTCAGTTTGCTAATACTATAAGTGGCATTAATCAGCCGGCAGCCTGCTGATGGATGGAGAGGCAGCTGGAAGTAAGATGAAGCAATAGAAAAATGCTGTGAGGCAATTGATTAGATGTAACTTAACTCTGTCCCCTTCGAATATTTGTGTATTTAATTCAACTTTTTCAATTCAACTTTATTTGTATAGCGCCACTTCACAACAATGTTGTCACAGGGCACTTTACATACATGAATCAACATACACATCATTTCGAGCCAATTCATACATATCCTATAATAGAAACCAACTGATTGCATCGAGTCATGACCTGGATCCAGTCCCCCATCCTGAGCTGCACGCGGCGACAGTGGGAAGGAAAAAACTCCCCTTTAACAGGAAGAAAACCTCCGGCAGAACCCGGCTCAGGGAGGGCAGCCATCTGCCTCGACTGGTTGGGGTGGAGAGGACAGGAAAGACAGATCAACATCTACAACTGCACTATTGGCATATATTTATACATTATTATATTAGAGTAATAGAGCGAGGTACATCTCAGTGCATCAGGTAACATCCCCATTGCTGCATAAGTAAAGGATGGCTAGACTACCCATAACTATAAGAGCAATGAGCAGAACCTGGACAGTTGGGTCCCGTACATGCAGACTCCAACTCAGGAGATGCTCATATCCTAACTATAAGAATCATGGAAAAGGAAGGTTTTCAGCTCGATCTTAAAGGAGTGGAGGGAGTCTGCCTCCCGAACCCACGGTGGGAGCTGGTTCCATAAGACAGGAGCCTGATAGCTAAAGGCTCTTCCTTCCATAGAACTCTTTGAGACTCTGGGAACCAGCAGTAAACCTGCAGTCTGAGAGCGAAGTTTAAGGCACCTTTGAGTGCTTGAATTTAAAATTGTGAGAACATTTGCGTGTTTAAAGATGCAAACATCCATCTGCAGCGATCAAACAGTTATATTCTGAAACACAAATCGTCCACGCTTCATGCGTGCCGGCGCCTCATGCTTCCCCAGCTTGTGATTCATTATGATTCACATTGTAGTTCTTAATGGTTCCCAGAGTGTCAACCTCTTCTCTCAGCCATCTCCTGACTCAGCTGCTGCACAGTCCCCCCCCCCCCCCCCCCCACACACACACACACCTCATGCTGAGACTCCCAGATGACTCAGGAATGCCAATTAATTGTAATTAGAACCACTGTAAGCGTAACTACTGCTATTGCGCTCCACTAATGAAGCAGGCCTGCCGTGGCCTCGGTCTACTTACCCCAGTGTAATCTATAGTATTGATGCAAGGAGGAAGGCTGGAAGCCGAGGAAGAGGCCGGACTGACGTCTGTTGTGGTGCAAGAGTGACACCTTGTGTTTAGACTTATTGTTACACTCCAGGTCTGGAAGTTGGTCTGCTGTATGCTTGTTACAAATGGCTGTAATGGTTTGCTTTACGTCTGTCAGACTAGAAATGAAGTAGAAACTGGGAGGATTCATAATGTGTAAGAGAGCAGTTTTATCTTCCCTTCATTCTCCATGAAAGATTGAGTGAATACTTTGTGTCATATATGTCTTTTTCCTTCAGTAATGAAAAAGTTTATCAACATGTATCAAATGCAAAACTTCCCTAAACTTAAAAATCAGATTTTGGTGAAAGAAAGAGATTCATTTTATGTGAGAGACTTCAATGTGGTAGTTGAGAGCCAGGTTTTAGCAGGTTTTTAGATGCTCTCAGTCCTTTTAAAACACCAGGCTGGGCCAATGTGAAGCACATGCCAGCAACTTTTAGGCTCTTATTTATGTAAATCCGGTGCGTTGCAGCAGGGAAACAGCTAAAAGCTACAGGAGAGTGACTCTAGGACCAGAGTTTCAGATCCTTGCTTTATTTTTGTGGCTTCAAAGCATCAAATGTAAGGAAAAGTAGTATTTAAAAAAAGCAACATTAAAGCTAGAATATGACATAAAATGTATAAATAATTCAAAATAAAAGCCGGAAATGTGCAGAAATGATTCAAGAAGGGTTCCTAGAATCCACTTATTGATAATTTCATACTGTAGGCCTTAAATGAATATTAAACAGAGGCTTTTCTCTGAGCATTAGTTTGTTTTACACTGTGTTGAAAAGTTTTTTTTGTTTAATTTTGTGTGAGAAAATGCTGAACTTGAATCTGGATTATTGAGTTTACTGAGGTTTATGTTACACGCTGCAAGGTTTCTTAACCAACAGATTACAGTTTATGTAGATAAGGATGAGTCTGTCTTGCTGTAGTTTCGGAGTTTAGTTGGGTAACAAACAAGAAGGTTACTGGTCAGTTCAGTCCACAGCCTGCTGGTTGGACCCCCACATTCCTCATTTCACATGATCACAAGATGCCACACCCCCATGTCGCCCCTCCAATCTGTTCCTCACTTGTAAAGGTCTTTGCATAACAGTGTCTGTTAATTGAATGCAGTGTTGTGTAATTACACAGACTTGACTCTGAACCGTTCCACGTGTTCTCACCATTAACACCAGCAGCACTAACAGAGATGACTTCACCGGTTGGTGCGTGTTTCAGCGAAGAGGAAAACCTCTGTGATGTCCTGAACTCATCAGTAACTCTGAAGCGTTGATGTGGTGCTCAAAGCTCGAAACAGCGAAAGGCTTGCCATCCCGCTCCGCTTTGCTCGCCCTACATTTGCTGTCAGGAATAAAACGATATTGTTGTTTTGACACAGTTATTTGCCGGAGTTGCTCTCAAGGTGGTTCAAGGCTGTTCCAGATTGCTAGACGCTCAGCAGCTGGAAACTGAAGTAAAAATAGCAACTGTGTAGGAGACTGTTGAACCAATTATACTGGAGTAAATCCTCTCATCCTGTAAGATAGACTGGTTGCAGCGACTAGTCTGACAGACAGCAATGGAAACGTTGTGTCTAAGAATAATATGATATAAACTCATTGGCCACTTCATTGGTTCAACTGTGCTGGTACCTATTTTTAACCCTTTTTGCTTTTCAGAACTGCCAAAGTTCTTGTTTAGAGATTTAGCTCCATGTTGACATCAGAGGATGCTACACTGTGCTCATAATGGGACGAACATGTTCAGCAGCAACACTCAGGTAAAGCTGCGCTGGTTAAACAATATAACATTGGTACTAAAGGGCTCAAATGGTGACAAGAAATTTTCCCCCACACCATCAGCCAGTAGCCTCATGCGTTGAATGCTTCATGTTTTCATGGTGGTTTCAGCACAGGGGTGCCCAAGTCCAGTCCTGGAGATCTATCATCCTGCAACCTTTAGATGCAACCCCTATCCAACGCAGCAGAGTCAAACAGCTGAATTCCTCTTCTGCATGTCATCCAGCTCTGCAGAGGCCTGCTAATGAGCCTCTTATTGGATTCAGGTGTGTTGGAGAAGGGTTGCACCTAATTCCAGCAGATTCTGATCCTACCATGTCAATGTGGAGCTGAAATGGAGACTCATCAGACCAGCAACGTTTTTCCATCTTCTCTTGTCCAGTTATGGTGAGTGTGTGTGAATTGAAACACTCAGACCAACAACCAAGCCACGTTCAAAGTCCCTTAGATCTCCTTTCTTCCTGTCTCTGATGCTCAGTTTGAACTTCAACAAGTTGTCTTCATGTCTGCATGACTAGATGCAGTGAGTTGCTCCCATGTGATTGGCTGATTAGATATTTGTGCTAAAGTGACCGGTATATTTAGCCTAGACGTGCATTTAGGAAAGTGTTTCAGCATGGTCTGCTATGTACATATGTTGGAAAGGGCCTAAATGTTCCTTCAGTGTATGGACTAACATCACATATTTATCTAAGCCATCCAAGGTGATCAGTGTTCTCCAAACAGTGAGACATTTGGAGAGAGAGACTGCACCTGTCCACATTCATATTCCTGCCTTCTTTGTGATGTTCTATTGGCACTTTTAAAGGAAATGTTCCACTAGCATAATAGTTAGCTGAGCCTCGTGTAATAGTGCATGTTTAAAGGTTCGACGTTCATTGTAGTAGTTTGCAGAAGCTTGTGTAATAGTTCATGTTTTGTGTGTGAGCAGGCTCTCAGGTAACAGAGGCCTTGCATATGGAATGAGATGGTAATGAGGAGGAGGAGGAGGAGGAGGAGGAGGGGAGCCTTATCGCTACAGGGCCAAATTCCGACAGTGAATTGCGTAGTTGTAACAAAAGTAACAGAGCGTCCATTCAGCCTGCACTAATCCAGATGGGAAAGTCAAACAGCAGAAAGTCCACGGCACAAACTCATTTCATCACTTTATTAATTTAGATATTGCCTCCTCGCTCCTGTGGGGAGGAAAAAAAAAAAAAAGAAGAAGAGCCCCTCTGAAATGACCAACATCGGTGAGGCGTTTTGCTCTACATGGTTCCCCCACTTCGTCTCCTGCCGTTATCTGTTTAATTCATCCCACCAATCTTGGCTGTCTTTACCCACTAAATTTCCCTTTGACACGCATGCCTTGCTTCGCATAATCCTCACTCGGGGGCAGAATTAAAAATGGAAAAAGAGGAGGGAATAGGACAGGTGGCTGGAGAATCCTTGAAATAATGTTCAATGCCAGTCCCAGGAATGATTTGACCAGATTTGAACTTTTGGTTTTTGAGGGGGGGAGGGTGTAGGCGTCGGTGGCGATAGGGAGAGAGAGTCACTCCTTCTCATCCCCTCCCTTCCCTAAAGCTCACCCTTTATTTTTGGAAGCAAGAGGTAAGAAAAGGGTGACAGGTGGAAAATGTGCAGAGCCTGAGAAGTCTCCTAAGAGCCGGGTCGAAGAGTCAGCTCCAAACTGTGGTGGCAGAATGACTTCTGGGGGAAAACTGCAGCGAGGAAGATGAAAATGTCAAAGTGTCACTCTCCAGAGGTCCGATATGAAAAGTTTTCTCTGTCTGCTGGAGACTGAGAATTAGAACAGACCACTTGTTTCTTTTTTCCCCCCTCTGTCTGTATCTATTATTGACCTGAAGGGAGCGTTTTTCTCCACCATGAATATGGCAGATACCTTATCTTGCACTGCTGTTTGCGGCAGCTCAACACCCATTCTCTGCTGCTGGAATCAGCTTTATCTGACCAATCAGTGCTGACAAGCATTGTCGGAGCAGATCTTGATAACATCAAGCTGCAGTTCTTTGGGTAGCAGCATGTCGTATCAAAGCGCAGGTGAAATGGGATATTTTACACATGAAAAGTGCATGTTTATGGTGGCGGTTTGATAGGATATGTGGGGTAATAATGGAAGCAATGATGTGCTGAAGCCTGCTGGTGGGAAATTGCAATTTCCTGAGGCGAGCACCGCTGCCTTGTGCTGTCAGTTTTGAGCATTATTGAGCTGCAGTGCTAACATGATCGGTCAAATACACAGATAATGGACTGAAAATAGGAAATTAGTGTTATGATAAGTGATCAGTTGCCTAAAATACTCATTAAGCGACAAGTCTTGCCTCATGTTGACTGTAAAGCACACGCAGATGACAAAATGTCCTCAAGGTTAGTTTAACATCTCTTTTCTGAACTTGCACTGAACACATTTCAAAGCTTCAGATAAAATCCCAAAAGTTAAGGCTCATAAAAATACAGTTTTATATTCAGATTATCTATTTCTTTGATTTATGCCGTTATAGCTGCTATATTTCATGACAAAGACGTAGCTGCTTAGAGTTGTTGTGCCTAAATTCCAAGATTTCCTGCCCTTTTTGCACAAAAACACAACAAAATTAGTGAATAACTAGCATTAAAGTTGATTTATTGGTAGTTTATTGTAAGTATTGATGAGAGGATGCAGCGAGTCTGGCCCAGATCAGGCTGAAACGTGTGCAGGGCGGTGTAGGGGACAGATCTACGGCGTGCTGGCTCCGTGTAAGGGAAGGCTGCGCGGCACAGCGATGGCGGCAGCAGGCGTACGGCACTATTGATTGGGCTCCACAGGCTGAGACCAGCCAATTCTGAGCACCAGTGAGCTGAGACCGATTGGGCCTCCTGAGTTACAAAATCCTACAGCTCTTCTTCTCTCATCTGTCAAAAAACCCCAAAAAAAACGAAGAGCGTTTCTCGTTCTCCAGGCAAATTCGTCTTGCAGTTCTTCCCAGAGAAAGTTTGAGATTATATTTGTGGGTTTTGGAAAATACCTTTGAACTTTGTTTTGTGAAAGACGACCTCAGAGAAAGAGATAGATCATTCTGGATTATTTATAAGCACTTGTTAAAATGACATTGCATCAGCTTTACAGACCATAATCCTGCTTCAGCAACACTGCTGCTACATCAGAAGGCATCCATTTTCCTTATAAATCTAAAAGAAATGTATTGCATGCTATTATATGTGTTTAAAACTCAGCTACTTGCCAGAATTAAACATGTAGAACAAACCAAACCAACAGGAAGGATTTATAATGAACCATTTGGGTAGAAATCGGTTTCTGAATTCACTGAAAGCTGATGACTTAACCGTTGTCTCCCTGCGTTTTGCAGGTATGGGAAGCTGCTGCCGTCTCTCCAGGCCCGGCAGTTCTCAGCGGCGACAGGACTGAGCCGCATGCTGCTCATCATGGGGGTGATGGAACCGCCGATGAAAGGCGAAAACGTCTCCGAGGAAGTCATCCAACGGCAGGTCAGCACGCAAACATGCTGCAACGCATCTGCAATAAAACAGGAAAAAGCTGCAGAAATATTCATTCTGTCAGGTCAGAAGTGAATCTAAAGGTAGTTTGTCATCATGGTAGGAAAGGTAAGGCCAGTAAATGGTGCGGTTTGAAACATGAGAAGGAAATGGAGCTGTGTTGCCGACTCTTACACAACTTCCCTCCCATCCTCCCCGCGCAGCCACAGGATGGTGCTAGTGTGAGAATAATCACGCCTCCTCCTCAGCAGAGATGAGAGCAGGTGATGATTGTCTTCACGCCGTCAGAGACTGTGTGTTTGGCATGACATGACACCGCACGTCACTTATAAATAAATGGAAACGGACCCGGCTTCCACGGCGCCTGCTGTAATGCAAAGCTTAGCCGCCTGACAGCTCGCATCATTTGTGAGGAAACTGCTGTTCATATGAGCTGCAGGTATTTTGTGTTTTGCAGATGAGGGGGTGTGTGTTTTGTCCCTATTCAGATCTGCAGCTGAATCACACACACAGTTGTGGCACTCGTGCCTGTCATGAACTCCTGTAGTCATTTTCCACCTCCTATGGAAAACATCCCAGGTGGAGGAGGAGTAGTGAACAGCAGGCGGTATCTTAAAGGAAAAAACATTGCAAAAAGCTCTTCATACATAGAAACACACCAGCTCATACGCGTGCTGCGTGTGTTTTAGGCAGCAACGCTGAGATTGTTGCAGTTTGTGTTTCTATTTATGCATTTACAGAAACACAACTTGGCCTTTAATGGCCCTTTATGGGCACGCTGTGACATTTCTCTGCAGCTGTCTGAGCGATCTGGCCACGTCTGCTCGGGGATGAATGCGAACAGTTCGTTAAGACGCCTTGTTCTGTGCTGCCAGCCGCCCACAATTTGATGGCGGCAGTGATGAGGGACCTATTTCAGCTTTTCAAGTATTACAGTTGTTGCCAAGGAGATAAGGACATCATTGTGCTTGAATTCTCCAAGGACAGAAAAAAAGGTTTTGTCGACAGGCTAGCGAAGGTTATAATGTGCACACACACACACACACACACGCCGGCAGACCGAGCTCAATAGAGCATGCAGTCCATTTCTCAAGGGCATGTTCTGTAACCATTGCTTAATTGAACTGGAGCAGAATTGTTTGCTACAATGTTAACGGCACCTCCAGCTATCAGGTCGCATCGCGTGTGGATGAGGGACACAGTTAAAGGGAAATTCTGCTCAATTTGAGACTCTGATTGTGCAGCTTGGTGCTCTCTCCCAGCTCTGAGCTAGTGGGTCAGAATGTGATTTCAGACGCGATATTAGTGTTTCCGCTCCATTGAAAGGGCTTGACTCCGCCTTGACTGCATTACAATAGGCCCACAATAGCAAGAGTTAATTCACCGCGCCTTATAAATACACTTGTGCAAACTGTAGATGGAATGAAGGAGGTGTAGAAGGATGTTTCTGCATTAAAGTGTAAAGATCGTTGCTTTCAGTCTCATGTCGACAGTTTGTGGAGACACTGCGGGGATCTGGAGTGTCTGCAGATAAACTGAAGCCATTGTTTATTTCGGTGCACATGAAATGGACCCAAACCTGTCAGTGCTGCATGTGCTGATACGGACTTGGAGCGAAATTAGGCGAAAGGGGTGGCTTGCTGTGACTGTGGAGCAGGTTAATTAACATGTCTGCCAGCTGACTAACAGAATAAATCTTTTATTGGGGTTCGCTCTGATTATTGCTGGAAAAGGAACTCGTAAAGAGTTATCTTATGTAACAAAAACAGCGACTCTCATCCAGGATGAACAGCTCCAGTGTCCTGCCAGATGTTCAGAAAATGTCTTTACCTAACCGCTTTTCAATTCACCTCACTGGAAAACATTGTGAAGTGGAGGAAAGGTGAATTTTTAAGCCAGTTTTGGGGAAAAAAAAAACATCACAGTCAACAAAAGATCCTGATGAAGCAGTGAAACGACATGAATCCAGTTGCAAAGTTGTGGCTGCAAGGAATTATGGGATGAAATGAGCAGCTTTTGGTCAGAGATGCTCCTGTGTGAAACAGTTACAGGGAATTATAAGAGTTTGCTGTTTAGCAGAACTCTTCCAGGAATCCTTCACAAACTTGAGGAGATCCTGAAACAAGAAAAGAAGGTATAAATCAAATCTAACTTTATTTGTATAGCACTTTTCGTGCTTAAAAACGATACAAAGTGCTGTACATAATAAAACAATTTACATCAAAATAGATAAAACACTAACACACATACACATCCCCTTTCACCCACCCTCACCCATGCCCTATTAGCCCTATAACAGTTAAAAGAAGATGAATGGCCAGGTACATTTGTAGCAGATGTGCACCAGATAAGGAAACGATATTCTCAGGGTGTGTGTACACAAAGGGCTAACCCCAACCACGACCACCCATAAGATTGTAAAACATCTTTAGCTTCTTGTGCTCCTCTGTTCCCTGCACCTTTGCTTCTTCCCCGCCATCTTCCTCTGACGCAACATCAGTTCCTCGCTCTGTCTCGCTCCTTCTGTCACTCTGCTGCGTCTACATCACTACTTCTGACCTTTACTTGCCCATCCTTCTCCATCCCATAATGAACAAGACACACTCTGCTGTTACAGAAGGATACTGACATACTGTACATTTACCACATGTAGCTTGTAAACAACGCAGTACATTCATCCCAAATAGTGGGATAGTAATAGTAATATAATCAGGACATAGAAATATGCTTTTCCATGAATATCTTTGCAGTCTTAGAAACAGTTTCATGTCGTTGTTCTTCTCTCCCAGCTGGTCAGGGACCTGCAGCAGAGAATACTAAAGCTCCAGTTCCACAACAAAACAAACTCGTTTATTCATTTTCTCGACCACTTTTTCCCTTTCAGTGTTGTTGGGGGGGCTGGAGCCCTGGGCAGGTCGCCAGTCCATCACAGGGTCACAAACAAAACTAAGGAATATATTTATGTTGGGAAGGTTTATTAAATGTCTGATGTGCACAGATAAAATGAATGTGGTTACAGAGCAGGTGTGTTTTCACCTGTACACACTCTGATGGAGGGGATGAGAAGTAAGTAGATGGCACTATTTGTTTACACTGTGGCTCGCCAACGCTGGGTAACCGTCACTGTTTGAAGAAAAAAAAGACTAAAATTCTAGCTCAGAAGTAAGTAAAGCAAACCAAAAAACATGGCGCTGGTGAAGGAAATGATGCTACTGCATCACCGAACATCTGTCTGTCCGTTATGCTGGAGCACATTACAGTTGATACTGGGTTGCAGGACATAAAGACACAAAACTCTTAAACTGCAGGCATGTCATCTTATTTACATGTTTTATATAAAGTAAAATTATAATGTATGTGTATATATTTATATAATTTTATATATATATATATATATATATATATAATATATATATATGTATATCTATATATATATATATATATATATATAATATATATATATATATGTATATCTATATATCTATATATATATATATATATATGTATATCTATATATCTATATATATGTATATATATATATGTATATCTATATATCTATATATATGTATATCTATATATCTATATATATATATATATATATATATATATATATGTATATCTATATATCTATATATCTATAATATATATATATATATATCTATATATATATATGTATATCTATATATCTATATATATATATCTATATATATATATATATGTATATCTATATATCTATATAT